>NW_027667596.1:355000-715000 GCF_963924665.1 Micromys minutus
ACCTAAACCACCCTAAATCTTAAACAATCCTAAACCCTAAACTTTAAACCCTAAACACTAAACCCTAAACCCTAAACCTAACAATAACCATAGCCCTAACCCTAACCCTAATCCTAACAACTCTGCGCATGCGCAACACTCGGTGCATGCGCAACACACTGCACATGCGCACCACTCTAACTCTAGCCCTAACCCTAACTTTAAACTGAACCCGAACCCGAACCCTAACCCTAACCCTAACACTAACCCTAACCCGGGTACAAACCGAAAAGACTGGGACTCTCCGATATGAGCTGCACATCGGAAGTATCTGAAAACGCTGCCCCTGTATCTGAAAAGTTGAAAAGACCCACGAAACACCCAAAACGACTAAGAAGTCCCCGGAATGGGTTGCATGCCAATATTTACTGAATACCCAGCCTTGGTGAATGAAAAGTTGAAAGGACAGTCTAACCAGCCAAAACGACTGGGAAGTCCTCGGAATAAACTGCACGTCCGATATGAATGAAAACGTGCCCTGGTGACTGAAAAGATGAAATGACCTGCGAACCACGCCACAGGACAGGTAAGTCCACGGAATGAGCTGCACGTCGGAGGTAAATGAAAAGTCTACCCGGTGATTGAAATGTTGAAACGACTCGAAATCACCTGAAACGACAGTGAAGTTCACGAAACGGGTTGCACGTCACAAGTCATTAAAAACGCTGCCTGGGTGACTAAGAAGTTTTAACGACACGCGAACCACACGAAATGACTGTGAAATCTCAGAAATAGGTTGCATGTCGTAAATGACTGAAAACGCGTCCTTGGTGACTGAAAAAGTTACACGCTTCGCAAACCTCACTAAACGACTGTAAAGTACCAGAAACATACTGCGCGTGGGTTATAACGGAAAACGTTGCCCCGGATACTGAAAGGGTAAAACGACCCGGAAAAGACCCAAAATGACTAGGAAGTTTTTGGAATAGGCTGCACATAAGAAGTGACTGAAAACACTGCCCGACTGACAGAAAAGTTGAAAAGAACTGGGATCCATCAAAAGCGACAGGCATGTTCCCAGAATAGGCTGCACATTGGAAGTACCTGAAAACGCTTTCCTGGTGAATGAAAAGTTGAAATGAACTGAGTCCCACCCTAAGTGACTGGGAAGTCCACAGTGTAGACTGCACGTAGGGAGTGTTTGAAAACGCTGCCTCGTTAGAAACGATCTGCGAATAACCCAAAACGACTGTGAAGACCTTGGATTAGCTGCACGTTGGTAGTTCCTGAAAACGCTGCCCCGGTGACTGAAACTAGAAACGATAGGCGAAACAGCAAAAACGACTAGGAAGTACCTGGAATAAGATGAACATCGGTTATGACTGAAAACGCTGTCCCGCTGACTGAAGAGTTGAAAGAATATGATTTACAAAAAAAGACTTGGAAGTACCCAGAATGGACTGCACGTCGGAAGTGACTGCAAACTTCACCGGTAAATTTAAATAGACCCACGAACCTGTCAATGTCTCTGGGAAGACCAAGGAATCAGTTGCACTTTGGGAGTGACTGAAAACAATGCCCGAGTGACTGAAGAGTTGAAACAACCTGGAAACCACACGAAACTACTGGTAATTTTTCGAAATGAGCTGCACATCGGAAATAAGTGAAAATGCTACACAGGTGACTGTAAATTTGAAATGATCAGCGAACCAGTCAAAGCAACTGGGAAGTCCACGGAGTGGGTTGCACGTCGGAAGTGATGGAAAACGCTACGCGGGTGACTGAAAAGTTGAAATGACCCGTGCACAATCCGAAACGACTGGGTAGTCACAGGAATGGGTGACATGTCAGAAGTGACTGAAAACGCTGCACTGTTGACTGAAAAGTTGAAACGAACCGGGAACCACCCGAAACATCTTAAGTCACCGGAAGGGTTGCCCGTAGAAAGTGACTAAAATCAGTGCGCTGGTGACTTACAAAATTATTCGACCCGCCAACCACACAAAACGACTGTCTCTGAAACGTATTTCATGTCGGTTGTGACGAAAAACACTGCCTCAGAGACTTAAAAAGTTGAAACTAACTGCAATCCACCAAAACGACTGGTGAACCCCCGGCACAGCAGCTATTTAAAAGTGACTGAAAACGCTACCCCTAAACAGTGAAATGTAGAAACAAACTGCGATCCACACGAAACAAATAGGGAGTCCCCGGAACTGACTACACGTCGGAAGTGACTCAAAAGTCTAAACTTTGACTGTAACTTTAAAACAACCAGCAAACCTCCCAAAACGACTGGGAAGTCCCCAGAATAAGCTGCACGTCGGATATGACTGAAAACGCTGCCCTGGTGTTCAACAATTTAAAACAACTCGCGAACCACCGAAAACGACAATGAAGTCCGCAGAACATGCTCCTCATCGGAACCGACTAAAAACTCTACCCGGTGACTGAATGGTTGAAACGACCTCCGAACCAAAAAAACAATTCGGAAGTCTCCATTATGGGCTACATGTCCATAGTGACTGAACACGCTACCCTGGTGACTGATACGTAGAAACGTCCATCGAACCACGCAAAACGACTGGGAAAACGCTGAAATGGGCTGCACATAGGAATTGACACAAAACGCAACTTCCATGACTGAAAAGTTGAAATGAACTGCGATCAACCCAAAACGACTTGGAATTCCCCGGAATTGGCTGCACGTCGGTAGTGATTGAAAAGTCTACCCGTTGCCTGTAGAAACGACCCAAGAACTACCAAGTACAACTGGAGATTCTGGTGAATGGGCTGCATGTCAAATTTGACTGAAAACGCTGCCCAGGTGAATAAAAAGTTGAAACGCGAACAACCCAAAACAACTAGGAAGTACACGGAATGGTCAGCACGTCGGACGTGACTGAAAACGCTGACCCGGGGGCTGAAAGGTTGAAACGACCAGAAATGACTGAGAAATTTCCGTAAAGACCTTGCAAATAGGAAGTTACGCAAATCTCTGTTTCAGTGACTGAAAAGTCGAAACGATCAGCGAAACAATAAAGACTGGGAAGTCCCCGCCATGGGCTGGACGTCGGAAGTGACTGAAAATGCTGCCCGGTTACTGATAAGTTGAAATGACATGCGAGACTTTTGAAACGACTGGGAAGTCCATGAAACGAGTACGTCGGAAGTGACTAAAAACGCTGCCCGTGTGACTGAAAATTTGAAAACACAAGAGAACCACCGAAAACGACTGGGAAGTCTCCAGAATGGGTGCATGTCAGAAGTTACTGAAAAAGTTGCCCAAACGTTGCCCTGGTGACTGAAAAATTGAAACGAAGGGCGAACCACACAAATCGACTGGGAAATTCACGGAATCGGCTGCACACAGGAAGTGATAGAAAACGCTGACCGGTGATTGAAAAGTTGAAACGACCTAAGAACTATCCTAAATGTCTGGAAAGTCCCCAAAATGGGCAGACTATACTGAAAACGCTGCCCCAAAAACTTTAAAGGTTCAAACGGTATGTGAACCACCCGAAATGACTGGGAAGTCCCAGAAATGTGCTGCATAACGTGACTGAAAATGCGTGTCTGGTTACTGAAAAGTTGAATGAAACCGAGAACCACACAAAACAAATGTTAAGTCCATGAAAGGGTCTGCACATCGGACATGACTGACAACGCTGCATCGGTAACTGAATATTGAAACGACACGCAAACCACACAAAAGGATTGAGAGGTCATCAGAACGGGATGCACTTAGAAATTGACAGAAGACACTGCCCATTGACTTAAAGTTGAAATGACCCGCGAATCACCCAAAACGACTAGGAAGTCCCGATATTAAACTGCACGTTGGAATTAATTGAGAATGCTGCTCTGATGACAGAAAACTTGAACCGTGATCCTCCTTAAACGACTGGAAGACCCGGAATGTGCCTCAGGTCGGAAGTGACTGAAAAAGCAGTCCCGCTTACTGTAAAGTTGAAACAACTCACAAACCACCAAAAACGACTGGGAAGGTCACCGAATGGGCTGCACGTAGGAAGTTACGGAAAATGTTGCCCCAAGTGAATGAAAATAGAAAACACTCGCGAACCTCTGAAAACGACTGGGAAGTCTCCGGAATGTGCTTCACATTGGAAGTGACTAAAACGCTTACCGGGTGACTGAAAAGTTCAAACGACCCACAAAATTCACAAAAAGACTGGGAAGTCCTCAGAATGGGTTGCACGTCCGAATTAACTGAAAATGATTTTGCGGTGACTGAAGAGTTGAAACGACCTGAGAATTACCCAAAACAACTGGGAAGTTCCTGGAACGAGCTGCACGTCGGAATTGAATGAAAACGCTGTCCAGGTGAATGAAATATACCAATTTCGAGCGAACCACGCAAAAAAGAGCTCAGAAGTCATCGAAACGGGCTGCTCATAGGAATTGACTGAGAATAGTGCCCCAATGACTGAAAACTTGTAATGAAACGCCAATCGCCCATCTTGACTGGGAAGTCACCGGTATGGGATGAACGTTGGAAGGTACAGAGAAAGTTTCCCCGGTGACTAAGAAGTTGAAACGACATGTGACCCACCAAAACGACTGGGAAGTATCCGGAATGGGATGAACGTCCGAAATGACTGAAAATTCTACCTGGTGACTGTAAAGTTTAAACGTTTCTAGAACCACCCAAAACGAATGGGAAGTCACCGGATGGGCTGCATGTCTGACATGACTGAAACGTTGCTCATTTGACAGAAAAGTTAAAAAGACCCGCACACAGCTCAAAACGAGTTGGAAGACTAGGGAACGAGTTGCATGTCTGAAGTGACTGAATCGCTGCCCCTTTGGCAGAAAAGTTGAAACGACCCGCACACAACTCAAAACGAGTGGGAAGACCACGGAACGGGTTGCACGTTGGAATTGACTGAAAACTTTTCTTCGGTGATTGAAAAGTTGAAATGACCCGCAAATCATGGAAAACGACTGGGAAGTCCTGAGAAAGAACTGTAAGTCGAAAGTGACTGAAAACATATCTCGGTGACTCAAAAGGTCAAACGACCCGTGAAGCTCCCAAAACGACTGGTAAGTCTTCTGAACGGGCTGCACGTCGGAGTTGACAGAAAATGCTGTACTGGTGACTAAAAAGTTGAAGCGACCCGCCAAACACCCAAAACGACTGGGAAGTTCTCGAAATGGGCTGCTTATAGAAAGTGATTGAAAAAACTGTTTCGGAGATTGAAAAGGTGAAACAACCCGCAATCCACCAAAAACGACTGGGTACGCCCTGGAATCGGCTTCATGTCCTTTGTGATAGAAAACGCTGTCCCGGTGACTAAAGGGTTGATACGTCTCGCGAACCACACATAACGAGTGGAAAGTCCCCGACACATGCTGCACGTCGTGACTAAAAATGCTGAACCGGTGACTGAAAATTGAAACTACACGCGAATCACCCAAAACAACTGGGAAGTACCCAAAACCTGCTGTACTTCGTTATTGACTGAAGACACTACCCCAGTGACTGAAAAGTTGAAACTACTACTCTCCCCTTTTTCTGTCTCTTTCTCTCTCCTACCTCTTCTCTCTTTTTCTCTTCATCTCTCCGTTCTTTCTGTTTACCTTTATCTCCTTTCTCTCCTCTTTCTCTCCATCTGTTGTCGCTCTCGACTCTTTCCTTTTTGTCATCTCTCAATTTTTCACTCTCCTCTTTCTTCTCTTTATCCTCTCTTTCTCTGTTTTTCTCTTTCTCTCTCTTTTTCCTATCTCTCTATTTCCTTTATCTTTCTCCACTCTCTCCTTCCCTTCTTTCTTTCTCTCCCCTCTCTCTCTCGACTCTCTCTACTCTCTTATTCGTTCCTCTCTCTCCTCTCTCCTCTCTCTCCTTTTTCTCTCATTTTTTTCTCTTTCTCTTTCCTCTCTCTTCTCTTTCTCTCCATTATCTATTATTCTCTCCCTCCGATCTGTCCTCTTTCTCTTTCTCTTTCTCGCCTTTCTCCTATCTCTCACTTTCCTCACTCCTCTCTGTCTCTTTGTTGTGTCTTTCTCCTCTCCTCTCACTCTTTCTGTCTCTCTTCTCTCTTCTCTCTCCTCTGTCTTCTCTCTTCTCTTTCTCCTCTCTCTCTTTAACTTTCACTCATCTCTCTTTTTTCTGTCTCTTCTTTATACTCTCTCTCCTCTATCTCTTTTTCTCTCTCTTCTCTCTTGCTTCTCCCCTGTCTCTTAGGCTTCTCTCACTTCAAAACCCTAAACACTAAACCATAAACCTAAACCACGCTAAAATTTAAACAATCCTAAACCCAAAACCTTAAACCCTAAACCCTAAACCCTAAATTTTAAACTTAACAATAACCATAACACTAACCATAACCCTAACCCTAACCCTAACCCTAACCCTAACCCTAACCCTAACCCTAACCCTAACCCTAATCCTAACACTATAGCCTAAACCCTAAACTTAACCCTAACCCTAACCCTAACCCTAATCCTAACCATAAATTTAACCCTAACCATAACCAAAACCCTAACCCTAAACATAACCCCAACCCTAACCCTAACCCTAACCCTAACCCTAACCCTAACCCTAACCCTAACACTAAACCCTAAACCCTAAACCTAACCCTAACGCTATTCCTAACACTAAACTCTAAACCCTAGACATAATCGATCCTAAACATTAAAGAATCCCAAAACCTAACCTTAAACCCTAAACCTTAACCCTAAACCTAACAATAACCATAACCCTAAAACTAACCCTAACACTAAGCTTATCCCTAACCCTAACCCTAACCTTAATCCTAAACCTAACCCTAACCCTAACCGTAACCCTAACCCTAACCCTAATCCTAACACTGAACCCTAAACCCTAAACATAAACCTAACCCTATCCATAACACTAACCCTAACCCTAACCCTAACCCTAACCTTAACCCTAACCATAACTCTAATCCTAAACCTAACCCTAAACCTGATACTAAACTATAAACCATAAACCTAATCCACCTTAAACCTTAAACAACCCTAAACCCTAAATCCTAAACCTTAAACCCTAAACACTAAATTCTAAACCTAACAATAACCATAACCCTTAACCTAACCATAACCCTAACCCTAACCCTAACATTAAACCCTAAACCTTAAAACTAACCCTATTACTAACCCCAACACTAAACTGTAAACCCTATACCTAATCCACCCTAAACCTCAAACAATTCTAAACCCTAAACATTAAACCCTAAATCCTAAACCTAACAATAACATTAACCCTAAACCTAACCCTAACCCTAACCCTATCTCTAACCCTAACCCTAAATGTAACACTAACCCTAACCCTAAACCTAAACTTAACCCTAAGCCTTAACCTAACACTAAACCCTAAACCCTAAACCTAACTCTAACCCTAAACCTAACACTAAACTCTAAACCATAATCCTAATCCACCCTAAACCTTAAACATTCCTAAACCCTAAACCTTAAATTCTAAACCCTAAACATAAAAATAACCATAACTTTAAACCTAACCCTAATCATAACCCTAAAAATAACCCAAACCCTCACACTAACACTAATCCTAACACTAAACCCTAACCCTAATATACTAACCATAAACCTAAGCCCGTAATCGTAACACTAACCCTAACCCTAACTATAACCTTAAATCTAAACCTAACCCTAAACCTTACAATAAACATAACCTTAACCCTAGCCCTAATCCTGACCATATTTCTAAAGCTAACACTAACACTAAACCTAACCCTAACCCTAACCCTAACCTTATTTCTAACCCTAAGCCTAACCCTAACCCTAACCATAACCCTAACCCTAATCCTAACCCTAATCCTAATCCTAACACTAAATCCTAAACCCTAAACCTAACCCTAACCCTAACACTAACACTAAACTTTAAACCCTAAACCTAATCCACACTAAAACTTAAACAATCCTAAACCCTAAACTTTTAACCCTGAACCATAAACCTAACAATAACCATAACCCTAAACCTAACCCTAACCGTAACCCTAACCCTAACCCTAACCCTAACCCTAACCCTAACCCAAACACTAACACTAATCCTAACACTAACCCTAAGCCTAACCCTAACCATAACCCTAATCCTAACCATAAACCTAACCCTCTAATCGTAATCCTAACCCTAACCCTTACCCTACCTTTAACCTTAATTCTAAACTGAAACCTAATTGTAAACATAACCTTAACACTAAACCTAACCCTAACTTTAACCCTAACCCTAATCCTAACAATAAACCTAACCTCCTAAGTGTAACCCTAACCCTAACCCTAAACCTAACCCTAACCCTAACCCTAACCCTCACCATAAACCTAACCCTAACACTATCCCTAACACCTTAAATTCTAAACCCTGAACAACCCTAAACCCTAAACCCTGAAAAACCCTAAACACTAATCAAAAAGCACCCTAAACACTAAACGCTAAAAACCCCTAAACCATTAACACTATACCCTAAACAACCCTAAACCCTTAACCCTAAACATTATACCCTAAACAATCCTAAACCCTAAACAACCATAACTCTAAACCCTAAAACACTATACAACCCTACACCATAAACCTTAAAAAATCCTATATCATAAACCCTTAACAACCCTATACACTAAATCCTAAACAACCCTAAACAACTCTAAACAACTCTAAACGCTAAACCCTAAACAACCCTAAACATTAAACAATCTTAAACGCTATAACCTAAACCTAAACCACCCTAAAACTTAATCCTAAACCCTAAACCTTAAACCCTAAACCCTAAATCCTAAACCATAAATCTAACAAAAACCATAACCCTAACCCTAAACCTAAACCTAACCCTAACCCTAACCCTAACCTTAACCCCCTAGCCCTAACCCTAACTTTAAGCCTAACATAACCCCATAACCCTAACTCTAACCCTAATGCTAACCCTAACTCTAACCCTAACCCTAACCCCTTAACCTTAAACCCTAAATACTAAACCCTGAACGACCATAAATCCTAAACCCTGAACACCCCTAAATCCTAAACCCTGAATAACCCTAAACACTAAACTCTAAACAACCCTGAACAACCCTAATCACTAAACCATAAACAACCCTAAACACTAAACCCTAAACAACCCTATACCCTAAACCTTAAACACTAAACCCTAAACAACCCTAAACCCTAAACCATTAACACTATACCCTAAACAACACTAAACACTAAACACCAAACAACCCTAAACCCTAAACCTTAAACACTAAACCCTAAACAACCCTAAACTCTAAACACTAAACACTAAACAACCCTAAACCCTTAACCCTAAACACTATACCCTAAACAACCCTCAAAAACTTTAAACCCTAAACCCTAAACAACCCTAAACCTTAAACAATCCTAAACTCTAAACCCTAAACCCTAAACCTAAACCACCCTAAATCTTAAACAATCCTAAACCCTAAACCTTAAACCCTAAACACTAAACCCTAAACCCTAAACAACCCTAAACCCTAAACCCTAAACCTAACAATAACCATAACCCTAACCTTAACCCTAGCCCTAACCCTAATTCTAACCACTGCACATGCGCACCACTCTAACTCTAGCCCTAACCCTAACTTTAACTTGAACCCGAACCCGAACCCTAACCCTAACCGTAACACTAACCCTAACCCGGGTACAAACCGAAAAGACTGGGACTCTCCAATATGAGCTGCACATCGGAAGTATCTGAAAACGCTGCCACTGTAACTGAAAAGTTGAAAAGACCCACGAAACACCCAAAACGACTAAGAAGTCCCCGGAATGGGTTGCATGTCAATATTTACTGAATACCCAGCCTTGGTGAATGAAAAGTTGAAAGGACAGTCTAACCAGCCAAAACGACTGGGAAGTCCTCGGAATAAACTGCACGTCCGATATGAATGAAAACGTGCCCCGGTGACTGAAAAGATGAAATGACCTGCGAGCCACTCCACAGGACGGGTAAGTCCACGGAATGGGCTGCACGTCGGAGGTAAATGAAAAGTCTACCCGGTGATTGAACTGTTGAAACAACTCGAAATCACCTGAAACGACAGTGAAGTTCACGAAACGGGTTGCCCGTCACAAGTCATTAAAAACGCTGCCCGGGTGACTAAGAAGTTTAAACGACACGCGAACCACACGAAACGACTGTGAAATCTCAGTAATAGGTTGCATGTCGTAAATGACTGAAAACGCTTCCTTGGTGACTGAAAAGGTTACACGCTTCGCAAACCTCACTAAACGACTATAAAGTACCAGAAACATACGGCGCGTGGGTTATAATAGAAAACGTTGCCCCGGATACTGAAAGGGTAAAACGACCCGGAAATGACCCAAAACGACCAGGAAGTTTTTGGAATAGGCTGCACATAAGAAGTGACTGAAAACACTGCCCGACTGACCGAAAAGTTGAAAAGAACTGAGTCCCACCCTAAGTGACTGGGAAGTCCACAGAGTAGACTGCACGTAGGGAGTGTTTGAAAACGCTGCCTCGGTAGAAACGATCTGTGAATAACACAAAACGACTGGGAAGACCTTGGATTAGCTGCACGTTGGTAGTTCCTGAAAACGCTGCCCCGGTGACTGAAAGTAGAAACGACAGGCGAAACAGCAAAAACGACTAGGAAGTACCCGGAATAAGATGAACATCGGTTATGACTGAAAACGCTGTCCCGCTGACTGAAGAGTTGAAAGAATATGTGATTTACAAAAAAAGACTTGGAAGTACCCAGAATGGACTGCACGTCGGAAGTGACTGCAAACTTCACCGGTAAATTTAAATAGACCCGCGAACCTGTCAATGTCTCTGGGAAGACCAAGGAATCAGTTGCACTTTGGGAGTGACTGAAAACAATGCCCGAGTGACTGAAGAGTTGAAACGACCTGGAAACCACACGAAACTACTGGTAATTTTTCGAAATGAGCTGCACATCGGAAATAAGTGAACTATGCTACACAGGTGACTGTAAATTTGAAACGATCAGCGAACCAGTCAAAGCAACTGGGAAGTCCACGGAGTGGGTTGCACGTCGGAAGTGATTGAAAACGCTAGGCGGGTAACTGAAAAGTTGAAACGACCCGTGCACAATCCTAAATGACTGGGTAGTCACAGGAATGGGTGGCATGTCAGAAGTGACTGAAAACGCTGCACTGTTGACTGAAAAGTTGAAACGAACCGGGAACCACCCGAAACATCTTAGAAGTCACCGGAAGGGTTGCCCGTAGAAAGTGGCTAAAATCGGTGTGCTGGTGACTTACAAAATTATTCGACCCGCCAACCACACAAAACGACTGTCTCTGCAACGTATTTCATGTCGGTTGTGACGAAAAACACTGCCTCAGAGACTTAAAAAGTTGAAACTAACTGTGATCCACCAAAAGCGACTGGTGAACCCCGGCACAGCGGCTATTTAAAAGTGACTAAAAAACGCTACCCCTAAACAGTGAAATGTAGAAACGAACTGCGATTTACACGAAACAAATAGGGAGTCCCTGGAACTGACTACACGTCAGAAGTGACTCAAAAGTCTAAACTTTGACTGTAACTTTAAAACGACCAGCAAACCTCCCAAAACGACTGGGAAGTCCCCAGAATAAGCTGCACGTCGGATATGACTGAAAACGCTGCCCTGGTGTTCAACAATTTAAAACAACTCGCGAACCACCGAAAACGACAATGAAGTCCGCAGAACATGCTACACATCGGAACCGACTAAAAACTCTACCCGGTGACTGGTTGAAACGACCTCCGAACCAAAAAACAATTTGGAAGTCCCCATTACTGGCTGCATGTCCATAGTGACTGAACACGCTAGATACGTAGAAACGTCCATCGAACCACCCAAAACGACTGGGAAAACGCTGAAATGGGCTGCACATAGGAATTGACACAAAACGCTACTTCCATGACTGAAAAGTTGAAATGAACTGCGATCAACCCAAAACGACTTTGAATTCCCCAGAATTGGCTGCACGTCCGAAGTGATTGAAAAGTCTACCCGTTGACTGTAAACTTGAAACGACCCAAAAACTACTAAGTACAACTGGAGATTCTCCTGAATGGGCTACATGTCAAATTTGACTGAAAACGCTGCCCAGGTGAATAAAAAGTTGAAACGCGAACCACCCAAAACAACTAGGAAGTACACGGAATGGTCAGCACGTCGGACGTGACTGAAAACGCTGACCCGGGGGCTGAAAGGTTGAAACGACCAGAAATGACTGGGAAATTTCCGTAAAGAGCTTGCAAATAGGAAGTGACGCAAATCTCTGCTTCAGTGACTGAAAAGTCGAAACGACAAGCGAAACAACAATAAAGACTGGAAAGTCCCCACCATGGGCTGTACGTCGGAAGTGACTGAAAACGCTGCCCGGTTACTGATAAGTTGAAATGACATGCGAAACTTTTGAAACGATTGGGAAGTCCATGAAACGAGTTGTACGTCGGAAGTGACTGAAAACGCTGCCCGTGTGACTGAAAATTTGAAAACACAGGAGAACCACCAAAACGACTGGGAAGTCTCCAGAATGAATGCATGTTAGTAGTTACTGAAAAAGTTGCCCAAACGTTGCCCTGGTGACTGAAAAATTGAAAGGAAGGGCGAACCACGCAAAACGACTAGGAAATTCACGGAATTGGCTGCACATAGGAAGTGATAGAAAACGCTGACCTGTGATTGAAAAGTTGACACGACCTAAGAACTATCCTAAATGTCTGGAAAGTCCCCAGAATTGGCAGACTATACTGAAAACGCTGCCCCAGAAACTTTAAAGGTGAAACGATATGTGAACCACCCGAAATGAATGGGAATTCCCAAAAATGTGCTGCTTAACGTGACTGAAAATGCGTGTCTGGTTACTGAAAAGTTGAATGAAACTGAGAACCACACAAAACAAATGGTAAGTCCATGAAACGGTCTGCACGTCGGACATGACTGACAACGCTGCATCGGTAACTGAATATTGAAACGACACGCGAACCTCACAAAATGATTGAGAGGTCATCAGAACGGGATGCACTTAGAAATTGACAGAAGACACTGCCCATTGACTTAAAGTTGAAATGACCCGCGAATCACCCAAAACGACTAGGAAGTCCCGAGATTAAACTGCACTTTGGAATTAATTGAGAACGCTGCTCTGATGACAGGAAACTTGAACCGTGATCCTCCTTAAACGACTGGAAGACCCGGAATGTGCCGCAGGTTGGAAGTGACTGAAAAAGCAGTCCCACTTACTGTAAAGTTGAAACAACTCACAAACCACCAAAAACGACTGGGAAGGTCACCGAATGGGCTGCACGTAGGAAGTTACGGAAAATGTTGCCCCAAGTGAATGAAAATAGAAAACACTCGCGAACCTCTGAAAACGACTGTGAAGTCTCCGGAATGTGCTTCACATTGAAAGTGACTAAAACGCTTACCGGGTGACTGAAAAGTTCAAACGACCCACAAAATTCACAAATAGACTGGGAAGTCGTCAGAATGGGTTGCACGTCCGAATTAACTGAAAATGATTTTGCGGTGACTGAAGAGTTGAAACGAACCGAGAATTACCCAAAACAACTGGGAAGTTCCTGGAACGAGCTGCACGTTGAAATTGACTGAAAACGCTGTCCAGGTGAATGAAATATTCCAATTTCGAGCGAACCACGCAAAAAATACTCAGAAGTCATCGAAACGGGCTGCTCATAGGAATTGACTGAGAATAGTGCCCCAATGACTGAAAATTTGTAATGAAACGCCAATCGCCCATCTTGACTGGGAAGTCACCGGTATGGGATGAACGTCGGAAGGTACTGAGAAAGTTTCCCCGGTGACTAAGAGGTTGAAACGACATGTGACTCACCAAAACGACTGGGAAGTATCCGGAATGGGATGCACGTCGGAAATGACTGAAAATTCTACCCGGTGACTGTAAAGTTTAAACGTTTCGAGAACCACCCAAAACGAATGGGAAGTCACCGGATGGGCTGCATGTCTGACATGACTGAAACGTTGCTCATTTGACAGAAAAGTTGAAAAGACCCGCACACAGCTCAAAACGAGTTGGAAGACTACGGAACGGGTTGCATGTCTGAAGTGACTGAATCGCTGCCCCTTTGGCAGAAAAGTTGAAACGACCCGCACACGACTTCCCACACAACGAGTGGGAAGACCACGGAACAGGTTGCACGTTGGAATTGACTGAAAACTTTTCTTCGGTGATTGAAAAGTTGAAATGACCCGCAAATCATGGAAAACGACTGGGAAGTCCTGAGAAAGAACTGTACGTCGGAATTGACTGAAAACATATCCCGGTGACTCAAAAGGTCAAACGACCCGTGAAGCTCCCAAAACGACTGGTAAGTCTTTTGAACGGGCTGCACGTCGGAGTTGACAGAAAATGCTGTACTGGTGACTAAAAAGTTGAAGCGACCCGCCAACCACCCAAAACGACTGGGAAGTTCTCGAAATGGGCTGCTCATAGAAAGTGATTGAAAAAACTGTTTCAGAGACTGAAAAGGTGAAACAACCCGCAATCCACCAAAAACGACTGGGTATGCCCTGGAATAGGCTGCATGTCCTTTGTGATAGAAAACGCTGTCCCGGTGACTGAAAAGTTGATACGTCTCGCGAACCACACATAACGAGTGGAAAGTCCCCGACACATGCTGCACGTCGTGACTAAAAATGCTGAACCGGTGACTGAAAAGTTGAAACTACACGCGAATCACCCAAAACAACTGGGAAGTACCCGAAACCTGCTGTACTTCGTTATTGACTGAAGACACTACCCCAGTAACTAAAAAGTTGAAACTACTACTCTCCCTTCTCTGTCTCTCTTTCTCTCTCCTACCTCTTCTCTCTTTTTCTCTTCATCTCTCCGTTCTTTCCCTTTACCTTTATCTCCTTTCTCTCCTCTCTCCATCTGTTGCCGCTCTCGCCTCTTTTTCCTCTCTGTCATCTCTCAATTTTTCACTCTCCTCTTTCTTCTCTTTATCCTCTCTTTCTCTATGATTTTCTCTTTCTCTCTCTCCTCTCTATCTCTCTATCTCCTTTATCTCTCTCCACTCTCTCCTTCCCCTCTATCTTTTTGTCTCTCCCCTCTCTCTCTCGACTCTCTCTTTCTACTCTCTCTCTTATTCGTTCCTCTCTCTCCTCTCTCCTCTCTCTCCTCTTTCTCTCATTTTTTTCTTTCTCTCTCCTCTCTCTTCTTTTTCTCTCCATTATCTATTATTCTCTCCCTCCTCTCTGTCCTCTTTCTTTTTCTCTTTCTCACCTTTCTCCTATTTCTATCTTTCCTCGCTCCTCTCTGTCTCTTTGTTGTGTCTTTCTCCTCTCTCTCTTTAACTTTCACTCCTCTCTCTTTTTTCTATCTCCTCTTTATTCTCTCTCTCTCCTCTATCTCCCTTTCTCTCTCCTCTCTCTCGCTTCTCTCTTGTCTCTTACGCTTCTCTCACTTTAATATCTCTCTCCTCTCCTCTCTCTTCACTCTCTCTTCTCTGTCTCACTCTTTCTCATCTGTCTTTCTCTTCCTTCCCTTTTTCTCTCTATCTCTCCTCTTTCTACTCTCTCCTCTCTATTTTCTCTCTCTTACACTTCTCTTTCTCCTCTTTCTCCTCTCTGTCTCTTACACTCTTCTCACTCTAATCTCTTTACTCTATCTCTTCTCTGTCTCTTTGTTTCTCATCTCTCTCTTTCTTTCTCTCTAAACTCTTTCTATTCTGTCTTTCCATCTTTCTATTCTCTCCTCTCTCTTCTCTTTGCTCTCTCCTCTCTCTTGCTTCAATCTCTCTCCTCTCTCTTCTCTCTCTTGCTTTCAATGTCTCTTTCTCTCTTCTCTGTCTCTGTTTATCATGTCTCTCCTCTCCTATCTCTCCTATCTCTCATCTTGCTCTCTTTGTCACTCTACCCTCTTTCTACTCTCTCTCCTCTCCTTTTTGAATCTTGACACACTCTTACACTCCTCTCTTTCTCTGCTCTCTCTCGCTGTCACCAAAAGTATTAATGTCACCAAAATTTTTGATGTCATCTAAATGAAATAATTAATGTTTACTAAAGAATTAACGTTACCAAAATAATCAATGTCAGAATAATTTATATACCCAAAATAATTGTCACCAAAATCATTAATGTGCAATTTTGCCCCAAAATAAGAATTTCTGGCTTTTTGCTCCAAAATAAGAAAAATTGCTGCAATTTTGCACGAAAATAAGGGCAATTTCTGGAATTTTGTCCAAAAAACGGGGCATTTCTGCCTTTTCGACCCAAAACTGGGGGAATCTCTGCCTTTCTGGCCCAAAATAAGGGAAATTTCTGCAATTTTGCCCCAAAATGAGGGGAATTTCTGGAATTTTGCCCAAAAATAAAAGGAATTTCTGCCTCTCTGCCCCAAAATAAATGTCTGCAATTTTGCCACAAAATAAAAGAATTTTCTGCCTTTTTGCCATTAAATAAGGGAAATTTCTTCATTTTTGCCCCAAAATAAAAGTAATTTTTGCATTTTTGCGCCAAAATTAGAAGAATTTTTGCCTTTTTGCCCCAAAACAAAAAGAATTTCTGATTTTTGCCCCAAAATAAGTGGAATTTCTGAGATTTTTCCCTGAAATAAGTTAAATTTCTACAATTCTGCCCCAAATAAGCGAAATTTCAGCAATTTTGCCCTAAATTAGGTGAATTTCTGCAATTTTGCTCCAAAATATAAGGATTTTCTGCCTTTTTGGAAAAAAAAATAAAGGGAATTTTTGCCATTTTGCTATAAAAAAAGGGAAATTTCTTCCTTTTTTCCTCAAAATAAGTTGAATTTCTGCCGTTTTACATCAATATATGTGGAATTTCTGCCTTTTTCCCCAAAATAGAGGGAATTTCTGTCTTTTTGCCCAAAAATAAAAGGAATTTCTAAATTTTGCCCTGAAATAATTGAAATTTCTGCAATTTTACCCCAAAATAAGGGGATATTCTACCTTTTTGCCACAAAATATGGGGAATTTCAGCCTTATTACCTCAAAATAAATAGAATTTCTGCTTTTTGCACCAAAATTTCAGGAATATCTGCCTTTTTGCCCCGAAATAAGGAAAAATTTTTGCAATTTTGTACCAAATAAAAGAAATTTCCGCCTTTTTGCCCCAAAATAAGAGAAATTTCTGCCTTTTTTCCCTGAAATAAGTGAAATTTCTGCAATTTTGCCCCCAAAAAAGGAAAATTTCTGCCTTTTTTTCCTGAAATAAGTGAAATTTCTGCAATTTTGCCCCCAAAAAAGGAAAATTTCTGCCTTTTTTTCCTGAAATAAGTGAAATTTCTGCAATTTTGCCCCAAAATAAGGGAAATTTCTGCAATTTTGCCCTAAAATAAGGGAAATTTTTGCAATTTTTCCCCATAATAAGGGAAATTTCTGCAATTTTGCCCCAAAATAAAGGGAATTTCTGTTTTTGCCCCCAAATAAGGGAGATTTCTGCAATTTTGCCCTAAAATATAGGGGATTTTCTGCATTTTTTGCCGAAAATAAGGGGAATTTCTGACATTTTGCCGCAAAATAAGTGAAATTTCTGCAGTTTTACCCCAAAATAAGGAAAATTTCTGCCTTTTTGCCCAAAAATTAGAAAAATTTCTGCAATTTTGCTCCAAAATACAAAGAATTTCTGCCTTTTTGCCCGAAAATAAAGGGAATGTATACCTTTTTGCCATAAAAAAGCAAATTTCTTCATTTTTGCCCCAAAATAAGGGGATTTTCCACCTTTTTGACTCAAAATAAGTGCAATTTCTGCCTTTTCCCCAAAATAAACAAAATTTCTGCCTTTTTGCCCCAAAATATGGGGAATTTCTGAATTTTTGCCCCAAAATAAGAAAAATTTCTGCAATTTTGTACCAAAATAAAAAAAATTTCTGCCTTTTTGCCCCCCCCAAAAAAATTTCTGCCTTTTTTCCCTGAAATACGTGAAATTTCTGCAATTTTTCCCCAAAATAAGGGAAATTTCTACAATTTTGCCCCAATGCAAAGGAAATTTCTGCAATTTTGCCCCAAAATAAGGGGAATTTCTGACTGTTTGCTCCCGAAAAAGGAGATTTTCTGTCTTTTTGCCCCAAAATAAGGAGAATTTCTGCCTTTTTGCCCGATAATTATGAGAATTTCTGCAATTTTGCTTCTAAATACGGGGAATTTCTGCCTTTTAGCCCCAAAATAAAGGGAATTTCTGCATTTTACCTCAAATTGAGAATAATTTCTGCCTTTTGCCTCAAAATAAGGGGAATTTTCTGCCTTTTTGTTTCAAAATAAGAAAAATTTCTTCAATTTTGTACCATAATAAAAGAAATTTCTGCTCTTTGCCCCAAAATAAAAGGAATTTCTGACTTTTTGCCCTGAAATAAATGAAATTTCTGCAATTTTGCCCCAAATAAGGGAAATTTCTGCAATTTTGCCTCAAAATAAGGTAAATTCCTGCAATTTTGTCCCAAAATATGTGGAATTTCTGAGTTTTGCCCCAAAATAAGGAGAATTTCTGTCTTTTTGCCCAACAATTAGGGGAATTTCTTCATTTTTGCTTCAAA
Organism: Micromys minutus; assembly: GCF_963924665.1. Taxonomy (NCBI): domain Eukaryota; kingdom Metazoa; phylum Chordata; class Mammalia; order Rodentia; family Muridae; genus Micromys; species Micromys minutus. The sequence continues at coordinate 373,503 of NW_027667596.1, forward strand.
ATAAGGGGAATTTCTGCCTTTTTGTCTCAAAAGAAGTGGAATTTCTGTATTTTCCTTCCAAAACAAAGGGAATTTCTGTCCTTTTTGTCCCAAAATAAGGAAAATTTCTGACATTACCCTGAAATAAGTGAAATGTTTGCAATTTTACTCCAAAATACGGGAAATTTCTGCCTTTTTGCCTGAAAATAAGAAGAATGCATACCTTTTTGCTATAAAAAGGGAAATTTCTGCAATTTTGCTCCAAAATAAGGGGAATTTCTGCTTTTTTGCCTCTAAATAAATGGATTTCTGTCTTTTCCCCCCCATACAAATGGAATTTCTGTATTTTTTGCCCCAAAATAAGGAAAATTTCTGATTTATTACCCTGAAATAAGTGAAATTTCTGCAATTTTGCCCCAGTATAAGAGAAATTTCTGCATTTTTGCCCCCAAATAAGGGGAATTTCAGCCTTTTTACCTCAAAATAAGGGAAATTTCTGCATTTTTGCCACAAAATATTAGGAATTTCTGCCTTTTTGCTCCCAAAAATGGAAAATTTCGGCCTTTTTTCCCTGAAAAAAGTGAAATTTCTGCAATTTTGCCCCTAAATAAGTAAAATTTCTGCAATTTTGCCCCAAAATAAGGGAAATTTTGGGAATTTTGCACCAAAAGAAATGGAATTTCTGCAATTTTGCTCCAAAATTAGGGACATTTCTGCATTTTTGCCACCAAATAAGGGGAATTTCAGCCTTTTTACCTCAAAATAAGGGGAATTTCTGGAATTTTGCCCCAAAATAAGTGGAATTTCTGAGTCTTGCCCCAAAATAAGGAGAATTTCTGTCTTTTTGCCCCAACATATAGGGAATTTCTGCCTTTTTGCCCCACAATTAGGGGATTTTCTGCAATTGTGCTCCAAAAAACGGGATATTTCTGCTTTTTTGCCCGAAAATAAGGAGAATATATACCTTTTGCCACAAAAAAAGGGAAATTTCTTCATTTTTGCCCCGAAATAAGAGGAATTTCTGCCTTCTTACCTCACAATAAGTGAAATTTCTGCCTTTTTACCCAAAAATAAACAAAATTTCTGTCTTTTTGCCCAAAAATAAAAGGAATTTTTGAATTTTGCCCTGAAATAAGTGAAATTTCTGCAATTTTGCCCCAAAATAAGGGAAATTTCTGCCTTTTTGCCACAAAATAAAGGGAATTTCTGTATTTTTGCCCCAAAATAAGGGGAATTTCAGCATTTTACCTCATAATAAGGCGAATCTCTGCCTTTTTGCCCCAAAATATGGGGAATTTCTTCATTTTTGCCCCAAAATAAAGAAAATTTCTGCAATTTTGTACCAAAATAAAAGAAATTTCTGCCTTTTTGCCCCAAAATAAGAGAAATTTCTGCACTTTTTCCCTGAAATAAGTGAAATTTCTGCAATTTTGCCCCAAAATAAGGGAAATTTCTGCAATTTTGCCCCAAAATAAAGAAAATTTCTGCAATTTTACCCCAAAATAAGGGGAATTTCTGACTTTTTGCCCTGAAATAAGGAGAATTTCTGTCTTTTTGTTCCAAAATAATGTGAATTTCTGCATTTTCCTTCAAAATTAGGGAAATATGTGCAATTTTGCTTCAAAATACGGGGAAATCTGCCTTATTGCACAAAAATAAAGGGAATTTCTCCATTTTTGCACCAATATAAGGGGAATTTCTGAAATTTAGCTTTAAAATATGGGGAATTTCTGCGTTATTGTCCAAAATAAAGTGGAATTTCTGCCTTTTTGCCCTGAAATATTTGAAATTTCTGCAATTTTACCCCAAAATAAGGGGAATTTCTGTTTTTGGCCCCAAAATTAAGGGAATTTCTGCTTTTTGCCCCAAAATAAGGCAAATATCTGCCTTTTTGCCCTGAAATATTTGAAATTTCTGCAATTTTACCCCAAAATAAAGGGAATTTCTGTTTTTGGCCCCAAAATTAAGGGAATTTCTGCTTTTTGCCCCAAAATAAGGCAAATATCTGACTTTTTGCCCAGAAATAATTGAAATTTCTGGAATTTTGCCCCAAAATAATAGGAATTTCTGCCTTTTTGCCGAAAATAAGGGGAATTTCAGCATTTTACCTTCAAATAAGGGGAATTTCTGACTTTTTGCCACAAAATAAGGGGAATTTCTGCCCTATTGCCCTTAAATAAGGAAAATTTCTGCTTTTCTGCCCCAATTAACGGGAATTTCTGCCTTTTTGCCCCAAAGTAAAGGGAATTTCTTCCTTTATGCCCCAAAATAACGGGAATTTCAGCCTTTTTACCTCAAAATAAAAGGAATTTCTGCCTTTTCCCCCAAAATATGGGTAATTTTTGCCTTTTTGTTCCAAAATAAGGAAAATTTCTACAATTTTGTATCAAAATAAAAGAAATTTCTGTTTTTGCCCGAAAATAAAAGGAATTTCTGACTTTTTGCCCTGAAATAAATGAAATTCCTGCAATTATGCCCGAAAATAAGGGAAATTTGTGCCTTTTTGCCCCCAAATGAGGGGAATTTCTGCCTTTTTGCCCCAAAATATGGGGAATTTCAGGATTTTACCTCAAAATAAGGGGAATTTCAGCCTTTTTGCACCAAAATATGGGGAATTTCTGCCTTTTTGCCACAAAATAAGAAAAATTTCTGCAAGTCTGTAACAATATAAAAGAAATTTCTAAAATTTTGCCCCAAAATAAAGGAAATTTCTGATTTTTGCCCCAAAATAAAAAGAATTTCTCTATTTTTGCCACAAAATAAAGGGAAATTCTGCCTTTTAGCCCCAAAATTAGGGGAGTTTCTGCAATTTTGCTCCAAAATACGAGAAATTTCTGCCTTTTTACCCGAAATTAAGTGGATTTTCTGCCTTTTTGCCCCGAAATAAGAAAAAATTTCTGCAATTTTATCCCAAAATAAGGGAAATTTCTGCCTTTTTGCCCCAAAATAAGGGGAATTTCTGCCATTTTGCCCCGAAATATGTGAAATTTCTGCAATTTTACCCCAAAATAAGGTGAATTTCTGCCTTTTTGCCCCAAAATAATGGGAATTTCTGCCTTTTTGCCCCAATATAAGAAAAATTTTTGCTTTTTTTTCTCTGAAATAAGTGAAATTTCTGCAATTTTGCCCTAAAATAACGGAAATTTCTGCAATTTTTTCCCATAATAAGGGAAATTTCTGCAATTTTGCCCCAAAATAAGGGGAATTTCTGTTTTTGCCCCCAAATAAGGGAAATTTCTGCAATTTTGCCCTAAAATAAGGGGATTTTCTGCATTTTTTGCCAAAAATAAAAGGAATTTCTGACATTTTGCCGCAAAATAAGTGAAATTTCTGCAGTTTTACCCCAAAATAAGGAAAATTTCTGCCTTTTTGCACAAAAATTAGGGGAATTTCTGCAATTTTGCTCCAAAATACAAAGAATTTCTGCCTTTTTGCCCGAAAATAAAGGGAATGTATACCTTTTTGCCATAAAAAAGCAAATTTCTTCATTTTTGCCCCAAAATAAGGGGATTTTCCACCTTTTTGACTCAAAATAAGTGCAATTTCTGCCTTTTCCCCAAAATAAACGAAATTTCTGCCTTTTTGCCCCAAAGTAAGGGGAATTTCAGCCTTATTACCTCAAAATAAGGGGAATTTCTGCCTTTTTGCCCCAAAATATGGGGAATTTCTGACTTTTTGCCCCAAAATAAGAAAAATTTCTGCAATTTTGTACCAAAATAAAAAAATTTCTGCCTTTTTGCCCCCCCAAAAAAATTTCTGCCTTTTTTTTCTCAAATACCTGAAATTTCTGCAATTTTGCCCCAAAATAAGGGAAATTTCTGCAATTTTGCCCCAATGTAAAAAAAATTTCTGCAATTTTGCCCCAAAATAAGGGGAATTTCTGACTGTTTGCTCCCGAAAAAGGAGATTTTCTGTCTTTTTGCCCCAAAATAAGGAGAATTTCTGCCTTTTTGCCCGAAAATTATGAGAATTTCTTCAATTTTGCTCCAAAATACAAAGAATTTCTGCCTTTTTGCCCGAAAATAAAGGGAATGTATACCTTTTTGCCATAAAAAAGCAAATTTCTTCATTTTTGCCCCAAAATAAGGGGAATTTCCACCTTTTTGACTCAAAATAAGTGCAATTTCTGCCTTTTCCCCAAAATAAACGAAATTTCTGTCTTTTTGCCCCAAAATAAGGGGAATTTCAGCCTTTTTACCTCAAAATAAGGGGAATTTCTGCCTTTTTGCCCCAAAATATGGGGAATTTCTGACTTTTTGCCCCAAAATAAGAAAAATTTCTGCAATTTTTTACCAAAATAAAAAAAATTTCTGCCTTTTTGCCCCCCCAAAAAAATTTCTGCCTTTTTTCCCTGAAATACGTGAAATTTCTGCAATTTTGCCCCAAAATAAGGGAAATTTCTACAATTTTGCCCCAATGTAAAGGAAATTTCTGCAATTTTGCCCCAAAATAAGGGGAATTTCTGACTGTTTGCTCCCGAAAAAGGAGATTTTCTGTCTTTTTGCCCCATAATAAGGAGAATTTCTGCCTTTTTGCCCGAAAATTATGAGAATTTCTGCAATTTTGCTTCAAAATACAGGGAATTTCTTTTTTTTAGCCCCAAAATAAAGGGAATTTCTGCATTTTACCTCAAATTGAGAATAATTTCTGCCTTTTGCCTCAAAATAAGGGGAATTTTCTGCCTTTTTGTTTCAAAATAAGAAAAATTTCTTCAATTTTGTACCATAATAAAAGAAATTTCTGCTCTTTGCCCCAAAATAAAAGGAATTTCTGACTTTTTGCCCTGAAATAAATGAAATTTCTGCAATTTTGCCCGAAAATAAGGGAAATTTGTGCCTCTTTGCCCCAAAATAAAAAGAAGTTTTGCCTTTTGCCCCAAAATATGGGGAATTTCAGCATTTTACCTCAAAATAAGAATTTCAGCCTTTTTGCCCCAAAATAAGGAAAATTTCTGCAATTTTGCCCCAAAATAAGGGGAATTTCTTCCTTTTTGCCCCAAAATAAAGGATATTTCAGCCTTTTTACCTAAAAATAAGTGAAATTTCTGCAATTTTGCCCCAAATAAGGGAAATTTCTGCAATTTTGCCTCAAAATAAGGTAAATTCCTGCAATTTTGCCCCAAAATAAGTGGAATTTCTGAGTTTTGTCCCAAAATAAGGAGAATTTCTGTCTTTTTGCCCAAAATATAGGGAATTTCTGCCTTTTTGCCCAACAATTAGGGGAATTTCTTCATTTTTGCTTCAAAATAAGGGGAATTTCTGCCTTTTTGCCTCTAAAGAAGTGGAATTTCTGTATTTTCCTTCCAAAACAAAGGGAATTTCTGTGTTTTTTGCCCCAAAATAAGGAAAATTTCTGACTTATTACCCTGAAATTAGTGAAATGTTTGCAATTTTGCCCCAAAATAAGGGAAATTTCTGCCTTTTTGCCCCCAAATAAGGAGAATTTCAGCCTTTTTACCTCAAAATAAGGGGAATTTCTGCATTTTTGCCACAAAATATTAGGAATTTCTGCCTTTTTGCCACAAAATAAGAAAAATTTCTGCCATTTTTACCTGAAATAAGTGAAATTTCTGCAATTGTGCCCCAAAATAAGTAAAATTTCTGCAATTTTGCCCCAAAATAAGGGAAATTTCTGGAATTTTGCCCCAAAATAAGTGGAATTTCTGAGTTTTGCCCCAAAATAAGGAGAATTTCTGTCTTTTTGCCCCAACATATAGGGAAATTCTGCCTTTTTGCCCCACAATTAGGGGATTTTCTTCAATTCTGCTTTAAAATAGGGGGAATTTCTGCTTTTTTGCCCGAAAATCAGGGGAATGTATACCTTTTGCCACAAAAAAGAGAAATTTCTTCATTTTTGCCCCAAAATAAGTGGAATTTCTGCCTTCTTCCCTCAAAATAAGTGAAATTTCTGCCTTTTTACCTAAAAATGAACGGAATTTCTTTCTTTTTGCCCCAAAATAAAAGGAATTTTTGAATTTTGCCCTGAAATAAGTGAAATTTCTGCAATTTTTCCCCAAAATAAGGGAAATTTCTGCCTTTTTGCCACAAAATGAAGGGAATTTCTGTATTTTTGCCCCAAAATAAGGGGAATTTCAGCATTTTACCTCATAATAAGGCAAATCTCTGCCTTTTTGCCCCAAAATAAGAGAAATTTCTGCACTTTTTCCCTGAAATAAGTGAAATTTCTGCAATTTTGCCCCAAAATAAGGGAAATTTCTGCAATTTTGCCCCAAAATAAAGAAAATTTCTGCAATTTTGTACCAAGATAAAAGAAATTTCTGCCTTTTTGCCCCAAAATAAGAGAAATTTCTGCACTTTTGCCCCAAAATAATAGGAATTTCTGCCGTTTTGCCGAAAATAAGGGGAATTTCAGCATTTTACCTTCAAATAAGGGGAATTTCTGCCCTATTGCCCTTAAATAAGGAAAATTTCTGCTTTTCTGCCCCAATTAACGGGAATTTCTGCCCTTTTGCCAGAAAGTAAAGGGAATTTCTGCCTTTATGCCCCAAAATAACGGGAATTTCAGCCTTTTTACCTCAAAATAAAAGGAATTTCTGCCTTTTTCCCCAAAATATGGGTAATTTTTGCCTTTTTGTTCCAAAATAAGGAAAAGTTCTACAATTTTGTATCAAAATAAAAGAAATTTCTGTTTTTGCCCGAAAATAAAAGGAATTTCTGACTTTTTGCCCTGAAATATATGAAATTCCTGCAATTATGCCCGAAAATAAGGGAAATTTGTGCCTTTTTGCCCCCAAATGAGGGGAATTTCTGCCTTTTTGCCCCAAAATATGGGGAATTTCAGGATTTTACCTCAAAATAAGGGGAATTTCAGCCTTTTTGCACCAAAATATGGGGAATTTCTGCCTTTTTGCCACAAAATAAGAAAAATTTCTGCAAGTCTGTAACAATATAAAAGAAATTTCTAAAATTTTGCCCCAAAATAAAGGAAATTTCTGATTTTTGCCCCAAAATAAAAAGAATTTCTCTATTTTTGCCCCAAAATAAAGGGAAATTCTGCCTTTTAGCCCCAAAATTAGGGGAGTTTCTGCAATTTTGCTCCAAAATACGAGAAATTTCTGCCTTTTTACCCGAAATTAAGTAGATTTTCTGCCTTTTTGCCCCCAAATAAGGGAAATTTCTGCAATTTTATCCCAAAATAAGGGAAATTTCTGCCTTTTTGCCCCAAAATAAGGGGAATTTCTGCCGTTTTGCCCTGAAATATGTGAAATTTCTGCAATTTTACCCCAAAATAAGGTGAATTTCTGCCTTTTTGCCCCAAAATAATGGGAATTTCTGCCTTTTTGCCCCAAAATAAAAAAAATTTTTGCTTTTTTTCTCTGAAATAAGTGAAATTTCTGCAATTTTGCCCTAAAATAAGGGAAATTTCTGCAATTTTTCCCCATAATAAGGGAAATTTCTGCAATTTTGCCCCAAAATAAGGGGAATTTCTGTTTTTGTCCCCAAATAAGGGAAATTTCTGCAATTTTGCCCTAAAATAAGGGGATTTTCTGCATTTTTTGCCAAAAATAAGGGGAATTTCTGACATTTTGCCGCAAAATAAGTGAAATTTCTGCAGTTTTACCCCAAAATAAGGAAAATTTCTGCCTTTTTGCCCAAAAATTAGGGGAATTTCTGCAATTTTGCTCCAAAATACAAAGAATTTCTGCCTTTTTGCCCGAAAATAAAGGGAATGTATACCTTTTTGCCATAAAAAAGCAAATTTCTTCATTTTTGCCCCAAAATAAGGGGAATTTCCACCTTTTTGACTCAAAATAAGTGCAATTTCTGCCTTTTCCCCAAAATAAACGAAATTTCTGTCTTTTTGCCCCAAAATAAGGGGAATTTCAGCCTTTTTACCTCAAAATAAGGGGAATTTCTGCCTTTTTGCCCCAAAATATGGGGAATTTCTGACTTTTTGCCCCAAAATAAGAAAAATTTCTGCAATTTTTTACCAAAATAAAAAAAATTTCTGCCTTTTTGCCCCCCCAAAAAAATTTCTGCCTTTTTTCCCTGAAATACGTAAAATTTCTGCAATTTTGCCCCAAAATAAGGGAAATTTCTACAATTTTGCCCCAATGTAAAGGAAATTTCTGCAATTTTGCCCCAAAATAAGGGGAATTTCTGACTGTTTGCTCCCGAAAAAGGAGATTTTCTGTCTTTTTGCCCCATAATAAGGAGAATTTCTGCCTTTTTGCCCGAAAATTATGAGAATTTCTGCAATTTTGCTTCAAAATACAGGGAATTTCTTTTTTTTAGCCCCAAAATAAAGGGAATTTCTGCATTTTACCTCAAATTGAGAATAATTTCTGCCTTTTGCCTCAAAATAAGGGGAATTTTCTGCCTTTTTGTTTCAAAATAAGAAAAATTTCTTCAATTTTGTACCATAATAAAAGAAATTTCTGCTCTTTGCCCCAAAATAAAAGGAATTTCTGACTTTTTGCCCTGAAATAAATGAAATTTCTGCAATTTGGCCCAAAAATAAGGGAAATTTGTGCCTCTTTGCCCCAAAATAAAAAGAAGTTTTGCCTTTTGTCCCAAAATATGGGGAATTTCAGCATTTTACCTCAAAATAAGAATTTCAGCCTTTTTGCCCCAAAATAAGGAAAATTTCTGCAATTTTGCCCCAAAATAAGGGGAATTTCTTCCTTTTTGCCCCAAAATAAAGAATATTTCAGCCTTTTTACCTAAAAATAAGTGAAATTTCTGCAATTTTGCCCCAAATAAGGGAAATTTCTGCAATTTTGCCTCAAAATAAGGTAAATTCCTGCAATTTTGCCCCAAAATAAGTGGAATTTCTGAGTTTTGTCCCAAAATAAGGAGAATTTCTGTCTTTTTGCCCAAAATATAGGGAATTTCTGCCTTTTTGCCCAACAATTAGGGGAATTTCTTCATTTTTGCTTCAAAATAAGGGGAATTTCTGCCTTTTTGCCTCTAAAGAAGTGGAATTTCTGTATTTTCCTTCCAAAACAAAGGGAATTTCTGTGTTTTTTGCCCCAAAATAAGGAAAATTTCTGACTTATTACCCTGAAATTAGTGAAATGTTTGCAATTTTGCCCCAAAATAAGGGAAATTTCTGCCTTTTTGCCCCCAAATAAGGGGAATTTCAGCCTTTTTACCTCAAAATAAGGGGAATTTCTGCATTTTTGCCACAAAATATTAGGAATTTCTGCCTTTTTGCCCCAAAATAAGAAAAATTTCTGCCATTTTTACCTGAAATAAGTGAAATTTCTGCAATTGTGCCCCAAAATAAGTAAAATTTCTGCAATTTTGCCCCAAAATAAGGGAAATTTCTAGTATTTTGCCCCAAAATAAGTGGAATTTCTGAGTTTTGCCCCAAAATAAGGAGAATTTCTGTCTTTTTGCCCCAACATATAGGGAATTTCTGCCTTTTTGCCCCACAATTAGGGGATTTTCTTCAATTCTGCTCCAAAATAGGGGGAATTTCTGCTTTTTTGCCCGAAAATCAGGGGAATGTATACCTTTTGCCACAAAAAAGAGAAATTTCTTCATTTTTGCCCCAAAATAAGTGGAATTTCTGCCTTCTTCCCTCAAAATAAGTGAAATTTCTGCCTTTTTACCTAAAAATGAACGGAATTTCTTTCTTTTTGCCCCAAAATAAAAGGAATTTTTGAATTTTGCCCTGAAATAAGTGAAATTTCTGCAATTTTTCCCCAAAATAAGGGAAATTTCTGCCTTTTTGCCACAAAATGAAGGGAATTTCTGTATTTTTGCCCCAAAATAAGGGGAATTTCAGCATTTTACCTCATAATAAGGCAAATCTCTGCCTTTTTGCCCCAAAATAAGAGAAATTTCTGCACTTTTTCCCTGAAATAAGTGAAATTTCTGCAATTTTGCCCCAAAATAAGGGAAATTTCTGCAATTTTGCCCCAAAATAAAGAAAATTTCTGCAATTTTGTACCAAAATAAAAGAAATTTCTGCCTTTTTGCCCCAAAATAAGAGAAATTTCTGCACTTTTGCCCCAAAATAATAGGAATTTCTGCCGTTTTGCCGAAAATAAGGGGAATTTCAGCATTTTACCTTCAAATAAGGGGAATTTCTGCCCTATTGCCCTTAAATAAGGAAAATTTCTGCTTTTCTGCCCCAATTAACGGGAATTTCTGCCCTTTTGCCAGAAAGTAAAGGGAATTTCTGCCTTTATGCCCCAAAATAACGGGAATTTCAGCCTTTTTACCTCAAAATAAAAGGAATTTCTGCCTTTTTCCCCAAAATATGGGTAATTTTTGCCTTTTTGTTCCAAAATAAGGAAAATTTCTACAATTTTGTATCAAAATAAAAGAAATTTCTGTTTTTGCCCGAAAATAAAAGGAATTTCTGACTTTTTGCCCTGAAATAAATGAAATTCCTGCAATTATGCCCGAAAATAAGGGAAATTTGTGCCTTTTTGCCCCCAAATGAGGGGAATTTCTGCCTTTTTGCCCCAAAATATGGGGAATTTCAGGATTTTACCTCAAAATAAGGGGAATTTCAGCCTTTTTGCACCAAAATATGGGGAATTTCTGCCTTTTTGCCACAAAATAAGAAAAATTTCTGCAAGTCTGTAACAATATAAAAGAAATTTCTAAAATTTTGCCCCAAAATAAAGGAAATTTCTGATTTTTGCCCCAAAATAAAAAGAATTTCTCTATTTTTGCCCCAAAATAAAGGGAAATTCTGCCTTTTAGCCCCAAAATTAGAAGAGTTTCTGCAATTTTGCTCCAAAATACGAGAAATTTCTGCCTTTTTACCCGAAATTAAGTGGATTTTCTGCTTTTTGCCCCCAAATAAGGGAAATTTCTGCAATTTTATCCCAAAATAAGGGAAATTTCTGCCTTTTTGCCCCAAAATAAGGGGAATTTCTGCCGTTTTGCCCTGAAATATGTAAAATTTCTGCAATTTTACCCCAAAATAAGGTGAATTTCTGCCTTTTTGCCCCAAAATAATGGGAATTTCTGCCTTTTTGCCCCAAAATAAGAAAAATTTTTGCTTTTTTTCTCTGAAATAAGTGAAATTTCTGCAATTTTGCCCTAAAATAAGGGAAATTTCTGCAATTTTTCCCCATAATAAGGGAAATTTCTGCAATTTTGCCCCAAAATAAGGGGAATTTCTGTTTTTGTCCCCAAATAAGGGAAATTTCTGCATTTTTGCCCTAAAATAAGGGGATTTTCTGCATTTATTGCCAAAAATAAGGGGAATTTCTGACATTTTGCCGCAAAATAAGTGAAATTTCTGCAGTTTTACCCCAAAATAAGGAAAATTTCTGCCTTTTTGCCCAAAAATTAGGGGAATTTCTGCAATTTTGCTCCAAAATACAAAGAATTTCTGCCTTTTTGCCCGAAAATAAAGGGAATGTATACCTTTTTGCCATAAAAAAGCAAATTTCTTCATTTTTGACCCAAAATAAGGGGATTTTCCACCTTTTTGACTCAAAATAAGTGCAATTTCTGCCTTTCCCCCAAAATAAACGAAATTTCTGCCTTTTTGCCCCAAAATAAGGGGAATTTCAGCCTTATTACCTCAAAATAAGGGGAATTTCTGCATTTTTGCCCCAAAATATGGGGAATTTCTGACTTTTTGCCCCAAAATAAAAAAAATTTCTGCAATTTTGTACCAAAATAAAAAAAATTTCTGCCTTTTTGCCCCCCCAAAAAAAATTCTGCCTTTTTTTCTCAAATACCTGAAATTTCTGCAATTTTGCCCCAAAATAAGGGAAATTTCTGCAATTTTGCCCCAATGTAAAGGAAATTTCTGCAATTTTGCCCCAAAATAAGGGGAATTTCTGACTGTTTGCTCCCGAAAAAGGAGATTTTCTGTCTTTTTGCCCCAAAATAAGGAGAATTTCTGCCTTTTTGCCCGAAAATTAAGAGAATTTCTGCAATTTTGCTTCAAAATACAGGGAATTTCTGCCTTTTAGCCCCAAAATAAAGGGAATTTCTGCATTTTACCTCAAATTGAGAATAATTTCTGCCTTTTGCCTCAAAATAAGGGGAATTTTCTGCCTTTTTGTTTCAAAATAAGATAAATTTCTTCAATTTTGTACCATAATAAAAGAAATTTCTGCTCTTTGCCCCAAAATAAAAGGAATTTCTGACTTTTTGCCCTGAAATAAATGAAATTTCTGCAATTTTGCCCGAAAATAAGAGAAATTTGTGCCTCTTTGCCCCAAAATAAGAAGAAGTTTTGCCTTTTGCCCCAAAATATGGGGAATTTCAGCATTTTACCTCAAAATAAGAATTTCAGCCTTTTTGCCCCAAAATAAGGAAAATTTCTGCAATGTTGCCCCAAAATAAGGGGGAATTTCTTCCTTTTTGCCCCAAAATAAAGGATATTTCAGCCTTTTTACCTGAAAATAAGTGAAATTTCTGCAATTTTGCCCCAAATAAGGGAAATTTCTGCAATTTTGCCTCAAAATAAGGTAAATTCCTGCAATTTTGCCCCAAAATAAGTGGAATTTCTGAGTTTTGTCCCAAAATAAGGAGAATTTCTGTCTTTTTGCCCCAACATATAGGGAACTTCTGCCTTTTTGCCCAACAATTAGGGGAATTTCTTCATTTTTGCTTCAAAATAAGGGGAATTTCTGCCTTTTTGCCTCTAAAGAAGTGGAATTTCTGTATTTTCCTTCCAAAACAAAGGGAATTTCTGTGTTTTTTGCCCCAAAATAAGGAAAATTTCTGACTTATTACCCTGAAATAAGTGAAATGTTTGCAATTTTGCCCCAAAATAAGGGAAATTTCTGCCTTTTTGCCCCCAAATAAGGGGAATTTCAGCCTTTTTACCTCAAAATAAGGGGAATTTCTGCATTTTTGCCACAAAAGATTAGGAATTTCTGCCTTATTCCCCGAAATAAGAAAAATTTCTGCCATATTTACCTGAAATAAGTGAAATTTCTGCAATTGTGCCCCAAAATAAGTAAAATTTCTGCAATTTTGCCCCAAAATAAGGGAAATTTCTGGAAGTTTGCCCCAAAATAAGTGGAATTTCTGAGTTTTGCCCCAAAATAAGGAGAATTTCTGTCTTTTTGCCCCAACATATAGGGAATTTCTGCCTTTTTGCCCCACAATTAGGGGATTTTCTTCAATTCTGCTCCAAAATAGGGGGAATTTCTGCTTTTTTGCCTGAAAATAAGGAGAATGTATACCTTTTGCCATAAAAAAGAGAAATTTCTTCATTTTTGCCCCAAAATAAGAGGAATTTCTGCCTTCTTCCCTCAAAATAAGTGAAATTTCTGCCTTTTTACCTAAAAATGAACGGAATTTCTGTCTTTTTGCCCCAAAATAAAAGGAATTTTTGAATTTTGCCCTGAAATAAGTGAAATTTCTGCAATTTTGCCCCAAAATAAGGGAAATTTCTGCCTTTTTGCCACAAAATGAAAGAAATTTCTGTATTTTTGCCCCAAAATAAGGGGAATTTCAGCATTTTACCTCATAATAAGGCAAATCTCTGCCTTTTTGCCCCAAAATATGGGGAATTTCTTCATTTTTGCCCCAAAATAAATAAAATTTCTGCAATTTTGTACCAAAATAAAAGAAATTTCTGCCTTTTTGCCCCAAAATAAGAGAAATTTCTGCACTTTTTCCCTGAAATAAGTGAAATTTCTGCAATTTTGCCCCAAAATAAGGGAAATTTCTGCAATTTTGCCCCAAAATAAAGAAAATTTCTGCAATTTTGTACCAAAATAAAAGAAATTTCTGCCTTTTTGCCCCAAAATAAGAGAAATTTCTGCACTTTTGCCTCAAAATAATAGGAATTTCTTCCTTTTTGCCGAAAATAAGGGGAATTTCAGCTTTTTACCTTCAAATAAGGGGAATTTCTGCCTTTTTGCCACAAAATAAGGGGAATTTCTGCCCTATTGCCCTTAAATAAGGAAAATTTCTGCTTTTCTGCCCCAATTAACGGGAATTTCTGCCCTTTTGCCAGAAAGTAAAGGGAATTTCTGCCTTTAGGCCCCAAAATAACCGGAATTTCAGCCTTTTTACCTCAAAATAAAAGGAATTTCTGCCTTTTTCCCCAAAATATGGGTAATTTTTGCCTTTTTGTTCCAAAATAAGGAAAATTTCTACAATTTTGTATCAAAATAAAAGAAATTTCTGTTTTTGCCCGAAAATAAAAGGAATTTCTGACTTTTTGCCCTGAAATAAATGAAATTCCTGCAATTATGCCCGAAAATAAGGGAAATTTGTGCCTTTTTGCCCCCAAATGAGGGGAATTTCTGCCTTTTTGCCCCAAAATATGGGGAATTTCAGGATTTTACCTCAAAATAAGGGGAATTTCAGCCTTTTTGCACCAAAATATGGGGAATTTCTGCCTTTTTGCCACAAAATAAGAAAAATTTCTGCAAGTCTGTAACAATATAAAAGAAATTTCTAAAATTTTGCCCCAAAATAAAGGAAATTTCTGATTTTTGCCCCAAAATAAAAAGAATTTCTCTATTTTTGCCCCAAAATAAAGGGAAATTCTGCCTTTTAGCCCCAAAATTAGGGGAGTTTCTGCAATTTTGCTCCAAAATACGAGAAATTTCTGCCTTTTTACCCGAAATTAAGTGGATTTTCTGCCTTTTTGCCCCCAAATAAGGGAAATTTCTGCAATTTTATCCCAAAATAAGGGAAATTTCTGCCTTTTTGCCCCAAAATAAGGGGAATTTCTGCCGTTTTGCCCTGAAATATGTGAAATTTCTGCAATTTTACCCCAAAATAAGGTGAATTTCTGCCTTTTTGCCCCAAAATAATGGGAATTTCTGCCTTTTTGCCCCAAAATAAGAAAAATTTTTGCTTTTTTTCTCTGAAATAAGTGAAATTTCTGCAATTTTGCCCTAAAATAAGGGAAATTTCTGCAATTTTTCCCCATAATAAGGGAAATTTCTGCAATTTTGCCCCAAAATAAGGGGAATTTCTGTTTTTGTCCCCAAATAAGGGAAATTTCTGCAATTTTGCCCTAAAATAAGGGGATTTTCTGCATTTTTTGCCAAAAATAAGGGGAATTTCTGACATTTTGCCGCAAAATAAGTGAAATTTCTGCAGTTTTACCCCAAAATAAGGAAAATTTCTGCCTTTTTGCCAAAAAATTAGGGGAATTTCTGCAATTTTGCTCCAAAATACAAAGAATTTCTTCCTTTTTGCCCGAAAATAAAGGGAATGTATACCTTTTTGCCATTAAAAAGCAAATTTCTTTATTTTTGCCCCAAAATAAGGGGATTTTCCACCTTTTTGACTCAAAATAAGTGCAATTTCTGCCTTTTCCCCAAAATAAACGAAATTTCTGCCTTTTTGCCCCAAAATAAGGGGAATTTCAGCCTTATTACCTCAAAATAAGGAGAATTTCTGCATTTTTGCCCCAAAATATGGGGAATTTCTGACTTTTTGCCCCAAAATAAGAAAAATTTCTGCAATTTTATACCAAAATAAAAAAAATTTCTGCCTTTTTGCCCCCCCAAAAAAATTTCTGCCTTTTTTTTCTCAAATACCTGAAATTTCTGCAATTTTGCCCCAAAATAAGGGAAATTTCTGCAATTTTGCCCCAATGTAAAGGAAATTTCTGCAATTTTGCCCCAAAATAAGGGGAATTTCTGACTGTTTGCTCCCGAAAAAGGAGATTTTCTGTCTTTTTGCCCCAAAATAAGGAGAATTTCTGCCTTTTTGCCCGAAAATTAAGAGAATTTCTGCAATTTTGCTTCAAAATACAGGGAATTTCTGCCTTTTAGCCCCAAAATAAAGGGAATTTCTGCATTTTACCTCAAATTGAGAATAATTTCTGCCTTTTGCCTCAAAATAAGGGGAATTTTCTGCCTTTTTGTTTCAAAATAAGATAAATTTCTTCAATTTTGTACCATAATAAAAGAAATTTCTGCTCTTTGCCCCAAAATAAAAGGAATTTCTGACTTTTTGCCCTGAAATAAATGAAATTTCTGCAATTTTGCCCGAAAATAAGAGAAATTTGTGCCTCTTTGCCCCAAAATAAGAAGAAGTTTTGCCTTTTGCCCCAAAATATGGGGAATTTCAGCATTTTACCTCAAAATAAGAATTTCAGCCTTTTTGCCCCAAAATAAGGAAAATTTCTGCAATTTTGCCCCAAAATAAGGGGAATTTCTTCCTTTTTGCCCCAAAATAAAGGATATTTCAGCCTTTTTACCTGAAAATAAGTGAAATTTCTGCAATTTTGCCCCAAATAAGGGAAATTTCTGCAATTTTGCCTCAAAATAAGGTAAATTCCTGCAATTTTGCCCCAAAATAAGTGGAATATCTGAGTTTTGTCCCAAAATAAGGAGAATTTCTGTCTTTTTGCCCCAACATATAGGGAATTTCTGCCTTTTTGCCCAACAATTAGGGGAATTTCTTCATTTTTGCTTCAAAATAAGGGGAATTTCTGCCTTTTTGCCTCTAAAGAAGTGGAATTTCTGTATTTGCCTTTCAAAACAAAGGGAATTTCTGTGTTTTTTGCCCCAAAATAAGGAAAATTTCTGACTTATTACCCTGAAATAAGTGAAATGTTTGCAATTTTGCCCCAAAATAAGGGAAATTTCTGCCTTTTTGCCCCCAAATAAGGGGAATTTCAGCTTTTTTACCTCAAAATAAGGGGAATTTCTGCATTTTTGCCACAAAATATTAGGAATTTCTGCCTTTTTGCCCCAAAATAAGAAAAATTTCTGCCATTTTTACCGGAAATAAGTGAAATTTCTGCAATTGTGCCCCAAAATAAGTAAAATTTCTGCAATTTTGCCCCAAAATAAGGGAAATTTCTAGTATTTTGCCCCAAAATAAGTGGAATTTCTGAGTTTTGCCCCAAAATAAGGAGAATTTCTGTCTTTTTGCCCCAACATATAGGGAATTTCTGCCTTTTTGCCCCACAATTAGGGGATTTTCTGCAATTGTGCTCCAAAAAATGGGATATTTCTGCTTTTTTGCCCGAAAATAAGGGGAATATATACCTTTTGCCACAAAAAGAGAAATTTCTTCATTTTTGCCCCAAAATAAGAGGAATTTCTGCCTTCTTACCTCAAAATAAGTGAAATTTCTGCCTTTTTACCCAAAAATAAACGGAATTTCTGTCTTTTAGCCCCAAAATAAAAGGAATTTTTGAATTTTGCCCTGAAATAAGTGAAATTTCTGCAATTTTGCCCCAAAATAAGGGAAATTTCTGCCTTTTTGCCCCCAAATAAGGGGAATTTCAGCCTTTTTACCTCAAAATAAGGGGAATTTCTGCATTTTTGCCACAAAATAAGAAAAATTTCTGCCTTTTTTTTATCTGAAATAAGTGAAATTTCTGCAATTTTGCCCCAAAATAAGTGAAATTTCTGCAAATTTGCCCCAAAATAAGGGAAATTTCTGGAATTTTGCCCCAAAATAAGTAGAATTTCTGAGTTTTGCCCCAAAATAAGGAGAATTTCTGTCTTTTTGCCCCAACATATCGGGAATTTCTGCCTTTTTGCCCCACAATTAGGGGATTTTCTGCAATTGTGCTCCAAAAAACGGGATATTTCTGCTTTTTTGCCCGAAAATAAGGAGAATATATACCTTTTGCCACAAAAAAAAGGGAAATTTCTTCATTTTTGCCCCAAAATAAGAGGAATTTCTGCCTTCTTACCTCACAATAAGTGAAATTTCTGCCTTTTTACCCAAAAATAAACAAAATTTCTGTCTTTTTGCCCAAAAATAAAAGGAATTTCTGAATTTTGCCCTGAAATAAGTGAAATTTCTGCAATTTTGCCCCAAAATAAGGGAAATTTCTGCCTTTTTGCCACAAAATAAAGGGAATTTCTGTATTTTTGCCCCAAAATAAGGGGAATTTCAGCATTTTACCTCATAATAAGGCGAATCTCTGCCTTTTTGCCCCAAAATATGGGGAATTTCTTCATTTTTGCCCCAAAATAAAGAAAATTTCTGCAATTTTGTACCAAAATAAAAGAAATTTCTGCCTTTTTGCCCCAAAATAAGAGAAATTTCTGCACTTTTTCCCTGAAATAAGTGAAATTTCTGCAATTTTGCCCCAAAATAAGGGAAATTTCTGCAATTTTGCCCCAAAATAAAGAAAATTTCTGCAATTTTACCCCAAAATAAGGGGAATTTCTGACTTTTTGCCCTGAAATAAGGAGAATTTCTGTCTTTTTGTTCCAAAATAATGTGAATTTCTGCATTTTCCTTCAAAATTAGGGAAATATGTGCAATTTTGCTTCAAAATACGGGGAAATCTGCCTTATTGCACAAAAATAAAGGGAATTTCTCCATTTTTGCACCAATATAAGGGGAATTTCTGAAATTTAGCTTTAAAATACGGGGAATTTCTGCGTTATTGTCCGAAATAAAGTGGAATTTCTGCCTTTTTGCCCTGAAATATTTGAAATTTCTGCAATTTTACCCCAAAATAAGGGGAATTTCTGTTTTTGGCCCCAAAATTAAGGGAATTTCTGATTTTTGCCCCAAAATAAGGCAAATATCTGACTTTTTGCCCAGAAATAATTGAAATTTCTGCAATTTTGCCTCAAAATAATAGGAATTTCTGCCTTTTTGCCGAAAATAAGGGGAATTTCAGCATTTTACCTTCAAATAAGGGGAATTTCTGCCTTTTTGCCACAAAATAATGGGAATTTCTGCCTTTTTGCCCCAAAATAAGAAAAATTTTTCTTTTTTTCTCTGAAATAAGTGAAATTTCTGCAATTTTGCCCTAAAATAAGGGAAATTTCTGCAATTTTTCCCCATAATAAGGGAAATTTCTGCAATTTTGCCCCAAAATAAGGGGAATTTCTGTTTTTGTCCCCAAATAAGGGAAATTTCTGCAATTTTGCCCTAAAATAAGGGGATTTTCTGCAATTTTTACCAAAAATAAGGGGAATTTCTGACATTTTGCTGCAAAATAAGTGAAATTTCTGCAGTTTTACCTCAAAATAAGGAAAATTTCTGCCTTTTTGCCCAAAAATTAGGGGAATTTCTGCAATTTTGCTCCAAAATACAAAGAATTTCTGCCTTTTTGCCCGAAAATAAAGGGAATGTATACCTTTTTGCCATAAAAAAGCAAATTTCTTCATTTTTGCCCCAAAATAAGGGGATTTTCCACCTTTTTGACTCAAAA
The DNA here is from genome assembly GCF_963924665.1 of Micromys minutus. Lineage (NCBI taxonomy): Eukaryota > Metazoa > Chordata > Mammalia > Rodentia > Muridae > Micromys > Micromys minutus. Next base: position 392,538 of record NW_027667596.1, read on the forward strand.
TAAGTGCAATTTCTGCCTTTTCCCCAAAATAAACGAAATTTCTGCCTTTTTGCCCCAAAATAAGGGGAATTTCAGCCTTATTACCTCAAAATAAGGGGAATTTCTGCCTTTTTGCCCCAAAATATGGGGAATTTCTGACTTTTTGCCCCAAAATAAGAAAAATTTCTGCCATTTTGTACCAAAATAAAAAAAATTTCTGCCTTTTAGCCCCCCCAAAAAAATTTCTACCTTTTTTTTCTCAAATACCTGAAATTTCTGCAATTTTGCCCCAAAATAAGGGAAATTTCTGCAATTTTGCCCCAACGTAAAGGAAATTTCTGCAATTTTGCCCCAAAATAAGGGGAATTTCTGACTGTTTGCTCCCGAAAAAGGAGATTTTCTGTCTTTTTGCCCCAAAATAAGGAGAATTTCTGCCTTTTTGCCCGAAAATTAAGAGAATTTCTGCAATTTTGCTTCAAAATACAGGGAATTTCTGCCTTTTAGCCCCAAAATAAAAGGAATTTCTGCATTTTACCTCAAATTGAGAATAATTTCTGCCTTTTGCCTCAAAATAAGGGGAATTTTCTGCCTTTTTGTTTCAAAATAAGATAAATTTCTTCAATTTTGTACCATAATAAAAGAAATTTCTGCTCTTTGCCCCAAAATAAAAGGAATTTCTGACTTTTTGCCCTGAAATAAATGAAATTTCTGCAATTTTGCCCGAAAATAAGAAAAATTTGTGCCTCTTTGCCCCAAAATAAGAAGAAGTTTTGCCTTTTGCCCCAAATATGGGGAATTTCAGCATTTTACCTCAAAATAAGAATTTCAGCCTTTTTGCCCCAAAATAAGGAAAATTTCTGCAATTTTGCCCCAAAATAAGGGGAATTTCTTCCTTTTTGCCCCAAAATAAAGGATATTTCAGCCTTTTTACCTGAAAATAAGTGAAATTTCTGCAATTTTGCCCCAAATAAGGGAAATTTCTGCAATTTTGCCTCAAAATAAGGTAAATTCCTGCAATTTTGCCCCAAAATAAGTGGAATTTCTGAGTTTTGTCCCAAAATAAGGAGAATTTCTGTCTTTTTGCCCCAACATATAGGGAATTTCTGCCTTTTTGCCCAACAATTAGGGGAATTTCTTCATTTTTGCTTCAAAATAAGGGGAATTTCTGCCTTTTTGCCTCTAAAGAAGTGGAATTTCTGTATTTTCCTTCCAAAACAAAGGGAATTTCTGTGTTTTTTGCCCCAAAATAAGGAAAATTTCTGACTTATTACCCTGAAATTAGTGAAATGTTTGCAATTTTGCCCCAAAATAAGGGAAATTTCTGCCTTTTTGCCCCCAAATAAGGGGAATTTCAGCCTTTTTACCTCAAAATAAGGGGAATTTCTGCATTTTTGCCACAAAATATTAGGAATTTCTGCCTTTTTGCCCCAAAATAAGAAAAATTTCTGCCATTTTTACCTGAAATAAGTGAAATTTCTGCAATTGTGCCCCAAAATAAGTAAAATTTCTGCAATTTTGCCCCAAAATAAGGGAAATTTCTGGAATTTTGCCCCAAAATAAGTGGAATTTCTGAGTTTTGCCCCAAAATAAGGAGAATTTCTGTCTTTTTGCCCCAACATATAGGGAATTTCTGCCTTTTTGCCCCACAATTAGGGGATTTTCTTCAATTCTGCTCCAAAATAGGGGGAATTTCTGCTTTTTTGCCCGAAAATAAGGGGAATGTATACCTTTTGCCACATAAAAGAGAAATTTCTTCATTTTTGCCCCAAAATAAGAGGAATTTCTGCCTTCTTCCCTCAAAATAAGTGAAATTTCTGCCTTTTTACCTAAAAATGAACGGAATTTCTGTCTGTTTGCCCCAAAATAAAAGGAATTTTTGAATTTTGCCCTGAAATAAGTGAAATTTCTGCAATTTTTCCCCAAAATAAGGGAAATTTCTGCCTTTTTGCCACAAAATGAAGGGAATTTCTGTATTTTTGCCCCAAAATAAGGGGAATTTCAGCATTTTACCTCATAATAAGGCAAATCTCTGCCTTTTTGCCCCAAAATATGGGGAATTTCTTCATTTTTGCCCCAAAATAAAAAAAATTTCTGCAATTTTGTACCAAAATAAAAGAAATTTCTGCCTTTTTGCCCCAAAATAAGAGAAATTTCTGCACTTTTTCCCTGAAATAAGTGAAATTTCTACAATTTTTCCCCAAATAAGGGAAATTTCTACAATTTTGCCCCAAAATAAAGAAAATTTCTGCAATTTTGTACCAAAATAAAAGAAATTTCTGCCTTTTTGCCCCAAAATAAGAGAAATTTCTGCACTTTTGCCCCAAAATAATAGGAATTTCTGCCTTTTTGCCGAAAATAAGGGGAATTTCAGCATTTTACCTTCAAATAAGGGGAATTTCTGCCTTTTTGCCACAAAATAAGGGGAATTTCTGCCCTATTGCCCTTAAATAAGGAAAATTTCTGCTTTTCTGCCCCAATTAACGGGAATTTCTGCCCTTTTGCCACAAAGTAAAGGGAATTTCTGCCTTTATGCCCCAAAATAACGGGAATTTCAGCCTTTTTACCTCAAAATAAAAGGAATTTCTGCCTTTTTCCCCAAAATATGGGTAATTTTTGCCTTTTTGTTCCAAAATAAGGAAAATTTCTACAATTTTGTATCAAAATAAAAGAAATTTCTGTTTTTGCCCGAAAATAAAAGGAATTTCTGACTTTTTGCCCTGAAATAAATGAAATTCCTGCAATTATGCCCGAAAATAAGGGAAATTTGTGCCTTTTTGCCCCCAAATGAGGGGAATTTCTGCCTTTTTGCCCCAAAATATGGGGAATTTCAGGATTTTACCTCAAAATAAGGGGAATTTCAGCCTTTTTGCACCAAAATATGGGGAATTTCTGCCTTTTTGCCACAAAATAAGAAAAATTTCAGCAAGTCTGTAACAATATAAAAGAAATTTCTAAAATTTTGCCCCAAAATAAAGGAAATTTCTGATTTTTGCCCCAAAATAAAAAGAATTTCTCTATTTTTGCCCCAAAATAAAGGGAAATTCTGCCTTTTAGCCCCAAAATTAGGGGAGTTTCTGCAATTTTGCTCCAAAATACGAGAAATTTCTGCCTTTTTACCCAAAATTAAGTGGATTTTCTGCCTTTTTGCCCCCAAATAAGTGAAATTTCTGCAATTTTATCCCAAAATAAGGGAAATTTCTGCCTTTTTGCCCCAAAATAAGGGGAATTTCTGCCGTTTTGCCCTGAAATATGTGAAATTTCTGCAATTTTACCCCAAAATAAGGTGAATTTCTGCCTTTTTGCCCCAAAATAATGGGAATTTCTGCCTTTTTGCCCCAAAATAAGAAAAATTTTTGCTTTTTTTCTCTGAAATAAGTGAAATTTCTGCAATTTTGCCCTAAAATAAGGGAAATTTCTGCAATTTTTCCCCATAATAAGGGAAATTTCTGCAATTTTGCCCCAAAATAAGGGGAATTTCTGTTTTTGTCCCCAAATAAGGGAAATTTCTGCAATTTTGCCCTAAAATAAGGGGATTTTCTGCATTTTTTGCCAAAAATAAGGGGAATTTCTGACATTTTGCCGCAAAATAAGTGAAATTTCTGCAGTTTTACCCCAAAATAAGGAAAATTTCTGCCTTTTTGCCCAAAAATTAGGGGAATTTCTGCAATTTTGCTCCAAAATACAAAGAATTTCTGCCTTTTTGCCCGAAAATAAAGGGAATGTATACCTTTTTGCCATAAAAAAGCAAATTTCTTCATTTTTGCCCCAAAATAAGCGGATTTTCCACCTTTTTGACTCAAAATAAGTGCAATTTCTGCCTTTTCCCCAAAATAAACGAAATTTCTGCCTTTTTGCCCCAAAATAAGGGGAATTTCAGCCTTATTACCTCAAAATAAGGGGAATTTCGGCATTTTTGCCCCAAAATATGGGGAATTTCTGACTTTTTGCCCCAAAATAAAAAAAATTTCTGCAATTTTGTACCAAAATAAAAAAAATTTCTGCCTTTTTGCCCCCGGAAAAAAATTTCTGCCTTTTTTTCTCAAATACCTGAAATTTCTGCAATTTTGCCCCAAAATAAGGGAAATTTCTGCAATTTTGCCCCAATGTAAAGGAAATTTCTGCAATTTTGCCCCAAAATAAGGGGAATTTCTGACTGTTTGCTCCCGAAAAAGGAGATTTTCTGTCTTTTTGCCCCAAAATAAGGAGAATTTCTGCCTTTTTGCCCGAAAATTTAGAGAATTTCTGCAATTTTGCTTCAAAATACAGGGAATTTCTGCCTTTTAGCCCCAAAATAAAGGGAATTTCTGCATTTTACCTCAAATTGAGAATAATTTCTGCCTTTTGCCTCAAAATAAGGGGAATTTTCTGCCTTTTTCTTTCAAAATAAGATAAATTTCTTTAATTTTGTACCATAATAAAAGAAATTTCTGCTCTTTGCCCCAAAATAAAAGGAATTTCTGACTTTTTGCCCTGAAATAAATGAAATTTCTGCAATTTTGCCCGAAAATAAGGGAAATTTGTGCCTCTTTGCCCCAAAATAAAAAGAAGTTTTGCCTTTTGCCCCAAAATATGGGGAATTTCAGCATTTTACCTCAAAATAAGAATTTCAGCCTTTTTGCCCCAAAATAAGGAAAATTTCTGCAATTTTGCCCCAAAATAAGGGGAATTTCTTCCTTTTTGCCCCAAAATAAAGGATATTTCAGCCTTTTTACCTGAAAATAAGTGAAATTTCTGCAATTTTGCCCCAAATAAGGGAAATTTCTGCAATTTTGCCTCAAAATAAGGTAAATTCCTGCAATTTTGCCCCAAAATAAGTGGAATTTCTGAGTTTTGTCCCAAAATAAGGAGAATTTCTGTCTTTTTGCCCCAACATATAGGGAATTTCTGCCTTTTTGCCCAACAATTAGGGGAATTTCTTCATTTTTGCTTCAAAATAAGGGGAATTTCTGCCTTTTTGCCTCTAAAGAAGTGGAATTTCTGTATTTTCCTTTCAAAACAAAGGGAATTTCTGTGTTTTTTGCCCCAAAATAAGGGAAATTTCTGCCTTTTTGCCCCCAAATAAGGGGAATTTCAGCCTTTTTACCTCAAAATAAGGGGAATTTCTGCATTTTTGCCACAAAATATTAGGAATTTCTGCCTTTTTGCCCCAAAATAAGAAAAATTTCTGCCATTTTTACCTGAAATAAGTGAAATTTCTGCAATTGTGCCCCAAAATAAGTAAAATTTCTGCAATTTTGCCCCAAAATAAGGGAAATTTCTGGAATTTTTTCCCAAAATAAGTGGAATTTCTGAGTTTTGCCCCAAAATAAGGAGAATTTCTGTCTTTTTGCCCCAACATATAGGGAATTTCTGCCTTTTTGCCCCACAATTAGGGGATTTTCTTCAATTCTGCTCCAAAATAGGGGGAATTTCTGCTTTTTTGCCCGAAAATAAGGGGAATGTATACCTTTTGCCACAAAAAAGAGAAATTTCTTCATTTTTGCCCCAAAATAAGAGGAATTTCTGCCTTCTTCCCTCAAAATAAGTGAAATTTCTGCCTTTTTACCTAAAAATGAACGGAATTTCTGTCTTTTTTCCCCAAAATAAAAGGAATTTTTGAATTTTGCCCTGAAATAACTGAAATTTCTACAATTTTGCCCCAAAATAAGGGAAATTTCTGCCTTTATGCCACAAAATGAAAGGAATTTCTGTATTTTTGCCCCAAAATAAGGGGAATTTCAGCATTTTACCTCATAATAAGGCAAATCTCTGCCTTTTTGCCCCAAAATATGGGGAATTTCTTCATTTTTGCCCCAAAATAAAAAAAATTTCTGCAATTTTGTACCAAAATAAAAGAAATTTCTGCCTTTTTGCCCCAAAATAAGAGAAATTTCTGCACTTTTTCCCTGAAATAAGTGAAATTTCTGCAATTTTGCCCCAAATAAGGGAAATTTCTGCAATTTTGCCCCAAAATAAAGAAAATTTCTGCAATTTTGTACCAAAATAAACGAAATTTCTGCCTTTTTGCCCCAAAATAAGAGAAATTTCTGCACTTTTGCCCCAAAATAATAGGAATTTCTGCCTTTTTGCCGAAAATAAGGGGAATTTCAGCATTTTACCTTCAAATAAGGGGAATTTCTGCTTTTTTGCCACAAAATAAGGGGAATTTCTGCCCTATTGCCCTTAAATAAGGAAAATTTCTGCTTTTCTGCCCCAATTAACGGGAATTTCTGCCCTTTTGCCAGAAAGTAAAGGGAATTTCTGCCTTTATGCCCCAAAATAACGGGAATTTCAGCCTTTTTACCTCAAAATAAAAGGAATTTCTGCCTTTTTCCCCAAAATATGGGTAATTTTTGCCTTTTTGTTCCAAAATAAGGAAAATTTCTACAATTTTGTATCAAAATAAAAGAAATTTCTGTTTTTGCCCGAAAATAAAAGGAATTTCTGACTTTTTGCCCTGAAATAAATGAAATTCCTGCAATTATGCCCGAAAATAAGGGAAATTTGTGCCTTTTTGCCCCCAAATGAGGGGAATTTCTGCCTTTTTGCCCCAAAATATGGGGAATTTCAGGATTTTACCTCAAAATAAGGGGAATTTCAGCCTTTTTGCACCAAAATATGGGGAATTTCTGCCTTTTTGCCACAAAATAAGAAAAATTTCTGCAAGTCTGTAACAATATAAAAGAAATTTCTAAAATTTTGCCCCAAAATAAAGGAAATTTCTGATTTTTGCCCCAAAATAAAAAGAATTTCTCTATTTTTGCCCCAAAATAAAGGGAAATTCTGCCTTTTAGCCCCAAAATTAGGGGAGTTTCTGCAATTTTGCTCCAAAATACGAGAAATTTCTGCCTTTTTACTCGAAATTAAGTGGATTTTCTGCCTTTTTGCCCCCAAATAAGGGAAATTTCTGCAATTTTATCCCAAAATAAGGGAAATTTCTGCCTTTTTGCCCAAAAATAAGTGGAATTTCTGCCGTTTTGCCTTGAAATATGTGAAATTTCTGCAATTTTACCCCAAAATAAGGTGAATTTCTGCCTTTTTGCCCCAAAATAATGGGAATTTCTGCCTTTTTGCCCCAAAATAAGAAAAATTTTTGCTTTTTTTCTCTGAAATAAGTGAAATTTCTGCAATTTTGCCCTAAAATAAGGGAAATTTCTGCAATTTTTCCCCATAATAAGGGAAATTTCTGCAATTTTGCCCCAAAATAAGGGGAATTTCTGTTTTTGTCCCCAAATAAGGGAAATTTCTGCAATTTTGCCCTAAAATAAGGGGATTTTCTGCATTTTTTGCCAAAAATAAGGGGAATTTCTGACATTTTGCCGCAAAATAAGTGAAATTTCTGCAGTTTTACCCCAAAATAAGGAAAATTTCTGCCTTTTTGCCCAAAAATTAGGGGAATTTCTGCAATTTTGCTCCAAAATACAAAGAATTTCTGCCTTTTTGCCCGAAAATAAAAGGAATGTATACCTTTTTGCCATAAAAAAGCAAATTTCTTCATTTTTGCCCCAAAATAAGGGGATTTTCCACCTTTTTGACTCAAAATAAGTGCAATTTCTGCCTTTTCCCCAAAATAAACGAAATTTCTGTCTTTTTGCCCCAAAATAAGGGGAATTTCAGCCTTATTACCTCAAAATAAGGGGAATTTCTGCATTTTTGCCCCAAAATATGGGGAATTTCTGACTTTTTGCCCCAAAATAAAAAAAATTTCTGCAAGTTTGTACCAAAATAAAAAAAATTTCTGCCTTTTTGCCCCCCCCCAAAAAATTTCTGCCTTTTTTTTTCTCAAATACCTGAAATTTCTGCAATTTTGCCCCAAAATAAGGGAAATTTCTGCAATTTTGCCCCAATGTAAAGGAAATTTCTGCAATTTTGCCCCAAAATAAGGGGAATTTCTGACTGTTTGCTCCCGAAAAAGGAGATTTTCTGTCTTTTTGCCCCAAAATAAGGAGAATTTCTGCCTTTTTGCCCGAAAATTAAGAGAATTTCTGCAATTTTGCTTCAAAATACAGGGAATTTCTGCCTTTTAGCCCCAAAACAAAGGGAATTTCTGCATTTTACCTCAAATTGAGAATAATTTCTGCCTTTTGCCTCAAAATAAGGGGAATTTTCTGCCTTTTTGTTTCAAAATAAGATAAATTTCTTCAATTTTGTACCATAATAAAAGAAATTTCTGCTCTTTGCCCCAAAATAAAAGGAATTTCTGACTTTTTGCCCTGAAATAAATGAAATTTCTGCAATTTTGCCCGAAAATAAGGGAAATTTGTGCCTCTTTGCCCCAAAATAAGAAGTTTTGCCTTTTGCCCCAAAATATGGGGAATTTCAGCATTTTACCTCAAAATAAGAATTTCAGCCTTTTTGCCCCAAAATAAGGAAAATTTCTGCAATTTTGCCCCAAAATAAGGAGAATTTCTTCCTTTTTGCCCCAAAATAAAGGATATTTCAGCCTTTTTACCTGAAAATAAGTTAAATTTCTGCAATTTTGCTACAAATAAGGGAAATTTCTGCAATTTTGCCTCAAAATAAGGTAAATTCCTGCAATTTTGCCCCAAATAAGTGGAATTTCTGAGTTTTGTCCCAAAATAAGGAGAATTTCTGTCTTTTTGCCCCAACATATAGGGAATTTCTGCCTTTTTGCCCAACAATTAGGGAAATTTCTTCATTTTTGCTTCAAAATAAGGGGAATTTCTGCCTTTTTGCCTCTAAAGAAGTGGAATTTCTGTATTTTCCTTTCAAAACAAAGGGAATTTCTGTGTTTTTTGCCCCAAAATAAGGGAAATTTCTGCCTTTTTGCCCCCAAATAAGGGGAATTTCAGCCTTTTTACCTCAAAATAAGGGGAATTTCTGCATTTTTGCCACAAAATATTAGGAATTTCTGCCTTTTTGCCCCAAAATAAGAAAAATTTCTGCCATTTTTACCTGAAATAAGTGAAATTTCTGCAATTGTGCCCCAAAATAAGTAAAATTTCTGCAATTTTGCCCAAAATAAGGGAAATTTCTGGAATTTTGCCCCAAAATAAGTGGAATTTCTGAGTTTTGCCCCAAAATAAGGAGAATTTCTGTCTTTTTGCCCCAACATATAGGGAATTTTTGCCTTTTTGCCCCACAATTAGGGGATTTTCTTCAATTCTGCTCCAAAATAGGGGGAATTTCTGCTTTTTTGCCCGAAAATAAGGGGAATGTATACCTTTTGCCACAAAAAAGAGAAATTTCTTCATTTTTGCCCCAAAATAAGAGGAATTTCTGCCTTCTTCCCTCAAAATAAGTGAAATTTCTGCCTTTTTACCTAAAAATGAACGGAATTTCTGTCTTTTTGCCCCAAAATAAAAGGAATTTTTGAATTTTGCCCTGAAATAAGTGAAATTTCTGCAATTTTGCCCCAAAATAAGGGAAATTTCTGCCTTTTTGCCACAAAATGAAGGGAATTTCTGTATTTTTGCCCCAAAATAAGGGGAATTTCAGCATTTTACCTCATAATAAGGCAAATCTCTGCCTTTTTGCCCCAAAATATGGGGAATTTCTTAATTTTTGCCCCAAAATAAAAAAAATTTCTGCAATTTTGTACCAAAATAAAAGAAATTTCTGCCTTTTTGCCCCAAAATAAGAGAAATTTCTGCACTTTTTCCCTGAAATAAGTGAAATTTCTGCAATTTTGCCCCAAATAAGGGAAATTTCTGCAATTTTGCCCCAAAATAAAGAAAATTTCTGCAATTTTGTACCAAAATAAAAGAAATTTCTGCCTTTTTGCCCCAAAATAAGAGAAATTTCTGCACTTTTGCCCCAAAATAATAGGAATTTTTTCCTTTTTGCCGAAAATAAGGGGAATTTCAGCATTTTACCTTCAAATAAGGGGAATTTCTGCCTTTTTGCCACAAAATAAGGGGAATTTCTGCCCTATTGCCCTTAAATAAGGAAAATTTCTGCTTTTCTGCCCCAATTAACGGGAATTTCTGCCCTTTTGCCACAAAGTAAAGGGAATTTCTGCCTTTATGCCCCAAAATAACGGGAATTTCAGCCTTTTTACCTCAAAATAAAAGGAATTTCTGCCTTTTTCCCCAAAATATGGGTAATTTTTGCCTTTTTGTTCCAAAATAAGGAAAATTTCTACAATTTTGTATCAAAATAAAAGAAATTTCTGTTTTTGCCCCAAAATAAAAGGAATTTCTGACTTTTTGCCCTGAAATAAATGAAATTCCTGCAATTATGCCCGAAAATAAGGGAAATTTGTGCCTTTTTGCCCCCAAATGAGGGGAATTTTTGCCTTTTTGCCCCAAAATATGGGGAATTTCAGGATTTTACCTCAAAATAAGGGGAATTTCAGCCTTTTTGCACCAAAATATGGGGAATTTCTGCCTTTTTGCCACAAAATAAGAAAAATTTCTGCAAGTCTGTAACAATATAAAAGAAATTTCTAAAATTTTGCCCCAAAATAAAGGAAATTTCTGATTTTTGCCCCAAAATAAAAAGAATTTCTCTATTTTTGCCCCAAAATAAAGGGAAATTCTGCCTTTTAGCCCCAAAATTAGGGGAGTTTCTGCAATTTTGCTCCAAAATACGAGAAATTTCTGCCTTTTTACCCGAAATTAAGTGGATTTTCTGCCTTTTTGCCCCCAAATAAGGGAAATTTCTGCAATTTTATCCCAAAATAAGGGAAATTTCTGCCTTTTTGCCCCAAAATAAGGGGAATTTCTGCCGTTTTGCCCTGAAATATGTGAAATTTCTGCAATTTTACCCCAAAATAAGGTGAATTTCTGCCTTTTTGCCCCAAAATAATGGGAATTTCTGCCTTTTTGCCCCAAAATAAGAAAAATTTTTGCTTTTTTTCTCTGAAATAAGTGAAATTTCTGCAATTTTGCCCTAAAATAAGGGAAATTTCTGCAATTTTCCCCATAATAAGGGAAATTTCTGCAATTTTGCCCCAAAATAAGGGGAATTTCTGTTTTTGTCCCCAAATAAGGGAAATTTCTGCAATTTTGCCCTAAAATAAGGGGATTTTCTGCATTTTTTGCCAAAAATAAGGGGAATTTCTGACATTTTGCCGCAAAATAAGTGAAATTTCTGCAGTTTTACCCCAAAATAAGGAAAATTTCTGCCTTTTTGCCCAAAAATTAGGGGAATTTCTGCAATTTTGCTCCAAAATACAAAGAATTTCTGCCTTTTTGCCCGAAAATAAAAGGAATGTATACCTTTTTGCCATAAAAAAGCAAATTTCTTCATTTTTGCCCCAAAATAAGGGGATTTTCCACCTTTTTGACTCAAAATAAGTGCAATTTCTGCCTTTTCCCCAAAATAAACGAAATTTCTGCCTTTTTGCCCCAAAATAAGGGGAATTTCAGCCTGATTACCTGAAAATAAGGGGAATTTCTGCCTTTTTGCCCCAAAATATGGGGAATTTCTGACTTTTTGCCCCAAAATAAGAAAAATTTCTGCAATTTTGTACCAAAATAAAAAAAATTTCTGCCTTTTTGCCCCCCCAAAAAAATTTCTGCCTTTTTTTTCTCAAATACCTGAAATTTCTGCAATTTTGCCCCAAAATAAGGGAAATTTCTGCAATTTTGCCCCAATGTAAAGGAAATTTCTGCAATTTTGCCCCAAAATAAGGGGAATTTCTGACTGTTTGCTCCCGAAAAAGGAGATTTTCTGTCTTTTTGCCCCAAAATAAGGAGAATTTCTGCCTTTTTGCCCGAAAATTAAGAGAATTTCTGCAATTTTGCTTCAAAATACAGGGAATTTCTGCCTTTTAGCCCCAAAATAAAGGGAATTTCTGCATTTTACCTCAAATTGAGAATAATTTCTGCCTTTTGCCTCAAAATAAGGGGAATTTTCTGCCTTTTTGTTTCAAAATAAGATAAATTTCTTCAATTCTGTACCAAAATAAAAGAAATTTCTGCTCTTTGCCCCAAAATAAAAGGAATTTCTGACTTTTTGCCCTGAAATAAATGAAATTTCTGCAATTTTGCCCGAAAATAAGGGAAATTTGTGCCTCTTTGCCCCAAAATAAGAAGAAGTTTTGCCTTTTGCCCCAGAATATGGGGAATTTCAGCATTTTACCTCAAAATAAGAATTTCAGCCTTTTTGCCCCAAAATAAGGAAAATTTCTGCAATTTTGCCCCAAAATAAGGGGAATTTCTTCCTTTTTGCCCCAAAATAAAGGATATTTCAGCCTTTTTACCTGAAAATAAGTGAAATTTCTGCAATTTTGCCCCAAATAAGGGAAATTTCTGCAATTTTGCCTCAAAATAAGGTAAATTCCTGCAATTTTGCCCCAAAATAAGTGGAATTTCTGAGTTTTGTCCCAAAATAAGGAGAATTTCTGTCTTTTTGCCCCAACATATAGGGAATTTCTGCCTTTTTGCCCAACAATTAGGGGAATTTCTTCATTTTTGCTTCAAAATAAGGGGAATTTCTGCCTTTTTGCCTCTAAAGAAGTGGAATTTCTGTATTTTCCTTCCAAAACAAAGGGAATTTCTGTGTTTTTTGCCCCAAAATAAGGAAAATTTCTGACTTATTACCCTGAAATAAGTGAAATTTCTGCCTTTTTACCCAAAAATAAACAAAATTTCTGTCTTTTTGCCCCAAAATAAGGGGAATTTCAGCCTTTTTACCTCAAAATAAGGGGAATTTCTGCATTTTTGCCACAAAATATTAGGAATTTCTGCCTTTTTGCCCCAAAATAAGAAAAATTTCTGCCATTTTTACCTGAAATAAGTGAAATTTCTGCAATTTTGCCCCAAAATAAGTAAAATTTCTGCAATTTTGCCCCAAAATAAGGGAAATTTCTGGAATTTTGCCCCAAAATAAGTGGAATTTCTGAGTTTTGCCCCAAAATAAGGAGAATTTCTGTCTTTTTGCCCCAACATATAGGGAATTTCTGCCTTTTTGCCCCACAATTAGGGGATTTTCTTCAATTCTGCTCCAAAATAGGGGGAATTTCTGCTTTTTTGCCCGAAAATAAGGGGAATGTATACCTTTTGCCACAAAAAAGAGAAATTTCGTCATTTTTGCCCCAAAATAAGAGGAATTTCTGCCTTCTTCCCTCAAAATAAGTGAAATTTCTGCCTTTTTGCCTAAAAATGAACGGAATTTCTGTCTTTTTGCCCCAAAATAAAAGGAATTTTTGAATTTTGCCCTGAAATAAGTGAAATTTCTGCAATTTTGCCCCAAAATAAGGGAAATTTCTGCCTTTTTGCCACAAAATGAAGGGAATTTCTGTATTTTTGCCCCAAAATAAGGGGAATTTCAGCATTTTACCTCATAATAAGGCAAATCTCTGCCTTTTTGCCCCAAAATATGGGGAATTTCTTCATTTTTGCCCCAAAATAAAGAAAATTTCTGCAATTTTGTACAAAAATAAAAGAAATTTCTGCCTTTTTGCCCCAAAATAAGAGAAATTTCTGCACTTTTTCCGTGAAATAAGTTAAATTTCTGCAATTTTGCCCCAAAATAAGGGAAATTTCTGCAATTTTGCCCCAAAATAAAGAAAATTTCTGCAATTTTGTACCAAAATAAAAGAAATTTCTGCCTTTTTGCCCCAAAATAAGAGAAATTTCTGCATTTTTTCCCTGAAATAAGTGAAATTTCTGCAATTTTGCCCCAAAATAAGGGAAATTTCTGCAATTTTGCCCCAAAATAAAGAAAATTTCTGCAATTTTACCCCAAAATAAGGGGAATTTCTGACTTTTTGCCCTGAAATAAGGAGAATTTCTGTCTTTTTGTTCCAAAATAATGTGAATTTCTGCATTTTCCTTCAAAATTAGGGAAATATGTGCAATTTTGCTTCAAAATACGGTGAAATCTGCCTTATTGCACAAAAATAAAGGGAATTTCTCCATTTTTGCACCAATATAAGGGGAATTTCTGAAATTTAGCTTTAAAATACGGGGAATTTCTGCGTTATTGTCCGAAATAAAGTGGAATTTCTGCCTTTTTGCCCTGAAATATTTGAAATTTCTGCAATTTTACCCCAAAATAAGGGGAATTTCTGTTTTTGGCCCCAAAATTAAGGGAATTTCTGCTTTTTGCCCCAAAATAAGGCAAATATCTGACTTTTTGCCCAGAAATAATTGAAATTTCTGCAATTTTGCCACAAAATAATAGGAATTTCTGCCTTTTTGCCGAAAATAAGGGGAATTTCAGCATTTTACCTTCAAATAAGGGGAATTTCTGCCTTTTTGCCACAAAATAAGGGGAATTTCTGCCCTATTGCCCTTAAATAAGGAAAATTTCGCTTTTCTGCCCCAATTAACGGGAATTTCTGCCTTTTTGCCACAAAGTAAAGGGAATTTCTGCCTTTTTGCCCCAAAATAACGGGAATTTCAGCCTTTTTACCTCAAAATAAGGGGAATTTCTGCCTTTTTCCCCAAAATATGGGTAATTTTTGCCTTTTTGTTCCAAAATAAGGAAAATTTCTACAATTTTGTATCAAAATAAAAGAAATTTCTGTTTTTGCCCGAAAATAAAAGGAATTTCTGACTTTTTGCCCTGAAATAAATGAAATTCCTGCAATTATGCCCGAAAATAAGGGAAATTTGTGCCTTTTTGCCCCCAAATGAGGGGAATTTCTGCCTTTTTGCCCCAAAATATGGGGAATTTCAGGATTTTACCTCAAAATAAGGGGAATTTCAGCCTTTTTGCACCAAAATATGGGGAATTTCTGCCTTTTTGCCACAAAATAAGAAAAATTTCTGCAAGTCTGTAACAATATAAAAGAAATTTCTAAAATTTTGCCCCAAAATAAAGGAAATTTCTGATTTTTGCCCCAAAATAAAAAGAATTTCTCTATTTTTGCCCCAAAATAAAGGGAAATTCTGCCTTTTAGCCCCAAAATTAGGGGAGTTTCTGCAATTTTGCTCCAAAATACGAGAAATTTCTGCCTTTTTACCCGAAATTAAGTGGATTTTCTGCCTTTTTGCCCCCAAATAAGGGAAATTTCTGCAATTTTATCCCAAAATAAGGGAAATTTCTGCCTTTTTGCCCCAAAATAAGGGGAATTTCTGCCGTTTTGCCCTGAAATATGTGAAATTTCTGCAATTTTACCCCAAAATAAGGTGAATTTCTGCCTTTTTGCCCCAAAATAATGGGAATTTCTGCCTTTTTGCCCCAAAATAAGAAAAATTTTTGCTTTTTTTCTCTGAAATAAGTGAAATTTCTGCAATTTTGCCCTAAAATAAGGGAAATTTCTGCAATTTTTCCCCATAATAAGGGAAATTTCTGCAATTTTGCCCCAAAATAAGGGGAATTTCTGTTTTTGTCCCCAAATAAAGGAAATTTCTGCAATTTTGCCCTAAAATAAGGGGATTTTCTGCATTTTTTGCCAAAAATAAGGGGAATTTCTGACATTTTGCCGCAAAATAAGTGAAATTTCTGCAGTTTTACCCCAAAATAAGGAAAATTTCTGCCTTTTTGCCCAAAAATTAGGGGAATTTCTGCAATTTTGCTCCAAAATACAAAGAATTTCTGCCTTTTTGCCCGAAAATAAAGGGAATGTATACCTTTTTGCCATAAAACAGCAAATTTCTTCATTTTTGCCCCAAAATAAGGGGAATTTCCACCTTTTTGACTCAAAATAAGTGCAATTTCTGCCTTTTCCCCAAAATAAATGAAATTTCTGCCTTTTTTTTCTCAAATACCTGAAATTTCTGCAATTTTGCCCCAAAATAAGGGAAATTTCTGCAATTTTGCCCCAATGTAAAGGAAATTTCTGCAATTTTGCCCCAAAATAAGGGGAATTTCTGACTGTTTGCTCCCGAAAAGGAGATTTTCTGTCTTTTTGCCACAAAATAAGGAGAATTTCTGCCTTTTTGCCCGAAAATTATGCGAATTTCTGCAATTTTGCTCCAAAATACAAAGAATTTCTGCCTTTTTGCCCGAAAATAAAGGGAATGTATACCTTTTTGCCATAAAACAGCAAATTTCTTCATTTTTGCCCCAAAATAAGGGGAATTTCCACCTTTTTGACTCAAAATAAGTGCAATTTCTGCCTTTTCCCCAAAATAAACGAAATTTCTGCCTTTTTGCCCCAAAATAAGGGGAATTTCAGCCTGATTACCTCAAAATAAGGGGAATTTCTGCCTTTTTGCCCCAAAATATGGGGAATTTCTGACTTTTTGCCCCAAAATAAGAAAAATTTCTGCAATTTTGTACCAAAATAAAAAAAATTTCTGCCTTTTTGCCCCCCCAAAAAATTTCTGCCTTTTTTCCCTGAAATACGTGAAATTTCTGCAATTTTGCCCCAAAATAAGGGAAATTTCTACAATTTTGCCCCAATGTAAAGGAAATTTCTGCAATTTTGCCCCAAAATAAGGGGAATTTCTGACTGTTTGCTCCCGAAAAAGGAGATTTTCTGTCTTTTTGCCCCATAATAAGGAGAATTTCTGCCTTTTTGCCCAAAAATTATGAGAATTTCTGCAATTTTGCTTCAAAATACAGGGAATTTCTGTTTTTTAGCCCCAAAATAAAGGGAATTTCTGCATTTTACTTCAAATTGAGAATAATTTCTGCCTTTTGCCTCAAAATAAGGGGAATTTTCTGCCTTTTTGTTTCAAAATAAGAAAAATTTCTTCAATTTTGTACCATAATAAAAGAAATTTCTGCTCTTTGCCCCAAAATAAAAGGAATTTCTGACTTTTTGCCCTGAAATAAATGAAATTTCTGCAATTTTGCCCGAAAATAAGGGAAATTTGTGCCTTTTTGCCCCAAAATAAAAAGAAGTTTTGCCTTTTGCCCCAAAATATGGGGAATTTCAGCATTTTACCTCAAAATAAGAATTTCAGCCTTTTTGCCCCAAAATAAGGAAAATTTCTGCAATTTTGCCCCAAAATAAGGGGAATTTCTTCCTTTTTGCCCCAAAATAAAGGATATTTCAGCCTTTTTACCTGAAAATAAGTGAAATTTCTGCAATTTTGCCCCAAATAAGGGAAATTTCTGCAATTTTGCCTCAAAATAAGGTAAATTCCTGCAATTTTGCCCCAAAATAAGTGGAATTTCTGAGTTTTGTCCCAAAATAAGGAGAATTTCTGTCTTTTTGCCCCAACATATAGGGAATTTCTGCCTTTTTGCCCAACAATTAGGGGAATTTCTTCATTTTTGCTTCAAAATAAGGGGAATTTCTGCCTTTTTGCCTCTAAAGAAGTGGAATTTCTGTATTTTCCTTCCAAAACAAAGGGAATTTCTGTGTTTTTTGCCCCAAAATAAGGAAAATTTCTGACTTATTACCCTGAAATTAGTGAAATGTTTGCAATTTTGCCCCAAAATAAGGGAAATTTCTGCCTTTTTGCCCCAAATAAGGGGAATTTCAGCATTTTTACCTCAAAATAAGGGGAATTTCTGCATTTTTGCCACAAAATATTAGGAATTTCTGCCTTTTTGCCCCAAAATAAGAAAAATTTCTGCGTTTTTTTTATCTGAAATAAGTGAAATTTCTGCAATTTTGCCCCAAAATAAGTGAAATTTCTGCAAATTTGCCCCAAAATAAGGGAAATTTCTGGAATTTGCCCCAAAATAAGTGGAATTTCTGAGTTTTGCCCCAAAATAAGGAGAATTTCTGTCTTTTTGCTCCAACATATAGGGAATTTCTGCCTTTTTGCCCCACAATTAGGGGATTTTCTGCAATTGTGCTTCAAAAAACGGGATATTTCTGCTTTTTTGCCCGAAAATAAGGAGAATATATACCTTTTGCCACAAAAAAAGGGAAATTTCTTCATTTTTGCCCTAAAATAAGAGGAATTTCTGCCTTCTTACCTCACAATAAGTGAAATTTCTGCCTTTTTACCCAAAAATAAACAAAATTTCTGTCTTTTTGCCCAAAAATAAAAGGAATTTTTGAATTTTGCCCTGAAATAAGTGAAATTTCTGCAATTTTGCCCCAAAATAAGGGAAATTTCTGCCTTTTTGCCACAAAATAAAGGGAATTTCTGTATTTTTGCCCCAAAATAAGGGGAATTTCAGCATTTTACCTCATAATAAGGCGAATCTCTGCCTTTTTGCCCCAAAATATGGGGAATTTCTTCATTTTTGCCCCAAAATAAAGAAAATTTCTGCAATTTTGTACCAAAATAAAAGAAATTTCTGCCTTTTTGCCCCAAAATAAGAGAAATTTCTGCACTTTTTCCCTGAAATAAGTGAAATTTCTGCAATTTTGCCCCAAAATAAGGAAAATTTCTGCAATTTTGCCCCAAAATAAAGAAAATTTCTGCAATTTTACCCCAAAATAAGGGGAATTTCTGACTTTTTGCCCTGAAATAAGGAGAATTTCTGTCTTTTTGTTCCAAAATAATGTGAATTTCTGCATTTTCCTTCAAAATTAGGGAAATATGTGCAATTTTGCTTCAAAATACGGGGAAATCTGCCTTATTGCACAAAAATAAAGGGAATTTCTCCATTTTTGCACCAATATAAGGGGAATTTCTGAAATTTAGCTTTAAAATACGGGGAATTTCTGCGTTATTGTCCGAAATAAAGTGGAATTTCTGCCTTTTTGCCCTGAAATATTTGAAATTTCTGCAATTTTACCCCAAAATAAGGGGAATTTCTGTTTTTGGCCCCAAAATTAAGGGAATTTCTGCTTTTTGCCCCAAAATAAGGCAAATATCTGACTTTTTGCCCAGAAATAATTGAAATTTCTGCAATTTTGCCTCAAAATAATAGGAATTTCTGCCTTTTTGCCGAAAATAAGGGGAATTTCAGCATTTTACCTTCAAATAAGGGGAATTTCTGCCTTTTTGCCACAAAATAAGGGGAATTTCTGCCCTATTGCCCTTAAATAAGGAAAATTTCGCTTTTCTGCCCCAATTAACGGGAATTTCTGCCTTTTTGCCACAAAGTAAAGGGAATTTCTGCCTTTTTGCCCCAAAATAACGGGAATTTCAGCCTTTTTACCTCAAAATAAGGGGAATTTCTGCCTTTTTCCCCAAAATATGGGTAATTTTTGCCTTTTTGTTCCAAAATAAGGAAAATTTCTACAATTTTGTATCAAAATAAAAGAAATTTCTGTTTTTGCCCGAAAATAAAAGGAATTTCTGACTTTTTGCCCTGAAATAAATGAAATTCCTGCAATTATGCCCGAAAATAAGGGAAATTTGTGCCTTTTTGCCCCCAAATGAGGGGAATTTCTGCCTTTTTGCCCCAAAATATGGGGAATTTCAGGATTTTACCTCAAAATAAGGGGAATTTCAGCCTTTTTGCACCAAAATATGGGGAATTTCTGCCTTTTTGCCACAAAATAAGAAAAATTTCTGCAAGTCTGTAACAATATAAAAGAAATTTCTAAAATTTTGCCCCAAAATAAAGGAAATTTCTGATTTTTGCCCCAAAATAAAAAGAATTTCTCTATTTTTGCCCCAAAATAAAGGGAAATTCTGCCTTTTAGCCCCAAAATTAGGGGAGTTTCTGCAATTTTGCTCCAAAATACGAGAAATTTCTGCCTTTTTACCCGAAATTAAGTGGATTTTCTGCCTTTTTGCCCCCAAATAAGGGAAATTTCTGCAATTTTATCCCAAAATAAGGGAAATTTCTGCCTTTTTGCCCCAAAATAAGGGGAATTTCTGCCGTTTTGCCCTGAAATATGTGAAATTTCTGCAATTTTACCCCAAAATAAGGTGAATTTCTGCCTTTTTGCCCCAAAATAATGGGAATTTCTGCCTTTTTGCCCCAAAATAAGAAAAATTTTTGCTTTTTTTCTCTGAAATAAGTGAAATTTCTGCAATTTTGCCCTAAAATAAGGGAAATTTCTGCAATTTTTCCCCATAATAAGGGAAATTTCTGCAATTTTGCCCCAAAATAAGGGGAATTTCTGTTTTTGTCCCCAAATAAGGGAAATTTCTGCAATTTTGCCCTAAAATAAGGGGATTTTCTGCATTTTTTGCCAAAAATAAGGGGAATTTCTGACATTTTGCCGCAAAATAAGTGAAATTTCTGCAGTTTTACCCCAAAATAAGGAAAATTTCTGCCTTTTTGCCCAAAAATTAGGGGAATTTCTGCAATTTTGCTCCAAAATACAAAGAATTTCTGCCTTTTTGCCCGAAAATAAAGGGAATGTATACCTTTTTGCCATAAAAAAGCAAATTTCTTTATTTTTGCCCCAAAATAAGGGGATTTTCCACCTTTTTGACTCAAAATAAGTGCAATTTCTGCCTTTTCCCCAAAATAAACGAAATTTCTGCCTTTTTGCCCCAAAATAAGGGGAATTTCAGCCTTATTACCTCAAAATAAGGAGAATTTCTGCATTTTTGCCCCAAAATATGGGGAATTTCTGACTTTTTGCCCCAAAATAAAAAAAATTTCTGCAATTTTGTACCAAAATAAAAAAAATTTCTGCCTTTTTGCCCCCCCAAAAAAATTTCTGCCTTTTTTTTATCAAATACCTGAAATTTCTGCAATTTTGCCCCAAAATAAGGGAAATTTCTGCAATTTTGCCCCAATGTAAAGGAAATTTCTGCAATTTTGCCCCAAAATAAGGGGAATTTCTGACTGTTTGCTCCCGAAAAAGGAGATTTTCTGTCTTTTTGCCCCAAAATAAGGAGAATTTCTGCCTTTTTGCCCGAAAATTAAGAGAATTTCTGCAATTTTGCTTCAAAATACAGGGAATTTCTGCCTTTTAGCCCCAAAATAAAGGGAATTTCTGCATTTTACCTCAAATTGAGAATAATTTCTGCCTTTTGCCTCAAAATAAGGGGAATTTTCTGCCTTTTTGTTTCAAAATAAGATAAATTTCTTCAATTTTGTACCATAATAAAAGAAATTTCTGCTCTTTGCCCCAAAATAAAAGGAATTTCTGACTTTTTGCCCTGAAATAAATGAAATTTCTGCAATTTTGCCCGAAAATAAGGGAAATTTGTGCCTCTTTGCCCCAAAATAAGAAGAAGTTTTGCCTTTTGCCCCAGAATATGGGGAATTTCAGCATTTTACCTCAAAATAAGAATTTCAGCCTTTTTGCCCCAAAATAAGGAAAATTTCTGCAATTTTGCCCCAAAATAAGGGGAATTTCTTCCTTTTTGCCCCAAAATAAAGGATATTTCAGCCTTTTTACCTGAAAATAAGTGAAATTTCTGCAATTTTGCCCCAAATAAGGGAAATTTCTGCAATTTTGCCTCAAAATAAGGTAAATTCCTGCAATTTTGCCCCAAAATAAGTGGAATTTCTGAGTTTTGTCCCAAAATAAGGAGAATTTCTGTCTTTTTGCCCCAACATATAGGGAATTTCTGCCTTTTTGCCCAACAATTAGGGGAATTTCTTCATTGTTGCTTCAAAATAAGGGGAATTTCTGCCTTTTTGCCTCTAAAGAAGTGGAATTTCTGTATTTTCCTTCCAAAACAAAGGGAATTTCTGTGTTTTTTGCCCCAAAATAAGGAAAATTTCTGACTTATTACCCTGAAATAAGTGAAATTTCTGCCTTTTTACCCAAAAATAAACAAAATTTCTGTCTTTTTGCCCCAAAATAAGGGGAATTTCAGCCTTTTTACCTCAAAATAAGGGGAATTTCTGCATTTTTGCCACAAAATATTAGGAATTTCTGCCTTTTTGCCCCAAAATAAGAAAAATTTCTGCCATTTTTACCTGAAATAAGTGAAATTTCTGCAATTTTGCCCCAAAATAAGTAAAATTTCTGCAATTTTGCCCCAAAATAAGGGAAATTTCTGGAATTTTGCTCCAAAATAAGTGGAATTTCTGAGTTTTGCCCCAAAATAAGGAGAATTTCTGTCTTTTTGCCCCAACATATAGGGAATTTCTGCCTTTTTGCCCCACAATTAGGGGATTTTCTTCAATTCTGCTCCAAAATAGGGGGAATTTCTGCTTTTTTGCCCGAAAATAAGGGGAATGTATACCTTTTGCCACAAAAAAGAGAAATTTCGTCATTTTTGCCCCAAAATAAGAGGAATTTCTGCCTTCTTCCCTCAAAATAAGTGAAATTTCTGCCTTTTTACCTAAAAATGAACGGAATTTCTGTCTTTTTGCCCCAAAATAAAAGGAATTTTTGAATTTTGCCCTGAAATAAGTGAAATTTCTGCAATTTTGCCCCAAAATAAGGGAAATTTCTGCCTTTTTGCCACAAAATGAAGGGAATTTCTGTATTTTTGCCCCAAAATAAGGGGAATTTCAGCATTTTACCTCATAATAAGGCAAATCTCTGCCTTTTTGCCCCAAAATATGGGGAATTTCTTCATTTTTGCCCCAAAATAAAGAAAATTTCTGCAATTTTGTACCAAAATAAAAGAAATTTCTGCCTTTTTGCCCCAAAATAAGAGAAATTTCTGCACTTTTTCCCTGAAATAAGTGAAATTTCTGCAATTTTGCCCCAAAATAAGGGAAATTTCTGCAATTTTGCCCCAAAATAAAGAAAATTTCTGCAATTTTGTACCAAAATAAAAGAAATTTCTGCCTTTTTGCCCCAAAATAAGAGAACTTTCTGCACTTTTTCCCTGAAATAAGTGAAATTTCTGCAATTTTGCCCCAAAATAAGGGAAATTTCTGCAATTTTGCCCCAAAATAAAGAAAATTTCTGCAATTTTACCCCAAAATAAGGGGAATTTCTGACTTTTTGCCCTGAAATAAGGAGAATTTCTGTCTTTTTGTTCCAAAATAATGTGAATTTCTGCATTTTCCTTCAAAATTAGGGAAATATGTGCAATTTTGCTTCAAAATACGGGGAAATCTGCCTTATTGCACAAAAATAAAGGGAATTTCTCCATTTTTGCACCAATATAAGGGGAATTTCTGAAATTTAGCTTTAAAATACGGGGAATTTCTGCATTATTGTCCGAAATAAAGTGGAATTTCTGCCTTTTTGCCCTGAAATATTTGAAATTTCTGCAATTTTACCCCAAAATAAGGGGAATTTCTGTTTTTGGCCCCAAAATTAAGGGAATTTCTGCTTTTTGCCCCAAAATAAGGCAAATATCTGACTTTTTGACCAGAAATAATTGAAATTTCTGCAATTTTGCCCCAAAATAATAGGAATTTCTGCCTTTTTGCCGAAAATAAGGGGAATTTCAGCATTTTACCTTCAAATAAGGGGAATTTCTGCCTTTTTGCCACAAAATAAGGGGAATTTCTGCCCTATTGCCCTTAAATAAGGAAAATTTCGCTTTTCTGCCCCAATTAACGGGAATTTCTGCCTTTTTGCCACAAAGTAAAGGGAATTTCTGCCTTTTTGCCCCAAAATAACGGGAATTTCAGCCTTTTTACCTCAAAATAAGGGGAATTTCTGCCTTTTTCCCCAAAATATGGGTAATTTTTGCCTTTTTGTTCCAAAATAAGGAAAATTTCTACAATTTTGTATCAAAATAAAAGAAATTTCTGTTTTTGCCCGAAAATAAAAGGAATTTCTGACTTTTTGCCCTGAAATAAATGAAATTCCTGCAATTATGCCCGAAAATAAGGGAAATTTGTGCCTTTTTGCCCCCAAATGAGGGGAATTTCTGCCTTTTTGCCCCAAAATATGGGGAATTTCAGGATTTTACCTCAAAATAAGGGGAATTTCAGCCTTTTTGCACCAAAATATGGGGAATTTCTGCCTTTTTGCCACAAAATAAGAAAAATTTCTGCAAGTCTGTAACAATATAAAAGAAATTTCTAAAATTTTGCCCCAAAATAAAGGAAATTTCTGATTTTTGCCCCAAAATAAAAAGAATTTCTCTATTTTTGCCCCAAAATAAAGGGAAATTCTGCCTTTTAGCCCCAAAATTAGGGGAGTTTCTGCAATTTTGCTCCAAAATACGAGAAATTTCTGCCTTTTTACCCGAAATTAAGTGGATTTTCTGCCTTTTTGCCCCCAAATAAGGGAAATTTCTGCAATTTTATCCCAAAATAAGGGAAATTTCTGCCTTTTTGCCCCAAAATAAGGGGAATTTCTGCCGTTTTGCCCTGAAATATGTGAAATTTCTGCAATTTTACCCCAAAATAAGGTGAATTTCTGCCTTTTTGCCCCAAAATAATGGGAATTTCTGCCTTTTTGCCCCAAAATAAGAAAAATTTTTGCTTTTTTTCTCTGAAATAAGTGAAATTTCTGCAATTTTGCCCTAAAATAAGGGAAATTTCTGCAATTTTTCCCCATAATAAGGGAAATTTCTGCAATTTTGCCCCAAAATAAGGGGAATTTCTGTTTTTGTCCCCAAATAAGGGAAATTTCTGCAATTTTGCCCTAAAATAAGGGGATTTTCTGCATTTTTTGCCAAAAATAAGGGGAATTTCTGACATTTTGCCGCAAAATAAGTGAAATTTCTGCAGTTTTACCCCAAAATAAGGAAAATTTCTGCCTTTTTGCCCAAAAATTAGGGGAATTTCTGCAATTTTGCTCCAAAATACAAAGAATTTCTGCCTTTTTGCCCGAAAATAAAGGGAATGTATACCTTTTTGCCATAAAAAAGCAAATTTCTTCATTTTTGCCCCAAAATAAGGGGATTTTCCACCTTTTTGACTCAAAATAAGTGCAATTTCTGCCTTTTCCCCAAAATAAACGAAATTTCTGCCTTTTTGCCCCAAAATAAGGGGAATTTCAGCCTGATTACCTCAAAATAAGGGGAATTTCTGCCTTTTTGCCCCAAAATATGGGGAATTTCTGACTTTTTGCCCCAAAATAAGAAAAATTTCTGCAATTTTGTACCAAAATAAAAAATATTTCTGCCTTTTTGCCCCCCCAAAAAAATTTCTGCCTTTTTTTTCTCAAATACCTGAAATTTCTGCAATTTTGCCCCAAAATAAGGGAAATTTCTGCAATTTTGCCCCAATGTAAAAGAAATTTCTGCAATTTTGCCCCAAAATAAGGGGAATTTCTGACTGTTTGCTCCCGAAAAAGGAGATTTTCTGTCTTTTTGCCCCAAAATAAGGAGAATTTCTGCCTTTTTGCCCGAAAATTATGAGAATTTCTGCAATTTTGCTCCAAAATACAAAGAATTTCTGCCTTTTTGCCCGAAAATAAAGGGAATGTATACCTTTTTGCCATAAAAAAGCAAATTTCTTCATTTTTGCCCCAAAATAAGGGGAATTTCCACCTTTTTGACTCAAAATAAGTGCAATTTCTGCCTTTTCCCCAAAATAAACGAAATTTCTGTCTTTTTGCCCCAAAATAAGGGGAATTTCAGCCTTTTTACCTCAAAATATGGGGAATTTCTGACTTTTTGCCCCAAAATAAGAAAAATTTCTGCAATTTTGTACCAAAAGAAAAAAAATTTCTGCCTTTTTGCCCCCCCAAAAAAATTTCTGCCTTTTTTCCCTGAAATACGTGACATATCTCCAATTTTGCCCCAAAATAAGGGAAATTTCTACAATTTGCCCCAATGTAAAGGAAATTTCTGCAATTTTGCCCCAAAATAAGGGGAATTTCTGACTGTTTGCTCCCGAAAAAGGAGATTTTCTGTCTTTTTGCCCCATAATAAGGAGAATTTCTGCCTTTTTGCCCAAAAATTATGAGAATTTCTGCAATTTTGCTTCAAAATACAGGGAATTTCTGTTTTTTAGCCCCAAAATAAAGGGAATTTCTGCATTTTACCTCAAATTGAGAATAATTTCTGCCTTTTGCCTCAAAATAAGGGGAATTTTCTGCCTTTTTGTTTCAAAATAAGAAAAATTTCTTCAATTTTGTACCATAATAAAAGAAATTTCTGCTCTTTGCCCCAAAATAAAAGGAATTTCTGACTTTTTGCCCTGAAATAAATGAAATTTCTGCAATTTTGCCCGAAAATAAGGGAAATTTGTGCCTCTTTGCCCCAAAATAAAAAGAAGTTTTGCCTTTTGCCCCAAAATATGGGGAATTTCAGCATTTTACCTCAAAATAAGAATTTCAGCCTTTTTGCCCCAAAATAAGGAAAATTTCTGCAATTTTGCCCCAAAATAAGGGGAATTTCTTCCTTTTTGCCCCAAAATAAAGGATATTTCAGCCTTTTTACCTGAAAATAAGTGAAATTTCTGCAATTTTGCCCCAAATAAGGGAAATTTCTGCAATTTTGCCTCAAAATAAGGTAAATTCCTGCAATTTTGCCCCAAAATAAGTGGAATTTCTGAGTTTTGTCCCAAAATAAGGAGAATTTCTGTCTTTTTGCCCCAACATATAGGGAATTTCTGCCTTTTTGCCCAACAATTAGGGGAATTTCTTCATTTTTGCTTCAAAATAAGGGGAATTTCTGCCTTTTTGCCTCTAAAGAAGTGGAATTTCTGTATTTTCCTTCCAAAACAAAGGGAATTTCTGTGTTTTTTGCCCCAAAATAAGGAAAATTTCTGACTTATTACCCTGAAATTAGTGAAATGTTTGCAATTTTGCCCCAAAATAAGGGAAATTTCTGCCTTTTTGCCCCAAATAAGGGGAATTTCAGCATTTTTACCTCAAAATAAGGGGAATTTCTGCATTTTTGCCACAAAATATTAGGAATTTCTGCCTTTTTGCCCCAAAATAAGAAAAATTTCTGCGTTTTTTTTATCTGAAATAAGTGAAATTTCTGCAATTTTGCCCCAAAATAAGTGAAATTTCTGCAAATTTGCCCCAAAATAAGGGAAATTTCTGGAATTTGCCCCAAAATAAGTGGAATTTCTGAGTTTTGCCCCAAAATAAGGAGAATTTCTGTCTTTTTGCTCCAACATATAGGGAATTTCTGCCTTTTTGCCCCACAATTAGGGGATTTTCTGCAATTGTGCTTCAAAAAACGGGATATTTCTGCTTTTTTGCCCGAAAATAAGGAGAATATATACCTTTTGCCACAAAAAAAGGGAAATTTCTTCATTTTTGCCCTAAAATAAGAGGAATTTCTGCCTTCTTACCTCACAATAAGTGAAATTTCTGCCTTTTTACCCAAAAATAAACAAAATTTCTGTCTTTTTGCCCAAAAATAAAAGGAATTTTTGAATTTTGCCCTGAAATAAGTGAAATTTCTGCAATTTTGCCCCAAAATAAGGGAAATTTCTGCCTTTTTGCCACAAAATAAAGGGAATTTCTGTATTTTTGCCCCAAAATAAGGGGAATTTCAGCATTTTACCTCATAATAAGGCGAATCTCTGCCTTTTTGCCCCAAAATATGGGGAATTTCTTCATTTTTGCCCCAAAATAAAGAAAATTTCTGCAATTTTGTACCAAAATAAAAGAAATTTCTGCCTTTTTGCCCCAAAATAAGAGAAATTTCTGCACTTTTTCCCTGAAATAAGTGAAATTTCTGCAATTTTGCCCCAAAATAAGGAAAATTTCTGCAATTTTGCCCCAAAATAAAGAAAATTTCTGCAATTTTACCCCAAAATAAGGGGAATTTCTGACTTTTTGCCCTGAAATAAGGAGAATTTCTGTCTTTTTGTTCCAAAATAATGTGAATTTCTGCATTTTCCTTCAAAATTAGGGAAATATGTGCAATTTTGCTTCAAAATACGGGGAAATCTGCCTTATTGCACAAAAATAAAGGGAATTTCTCCATTTTTGCACCAATATAAGGGGAATTTCTGAAATTTAGCTTTAAAATACGGGGAATTTCTGCGTTATTGTCCGAAATAAAGTGGAATTTCTGCCTTTTTGCCCTGAAATATTTGAAATTTCTGCAATTTTACCCCAAAATAAGGGGAATTTCTGTTTTTGGCCCCAAAATTAAGGGAATTTCTGCTTTTTGCCCCAAAATAAGGCAAATATCTGACTTTTTGCCCAGAAATAATTGAAATTTCTGCAATTTTGCCCCAAAATAATAGGAATTTCTGCCTTTTTGCCGAAAATAAGGGGAATTTCAGCATTTTACTTTCAAATAAGGGGAATTTCTGCCTTTTTGCCACAAAATAAGGGGAATTTCTGCCCTATTGCCCTTAAATAAGGAAAATTTCGCTTTTCTGCCCCAATTAACGGGAATTTCTGCCTTTTTGCCACAAAGTAAAGGGAATTTCTGCCTTTTTGCCCCAAAATAACGGGAATTTCAGCCTTTTTACCTCAAAATAAGGGGAATTTCTGCCTTTTTCCCCAAAATATGGGTAATTTTTGCCTTTTTGTTCCAAAATAAGGAAAATTTCTACAATTTTGTATCAAAATAAAAGAAATTTCTGTTTTTGCCCCAAAATAAAAGGAATTTCTGACTTTTTGCCCTGAAATAAATGAAATTCCTGCAATTATGCCCGAAAATAAGGGAAATTTGTGCCTTTTTGCCCCCAAATGAGGGGAATTTCTGCCTTTTTGCCCCAAAATATGGGGAATTTCAGGATTTTACCTCAAAATAAGGGGAATTTCAGCCTTTTTGCACCAAAATATGGGGAATTTCTGCCTTTTTGCCACAAAATAAGAAAAATTTCTGCAAGTCTGTAACAATATAAAAGAAATTTCTAAAATTTTGCCCCCAAATAAAGGAAATTTCTGATTTTTGCCCCAAAATAAAAAGAATTTCTCTATTTTTGCCCCAAAATAAAGGGAAATTCTGCCTTTTAGCCCCAAAATTAAAGGAGTTTCTGCAATTTTGCTCCAAAATACGAGAAATTTCTGTCTTTTTACCCGAAATTAAGTGGATTTTCTGCCTTTTTGCCTCCAAATAAGGGAAATTTCTGCAATTTTATCCCAAAATAAGGGATATTTCTGCCTTTTTGCCCCAAAATAAGGGGAATTTCTGCCGTTTTGCCCTGAAATATGTGAAATTTCTGCAATTTTACCCCAAAATAAGGTGAATTTCTGCCTTTTTGCCCCAAAATAATGGGAATTTCTGCCTTTTTGCCCCAAAATAAGAAAAATTTTTACTATTTTTCTCTGAAATAAGTGAAATTTCTGCAATTTTGCCCTAAAATAAGGGAAATTTCTGCAATTTTTCCCCATAATAAGGGAAATTTCTGCAATTTTGCCCCAAAATAAGGGGAATTTCTGTTTTTGTCCCCAAATAAAGGAAATTTCTGCAATTTTGCCCTAAAATAAGGGGATTTTCTGCATTTTTTGCCAAAAATAAGGGGAATTTCTGACATTTTGCCGCAAAATAAGTGAAATTTCTGCAGTTTTACCCCAAAATAAGGAAAATTTCTGCCTTTTTGCCCAAAAATTAGGGGAATTTCTGCAATTTTGCTCCAAAATACAAAGAATTTCTGCCTTTTTGCCCGAAAATAAAGGGAATGTATACCTTTTTGCCATAAAAAAGCAAATTTCTTCATTTTTGCCCCAAAATAAGGGGATTTTCCACCTTTTTGACTCAAAATAAGTGCAATTTCTGCCTTTTCCCCAAAATAAACGAAATTTCTGCCTTTTTGCCCCAAAATAAGGGGAATTTCAGCCTTATTACCTCAAAATAAGGGGAATTTCTGCATTTTTGCCCCAAAATATGGGGAATTTCTGACTTTTTGCCCCAAAATAAAAAAAATTTCTGCAATTTTGTACCAAAATAAAAAAAATTTCTGCCTTTTTGCCCCCCCAAAAAAATTTCTGCCTTTTTTCCCTGAAATACGTGACATATCTCCAATTTTGCCCCAAAATAAGGGAAATTTCTACAATTTTGCCCCAATGTAAAGGAAATTTCTGCAATTTTGACCCAAAATAAGGGGAATTTCTGACTGTTTGCTCCCGAAAAAGGAGATTTTCTGTCTTTTTGCCCCATAATAAGGAGAATTTCTGCCTTTTTGCCCAAAAATTATGAGAATTTCTGCAATTTTGCTTCAAAATACAGGGAATTTCTGTTTTTTAGCCCCAAAATAAAGGGAATTTCTGCATTTTACCTCAAATTGAGAATAATTTCTGCCTTTTGCCTCAAAATAAGGGGAATTTTCTGCCTTTTTGTTTCAAAATAAGAAAAATTTCTTCAATTTTGTACCATAATAAAAGAAATTTCTGCTCTTTGCCCCAAAATAAAAGGAATTTCTGACTTTTTGCCCTGAAATAAATGAAATTTCTGCAATTTTGCCCGAAAATAAGGGAAATTTGTGCCTCTTTGCCCCAAAATAAAAAGAAGTTTTGCCTTTTGCCCCAAAATATGGGGAATTTCAGCATTTTACCTCAAAATAAGAATTTCAGCCTTTTTGCCCCAAAATAAGGAAAATTTCTGCAATTTTGCCCCAAAATAAGGGGAATTTCTTCCTTTTTGCCCCAAAATAAAGGATATTTCAGCCTTTTTACCTGAAAATAAGTGAAATTTCTGCAATTTTGCCCCAAATAAGGGAAATTTCTGCAATTTTGCCTCAAAATAAGGTAAATTCCTGCAATTTTGCCCCAAAATAAGTGGAATTTCTGAGTTTTGTCCCAAAATAAGGAGAATTTCTGTCTTTTTGCCCCAACATATAGGGAATTTCTGCCTTTTTGCCCAACAATTAGGGGAATTTCTTCATTTTTGCTTCAAAATAAGGGGAATTTCTGCCTTTTTGCCTCTAAAGAAGTGGAATTTCTGTATTTTCCTTCCAAAACAAAGGGAATTTCTGTGTTTTTTGCCCCAAAATAAGGAAAATTTCTGACTTATTACCCTGAAATTAGTGAAATGTTTGCAATTTTGCCCCAAAATAAGGGAAATTTCTGCCTTTTTGCCCCCAAATAAGGGGAATTTCAGCCTTTTTACCTCAAAATAAGTGGAATTTCTGCATTTTTGCCACAAAATATTAGGAATTTCTGCCTTTTTGCCCCAAAATAAGAAAAATTTCTGCCATTTTTACCTGAAATAAGTGAAATTTCTGCAATTTTGCCCCAAAATAAGTAAAATTTCTGCAATTTTGCCCCAAAATAAGGGAAATTTCTGCAATTTTGCCCCAAAATAAGTGGAATTTCTGAGTTTTGCCCCCAAATAAGGAGAATTTCTGTCTTTTTGCCCCAACATATAGGGAATTTCTGCCTTTTTGCCCCACAATTAGGGGATTTTCTGCAATTCTGCTCCAAAATAGGGGGAATTTCTGCTTTTTTGCCCGAAAATAAGGGGAATATATACCTTTTGCCACATAAAAGGGAAATTTCTTCATTTTTGCCCCAAAATAAGAGGAATTTCTGCCTTCTTACCTCAAAATAAGTGAAATTTCTGCCTTTTTACCCAAAAATAAACGGAATTTCTGACTTTTAGCCCCAAAATAAAAGGAATTTTTGAATTTTGCCCTGAAATAAGTGAAATTTCTGCAATTTTGCCCCAAAATAAGGGAAATTTCTGCCTTTTTGCCCCCAAATAAGGGCATTTCAGCATCTTTACCTCAAAATAAGGGGAATTTCTGCATTTTTGCCACAAAATATTAGGAATTTCTGCCTTTTTGCCCCAAAATAAGAAAAATTTCTGCCTTTTTTTTATCTGAAATAAGTGAAATTTCTGCAATTTTGCCCCAAAATTAGTGAAATTTCTGCAAATTTGCCCCAAAATAAGGGAAATTTCTGGAATTTGCCCCAAAATAAGTGGAATTTCTGAGTTTTGCCCCAAAATAAGGAGAATTTCTGTCTTTTTGCTCCAACATATAGGGAATTTCTGCCTTTTTGCCCCACAATTAGGGGATTTTCTGCAATTGTGCTCCAAAAAACGGGATATTTCTGCTTTTTTGCCCGAAAATAAGGAGAATATATACCTTTTGCCACAAAAAAAGGGAAATTTCTTCATTTTTGCCCCTAAATAAGAGGAATTTCTGCCTTCTTACCTCACAATAAGTGAAATTTCTGTCTTTTTACCCAAAAATAAACAAAATTTCTGTCTTTTTGCCCAAAAATAAAAGGAATTTTTGAATTTTGCCCTGAAATAAGTGAAATTTCTGCAATTTTGCCCCAAAATAAGGGAAATTTCTGCCTTTTTGCCACAAAATAAAGGGAATTTCTGTATTTTTGCCCCAAAATAAGGGGAATTTCAGCATTTTACCTCATAATAAGGCGAATCTCTGCCTTTTTGCCCCAAAATATGGGGAATTTCTTCATTTTTGCCCCAAAATAAAGAAAATTTCTGCAATTTTGTACCAAAATAAAAGAAATTTCTGCCTTTTTGCCCCAAAATAAGAGAAATTTCTGCACTTTTTCCCTGAAATAAGTGAAATTTCTGCAATTTTGCCCCAAAATAAGGGAAATTTCTGCAATTTTGCCCCAAAATAAAGAAAATTTCTGCAATTTTACCCCAAAATAAAAGGAATTTCTGACTTTTTGCCCTGAAATAAGGAGAATTTCTGTCTTTTTGTTCCAAAATAATGTGAATTTCTGCATTTTCCTTCAAAATTAGGGAAATATGTGCAATTTTGCTTCAAAATACGGGGAAATCTGCCTTATTGCACAAAAATAAAGGGAATTTCTCCATTTTTGCACCAATATAAGGGGAATTTCTGAAATTTAGCTTTAAAATACGGGGAATTTCTGCGTTATTGTCCGAAATAAAGTGGAATTTCTGCCTTTTTGCCCTGAAATATTTGAAATTTCTGCAATTTTACCCCAAAATAAGGGGAATTTCTGTTTTTGGCCCCAAAATTAAGGGAATTTCTGCTTTTTGCCCCAAAATAAGGCAAATATCTGACTTTTTGCCCAGAAATAATTGAAATTTCTGCAATTTTGCCCCAAAATAATAGGAATTTCTGCCTTTTTGCCGAAAATAAGGGGAATTTCAGCATTTTACTTTCAAATAAGGGGAATTTCTGCCTTTTTGCCACAAAATAAGGGGAATTTCTGCCCTATTGCCCTTAAATAAGGAAAATTTCGCTTTTCTGCCCCAATTAACGGGAATTTCTGCCTTTTTGCCACAAAGTAAAGGGAATTTCTGCCTTTTTGCCCCAAAATAACGGGAATTTCAGCCTTTTTACCTCAAAATAAGGGGAATTTCTGCCTTTTTCCCCAAAATATGGGTAATTTTTGCCTTTTTGTTCCAAAATAAGGAAAATTTCTACAATTTTGTATCAAAATAAAAGAAATTTCTGTTTTTGCCCCAAAATAAAAGGAATTTCTGACTTTTTGCCCTGAAATAAATGAAATTCCTGCAATTATGCCCGAAAATAAGGAAAATTTGTGCCTTTTTGCCCCCAAATGAGGGGAATTTCTGCCTTTTTGCCCCAAAATATGGGGAATTTCAGGATTTTACCTCAAAATAAGGGGAATTTCAGCCTTTTTGCACCAAAATATGGGGAATTTCTGCCTTTTTGCCACAAAATAAGAAAAATTTCTGCAAGTCTGTAACAATATAAAAGAAATTTCTAAAATTTTGCCCCAAAATAAAGGAAATTTCTGATTTTTGCCCCAAAATAAAAAGAATTTCTCTATTTTTGCCCCAAAATAAAGGGAAATTCTGCCTTTTAGCCCCAAAATTAGGGGAGTTTCTGCAATTTTGCTCCAAAATACGAGAAATTTCTGCCTTTTTACCCGAAATTAAGTGGATTTTCTGCCTTTTTGCCTCCAAATAAGGGAAATTTCTGCAATTTTATCCCAAAATAAGGGATATTTCTGCCTTTTTGCCCCAAAATAAGGGGAATTTCTGCCGTTTTGCCCTGAAATATGTGAAATTTCTGCAATTTTACCCCAAAATAAGGTGAATTTCTGCCTTTTTGCCCCAAAATAATGGGAATTTCTGCCTTTTTGCCCCAAAATAAGAAAAATTTTTACTATTTTTCTCTGAAATAAGTGAAATTTCTGCAATTTTGCCCTAAAATAAGGGAAATTTCTGCAATTTTTCCCCATAATAAGGGAAATTTCTGCAATTTTGCCCCAAAATAAGGGGAATTTCTGTTTTTGTCCCCAAATAAAGGAAATTTCTGCAATTTTGCCCTAAAATAAGGGGATTTTCTGCATTTTTTGCCAAAAATAAGGGGAATTTCTGACATTTTGCCGCAAAATAAGTGAAATTTCTGCAGTTTTACCCCAAAATAAGGAAAATTTCTGCCTTTTTGCCCAAAAATTAGGGGAATTTCTGCAATTTTGCTCCAAAATACAAAGAATTTCTGCCTTTTTGCCCGAAAATAAAGGGAATGTATACCTTTTTGCCATAAAAAAGCAAATTTCTTCATTTTTGCCCCAAAATAAGGGGATTTTCCACCTTTTTGACTCAAAATAAGTGCAATTTCTGCCTTTTCCCCAAAATAAACGAAATTTCTGCCTTTTTGCCCCAAAATAAGGGGAATTTCAGCCTTATTACCTCAAAATAAGGGGAATTTCTGCATTTTTGCCCCAAAATATGGGGAATTTCTGACGTTTTGCCCCAAAATAAAAAAAATTTCTGCAATTTTGTACCAAAATAAAAAAAATTTCTGCCTTTTTGCCCCCCCAAAAAATTTCTGCCTTTTTTTCTCAAATACCTGAAATTTCTGCAATTTTGCCCCAAAATAAGGGAAATTTCTGCAATTTTGCCCCAATGTAAAGGAAATTTCTGCAATTTTGCCCCAAAATAAGGGGAATTTCTGACTGTTTGCTCCCGAAAAAGGAGATTTTCTGTCTTTTTGCTCCAAAATAAGGAGAATTTCTGCCTTTTTGCCCGAAAATTAAGAGAATTTTTGCAATTTTGCTTCAAAATACAGGGAATTTCTCCCTTTTAGCCCCAAAATAAAGGGAATTTCTGCATTTTACCTCAAATTGAGAATAATTTCTGCCTTTTGCCTCAAAATAAGGGGAATTTTCTGCCTTTTTGTTTCAAAATAAGAAAAATTTCTTCAATTTTGTACCATAATAAAAGAAATTTCTGCTCTTTGCCCCAAAATAAAAGGAATTTCTGACTTTTTGCCCTGAAATAAATGAAATTTCTGCAATTTTGCCCGAAAATAAGGGAAATTTGTGCCTCTTTGCCCCAAAATAAGAAGAAGTTTTGCCTTTTGCCCCAAAATATGGGGAATTTCAGCATTTTACCTCAAAATAAGAATTTCAGCCTTTTTACCCCAAAATAAGGAAAATTTCTGCAATTTTGCCCCAAAATAAGGGGAATTTCTTCCTTTTTGCCCCAAAATAAAGGATATTTCAGCCTTTTTACCTGAAAATAAGTGAAATTTCTGCAATTTTGCCCCAAATAAGGGAAATTTCTGCAATTTTGCCTCAAAATAAGGTAAATTCCTGCAATTTTGCCCCAAAATAAGTGGAATTTCTGAGTTTTGTCCCAAAATAAGGAGAATTTCTGTCTTTTTGCCCCAACATATAGGGAATTTCGGCCTTTTTGCCCAACAATTAGGGGAATTTCTTCATTTTTGCTTCAAAATAAGGGGAATTTCTGCCTTTTTGCCTCTAAAGAAGTGGAATTTCTGTATTTTCCTTCCAAAACAAAGGGAATTTCTGTGTTTTTTGCCCCAAAATAAGGAAAATTTCTGACTTATTACCCTGAAATAAGTTAAATGTTTGCAATTTTGCCCCAAAATAAGGGAAATTTCTGCCTTTTTGCCCCAAAATAAGGAAAATTTCAGCTTTTTTACCTCAAAATAAGGGAAATTTCTGCATTTTTGCCACAAAATATTAGGAATTTCTGCCTTTTTGCCCCAAAATAAGAAAAATTTTTGCCATTTTTACCTGAAATAAGTGAAATTTCTGCAATTGTGCCCCAAAATAAGTAAAATTTCTGCAATTTTGCCCCAAAATATGTAAAATTTCTGCAATTTTGCCCCAAAATAAGGGAAATTTCTGCAATTTTGCCCCAAAATAAGGGAAATTTCTGCCTTTTTGCCACAAAATGAAGGGAATTTCTGTATTTTTGCCCCAAAATAAGGGGAATTTCAGCATTTTACCTCATAATAAGGCAAATCTCTGCCTTTTTGCCCCAAAATATGGGGAATTTCTTCATTTTTGCCCCAAAATAAAGAAAATTTCTGCAATTTTGTACCAAAATAAAAGAAATTTCTGCCTTTTTGCCCCAAAATAAGAGAAATTTCTGCACTTTTTCCCTGAAATAAGTGAAATTTCTGCAATTTTGCCCCAAAATAAGGGAAATTTCTGCAATTTTGCCCCAAAATAAAGAAAATTTCTGCAATTTTGTACCAAAATAAAAGAAATTTCTGCCTTTTTGCCCCAAAATAAGAGAAATTTCTGCACTTTTTCCCTGAAATAAGTGAAATTTCTGCAATTTTGCCCCAAAATAAGAGAAATTTCTGCAATTTTGCCCCAAAATAAAGAAAATTTCTGCAATTTTACCCCAAAAGAAGGGGAATTTCTGACTTTTTGCCCTGAAATAAGGAGAATTTCTGTCTTTTTGTTCCAAAATAATGTGAATTTCTGCATTTTCCTTCAAAATTAGGGAAATATGTGCAATTTTGCTTCAAAATACGGGGAAATCTGCCTTATTGCACAAAAATAAAGGGAATTTCTCCATTTTTGCACCAATATAAGGGGAATTTCTGAAATTTAGCTTTAAAATATGCGGAATTTCTGCGTTATTGTCCGAAATAAAGTTGAATTTCTGCCTTTTTGCCCTGAAATATTTGAAATTACTGCAATTTTACCCCAAAATAAGGGGAATTTCTGTTTTTGGCCCCAAAATTAAGGGAATTTCTGCTTTTTGCCCCAAAATAAGGCAAATATCTGACTTTTTGCCCAGAAATAATTGAAATTTCTGCAATTTTGCCCCAAAATAATAGGAATTTCTGCCTTTTTGCCGAAAATAAGGGGAATTTCAGCATTTTACCTTCAAATAAGGGGAATTTCTGCCTTTTTGCCACAAAATAAGGGGAATTTCTGCCCTATTGCCCTTAAATAAGGAAAATTTCTGCTTTTCTGCCCCAATTAACGGGAATTTCAGCCTTTTTACCTCAAAATAAGGGGAATTTCTGCCTTTTTCCCCAAAATATGGGTAATTTTTGCCTTTTTGTTCCAAAATAAGGAAAATTTCTACAATTTTGTATCAAAATAAAAGAAATTTCTGTTTTTGCCCCAAAATAAAAGGAATTTCTGACTTTTTGCCCTGAAATAAATGAAATTCCTGCAATTATGCCCGAAAATAAGGGAAATTTGTGCCTTTTTGCCCCCAAATGAGGGGAATTTCTGCCTTTTTGCCCCAAAATATGGGGAATTTCAGGATTTTACCTCAAAATAAGGGGAATTTCAGCCTTTTTGCACCAAAATATGGGGAATTTCTGCCTTTTTGCCACAAAATAAGAAAAATTTCTGCAAGTCTGTAACAATATAAAAGAAATTTCTAAAATTTTGCCCCAAAATAAAGGAAATTTCTGATTTTTGCCCCAAAATAAAAAGAATTTCTCTATTTTTGCCACAAAATAAAGGGAAATTCTGCCTTTTAGCCCCAAAATTAGGGGAGTTTCTGCAATTTTGCTCCAAAATACGAGAAATTTCTGCCTTTTTACCCGAAATTAAGTGGATTTTCTGCCTTTTTGCCCCGAAATAAGAAAAAATTTCTGCAATTTTATCCCAAAATAAGGGAAATTTCTGCCTTTTTGCCCCAAAATAAGGGGAATTTCTGCCATTTTGCCCCGAAATATGTGAAATTTTTGCAATTTTACCCCAAAATAAGGTGAATTTCTGCCTTTTTGCCCCAAAATAATGGGAATTTCTGCCTTTTTGCCCCAATATAAGAAAAATTTTTGCTTTTTTTTCTCTGAAATAAGTGAAATTTCTGCAATTTTGCCCTAAAATAACGGAAATTTCTGCAATTTTTTCCCATAATAAGGGAAATTTCTGCAATTTTGCCCCAAAATAAGGGGAATTTCTGTTTTTGCCCCCAAATAAGGGAAATTTCTGCAATTTTGCCCTAAAATAAGGGGATTTTCTGCATTTTTTGCCAAAAATAAAAGGAATTTCTGACATTTTGCCGTAAAATAAGTGAAATTTCTGCAGTTTTACCCCAAAATAAGGAAAATTTCTGCCTTTTTGCACAAAAATTAGGGGAATTTCTGCAATTTTGCTCCAAAATACAAAGAATTTCTGCCTTTTTGCCCGAAAATAAAGGGAATGTATACCTTTTTGCCATAAAAAAGCAAATTTCTTCATTTTTGCCCCAAAATAAGGGGAATTTCCACCTTTTTGACTCAAAATAAGTGCAATTTCTGCCTTTTCCCCAAAATAAACGAAATTTCTGTCTTTTTACCCAAAATAAGGGGAATTTCAGCCTTTTTACCTCAAAATAAGGGGAATTTCTGCCTTTTTGCCCCAAAATATAGGGAATTTCTGACTTTTTGCCCCAAAATAAGAAAAATTTCTGCAATTTTGTACCAAAATAAAAAAAATTTCTGCCTTTTTGCCCCCCCCAAAAAATTTCTGCCTATTTTCCCTGAAATACGTGAAATTTCTGCAATTTTGCCCCAAAATAAGGGAAATTTCTACAATTTTGCCCCAATGTAAAGGAAATTTCAGCAATTTTGCCCCAAAATTAGGGGAATTTGTGACTGTTTGCTCCCGAAAAAGGAGATTTTCTGTCTTTTTGCCCCATAATAAGGAGAATTTCTGCCTTTTTGCCCAAAAATTATGAGAATTTCTGCAATTTTGCTTCAAAATACAGGGAATTTCTGTTTTTTAGCCCCAAAATAAAGGGAATTTCTGCATTTTACCTCAAATTGAGAATAATTTCTGCCTTTTGCCTCAAAATAAGGGGAATTTTCTGCCTTTTTGTTTCAAAATAAGAAAAATTTCTTCAATTTTGTACCATAATAAAAGAAATTTCTGCTCTTTGCCCC
Source organism: Micromys minutus (assembly GCF_963924665.1). Lineage (NCBI taxonomy): Eukaryota > Metazoa > Chordata > Mammalia > Rodentia > Muridae > Micromys > Micromys minutus. Next base: position 430,926 of record NW_027667596.1, read on the forward strand.
AAAATAAAAGGAATTTCTGACTTTTTGCCCTGAAATAAATGAAATTTCTGCAATTTTTCCCGAAAATAAGGGAAATTTGTGCCTCTTTGCCCCAAAATAAAAAGAAGTTTTGCCTTTTGCCCCAAAATATGGGGAATTTCAGCATTTTACCTCAAAATAAGAATTTCAGCCTTTTTGCCCCAAAATAAGGAAAATTTCTGCAATTTTGCCCCAAAATAAGGGGAATTTCTTCTTTTTTGCGCCAAAATAAAGGATATTTCAGCCTTTTTACCTGAAAATAAGTGAAATTTCTGCAATTTTGCCCCAAATAAGGGAAATTTCTGCAATTTTGCCTCAAAATAAGGTAAATTCCTGCAATTTTGCCCCAAAATAAGTGGAATTTCTGAGTTTTGTCCCAAAATAAGGAGAATTTCTGTCTTTTTGCCCCAACATATAGGGAATTTCTGCCTTTTTGCCCAACAATTAGGGGAATTTCTTCATTTTTGCTTCAAAATAAGGGGAATTTCTGCCTTTTTGCCTCTAAAGAAGTGGAATTTCTGTATTTTCCTTCCAAAACAAAGGGAATTTCTGTGTTTTTTGCCCCAAAATAAGGAAAATTTCTGACTTATTACCCTGAAATTAGTGAAATGTTTGCAATTTTGCCCCAAAATAAGGGAAATTTCTGCCTTTTTGCCCCCAAATAAGGGGAATTTCAGCCTTTTTACCTCAAAATAAGTGGAATTTCTGCATTTTTGCCACAAAATATTAGGAATTTCTGCCTTTTTGCCCCAAAATAAGAAAAATTTCTGCCATTTTTACCTGAAATAAGTGAAATTTCTGCAATTTTGCCCCAAAATAAGTAAAATTTCTGCAATTTTGCCCCAAAATAAGGGAAATTTCTGCAATTTTGCCCCAAAATAAGTGGAATTTCTGAGTTTTGCCCCAAAATAAGGAGAATTTCTGTCTTTTTGCCCCAACATATAGGGAATTTCTGCCTTTTTGCCCCACAATTAGGGGATTTTCTGCAATTCTGCTCCAAAATAGGGGGAATTTCTGCTTTTTTGCCCGAAAATAAGGGGAATATATACCTTTTGCCACATAAAAGGGAAATTTCTTCATTTTTGCCCCAAAATAAGAGGAATTTCTGCCTTCTTACCTCAAAATAAGTGAAATTTCTGCCTTTTTACCCAAAAATAAACGGAATTTCTGACTTTTAGCCCCAAAATAAAAGGAATTTTTGAATTTTGCCCTGAAATAAGTGAAATTTCTGCAATTTTGCCCCAAAATAAGGGAAATTTCTGCCTTTTTGCCCCCAAATAAGGGGAATTTCAGCATTTTTACCTCAAAATAAGGGGAATTTCTGCATTTTTGCCACAAAATATTAGGAATTTCTGCCTTTTTGCCCCAAAATAAGAAAAATTTCTGCCTTTTTTTTTATCTGAAATAAGTGAAATTTCTGCAATTTTGCCCCATAATAAGTGAAATTTCTGCAAATTTGCCCCAAAATAAGGGAAATTTCTGGAATTTGCCCCAAAATAAGTGGAATTTCTGAGTTTTTCCCCAAAATAAGAAGAATTTCTGTCTTTTTGCTCTAACATATAGGGAATTTCTGCCTTTTTGCCCCACAATTAGGGGATTTTCTGCAATTGTGCTCCAAAAAACGGGATATTTCTGCTTTTTTGCCCGAAAATAAGGAGAATATATACCTTTTGCCACAAAAAAGGGAAATTTCTTCATTTTTGCCCCAAAATAAGAGGAATTTCTGCCTTCTTACCTCACAATAAGTGAAATTTCTGCCTTTTTACCCAAAAATAAACAAAATTTCTGTCTTTTTTCCCAAAAATAAAAGGAATTTTTGAATTTTGCCCTGAAATAAGTGAAATTTCTGCAATTTTGCCCCAAAATAAGGGAAATTTCTGCCTTTTTGCCACAAAATAAAGGGAATTTCTGTATTTTTGCCCCAAAATAAGGGGAATTTCAGCATTTTACCTCATAATAAGGCGAATCTCTGCCTTTTTGCCCCAAAATATGGGGAATTTCTTCATTTTTGCCCCAAAATAAAGAAAATTTCTGCAATTTTGTACCAAAATAAAAGAAATTTCTGCCTTTTTGCCCCAAAATAAGAGAAATTTCTGCACTTTTTCCCTGAAATAAGTGAAATTTCTGCAATTTTGCCCCAAAATAAGGGAAATTTCTGCCTTTTTGCCACAAAATAAAGGGAATTTCTGTATTTTTGCCACAAAATAAAGAAAATTTCTGCAATTTTACCCCAAAATAAGGGGAATTTCTGACTTTTTGCCCTGAAATAAGGAGAATTTCTGTCTTTTTGTTCCAAAATAATGTGAATTCTTGCATTTTCCTTCAAAATTAGGGAAATATGTGCAATTTTGCTTCAAAATACGGGGAAATCTGCCTTATTGCACAAAAATAAAGGGAATTTCTCCATTTTTGCACCAATATAAGGAAAATTTCTGAAATTTAGCTTTAAAATACGGGGAATTTCTGCGTTATTGTCCGAAATAAAGTGGAATTTCTGCCTTTTTGCCCTGAAATATTTGAAATTTCTGCAATTTTACCCCAAAATAAGGGGAATTTCTGTTTTTGGCCCCAAAATTAAGGGAATTTCTGCTTTTTGCCCCAAAATAAGGCAAATATCTGACTTTTTGCCCAGAAATAATTGAAATTTCTGCAATTTTGCCCCAAAATAATAGGAATTTCTGCCTTTTTGCCGAAAATAAGGGGAATTTCAGCATTTTACCTTCAAATAAGGGGAATTTCTGCCTTTTTGCCACAAAATAAGGGGAATTTCTGCCCTATTGCCCTTAAATAAGGAAAATTTCGCTTTTCTGCCCCAATTAACGGGAATTTCTGCCTTTTTGCCACAAAGTAAAGGGAATTTCTGCCTTTTTGCCCCAAAATAACGGGAATTTCAGCCTTTTAACCTCAAAATAAGGGGAATTTCTGCCTTTTTCCCCAAAATATGGGTAATTTTTGCCTTTTTGTTCCAAAATAAGGAAAATTTCTACAATTTTGTATCAAAATAAAAGAAATTTCTGTTTTTGCCCGAAAATAAAAGGAATTTCTGACTTTTTGCCCTGAAATAAATGAAATTCCTGCAATTATGCCCGAAAATAAGGGAAATTTGTGCCTTTTTGCCCCCAAATGAGGGGAATTTCTGCCTTTTTGCCCCAAAATATGGGGAATTTCAGGATTTTACCTCAAAATAAGGGGAATTTCAGCCTTTTTGCACCAAAATATGGGGAATTTCTGCCATTTTGCCACAAAATAAGAAAAATTTCTGCAAGTCTGTAACAATATAAAAGAAATTTCTAAAATTTTGCCCCAAAATAAAGGAAATTTCTGATTTTTGCCCCAAAATAAAAAGAATTTCTCTATTTTTGCCCCAAAATAAAGGGAAATTCTGCCTTTTAGCCCCAAAATTAGGGGAGTTTCTGCAATTTTGCTCCAAAATACGAGAAATTTCTGCCTTTTTACCCGAAATTAAGTGGATTTTCTGCCTTTTTGCCTCCAAATAAGGGAAATTTCTGCAATTTTATCCCAAAATAAGGGAAATTTCTGCCTTTTTGCCCCAAAATAAGGGGAATTTCTGCCGTTTTGCCCTGAAATATGTGAATTTTCTGCAATTTTACCCCAAAATTAGGTGAATTTCTGCCTTTTTGCCCCAAAATAATGGGAATTTCTGCCTTTTTGCCCCAAAATAAGAAAAATTTTTGCTTTTTTTCTCTGAAATAAGTAAAATTTCTGCAATTTTGCCCTAAAATAAGGGAAATTTCTGCAATTTTTCCCCATAATAGGGGAAATTTCTGCAATTTTGCCCCAAAATAAGGGGAATTTCTGTTTTTGTCCCCAAATAAGGGAAATTTCTGCAATTTTGCCCTAAAATAAGGGGATTTTCTGCATTTTTTGCCAAAAATAAGGAGAATTTCTGACATTTTGCCGCAAAATAAGTGAAATTTCTGCAGTTTTACCCCAAAATAAGGAAAATTTCTGCCTTTTTGCCCAAAAATTAGGGGAATTTCTGCAATTTTGCTCCAAAATACAAAAAATTTCTGCCTTTTTGCCAGAAAATAAAGGGAATGTATACCTTTTTGCCATAAAAAAGCAAATTTCTTCATTTTTGCCCCAAAATAAGGGGATTTTCCACCTTTTTGACTCAAAATAAGTGCAATTTCTGCCTTTTCCCCAAAATAAACGAAATTTCTGTCTTTTTGCCCCAAAATAAGGGGAATTTCAGCCTTTTTACCTCAAAATAAGGGGAATTTCTGCATTTTTGCCACAAAATATTAGGAATTTCTGCCTTTTTGCCCCAAAATAAGAAAAATTTCTGCCATTTTTACCTGAAATAAGTGAAATTTCTGCAATTTTGCCCCAAAATAAGGGAAATTTCTGGAATTTTGCCCCAAAATAAGTGGAATTTCTGAGTTTTGCCCCAAAACAAGGAGAATTTCTGTCTTTTTGCCCCAACATATAGGGAATTTCTGCCTTTTTGCCCCACAATTAGGGGATTTTCTTCAATTCTGCTCCAAAATAGGGGGAATTTCTGCTTTTTTGCCCGAAAATAAGGGGAATGTATACCTTTTGCCACAAAAAAGTGAAATTTCGTCATTTTTGCCCCAAAATAAGAGGAATTTCTGCCTTCTTCCCTCAAAATAAGTGAAATTTCTGCCTTTTTACCTAAAAATGAACGGAATTTCTGTCTTTTTGCCCCAAAATAAAAGGAATTTTTGAATTTTGCCCTGAAATAAGTGAAATTTCTGCAATTTTGCCCCAAAATAAGGGAAATTTCTGCCTTTTTGCCACAAAATGAAGGGAATTTCTGTATTTTTGCCCCAAAATAAGGGGAATTTCAGCATTTTACCTCATAATAAGGCAAATCTCTGCCTTTTTGCCCCAAAATATGGGGAATTTCTTCATTTTTGCCCCAAAATAAAGAAAATTTCTGCAATTTTGTACCAAAATAAAAGAAATTTCTGCCTTTTTGCCCCAAAATAAGAGAAATTTCTGCACTTTTTCCCTGAAATAAGTGAAATTTCTGCAATTTTGCCCCAAAATAAGGGAAATTTCTGCAATTTTGCCCCAAAATAAAGAAAATTTCTGCAATTTTGTACCAAAATAAAAGAAATTTCTGCCTTTTTGCCCCAAAATAAGAGAAATTTCTGCACTTTTTCCCTGAAATAAGTGAAATTTCTGCAATTTTGCCCCAAAATAAGAGAAATTTCTGCAATTTTGCCCCAAAATAAAGAAAATTTCTGCAATTTTACCCCAAAAGAAGGGGAATTTCTGACTTTTTGCCCTGAAATAAGGAGAATTTCTGTCTTTTTGTTCCAAAATAATGTGAATTTCTGCATTTTCCTTCAAAATTAGGGAAATATGTGCAATTTTGCTTCAAAATACGGGGAAATCTGCCTTATTGCACAAAAATAAAGGGAATTTCTCCATTTTTGCACCAATATAAGGGGAATTTCTGAAATTTAGCTTTAAAATACGGGGAATTTCTGCGTTATTGTCCGAAATAAAGTGGAATTTCTGCCTTTTTGCCCTGAAATATTTGAAATTTCTGCAATTTTACCCCAAAATAAGGGGAATTTCTGTTTTTGGCCCCAAAATTAAGGGAATTTCTGCTTTTTGCCCCAAAATAAGGCAAATATCTGACTTTTTGCCCAGAAATAATTGAAATTTCTGCAATTTTGCCCCAAAATAATAGGAATTTCTGCCTTTTTGCCGAAAATAAGGGGAATTTCAGCATTTTACCTTCAAATAAGGGGAATTTCTGCCTTTTTGCCACAAAATAAGGGGAATTTCTGCCCTATTGCCCTTAAATAAGGAAAATTTCTGCTTTTCTGCCCCAATTAACGGGAATTTCTGCCTTTTTGCCACAAAGTAAAGGGAATTTCTGCCTTTTTGCCCCAAAATAACGGGAATTTCAGCCTTTTTACCTCAAAATAAGGGGAATTTCTGCCTTTTTCCCCAAAATATGGGTAATTTTTGCCTTTTTGTTCCAAAATAAGGAAAATTTCTACAATTTTGTATCAAAATAAAAGAAATTTCTGTTTTTGCCCCAAAATAAAAGGAATTTCTGACTTTTTGCCCTGAAATAAATGAAATTCCTGCAATTATGCCCAAAAATAAGGGAAATTTGTGCCTTTTTGCCCCCAAATGAGGGGAATTTCTGCCTTTTTGCCCCAAAATATGGGGAATTTCAGGATTTTACCTCAAAATAAGGGGAATTTCAGCCTTTTTGCACCAAAATATGGGGAATTTCTGCCATTTTGCCACAAAATAAGAAAAATTTCTGCAAGTCTGTAACAATATAAAAGAAATTTCTAAAATTTTGCCCCAAAATAAAGGAAATTTCTGATTTTTGCCCCAAAATAAAAAGAATTTCTCTATTCTTGCCCCAAAATAAAGGGAATTTCTGCCTTTTTGCCCCAAATTAGGGGAGTTTCTGCAATTTAGCTCCAAAATACGAGAAATTTCTGCCTTTATACCCGAAATTAAGTGGATTATCTGCCTTTTTGCCTTCAAATAAGAAAAAATTTCTGCAATTTTATCCCAAAATAAGGGAAATTTCTGCCTTTTTACCCCAAAATAAGGGGAATTTCTGCCGTTTTGCCCCGAAATATGTGAAATTTCTTCAATTTTACCCCAAAATAAGGTGAATTTCTGCCTTTTTGCCCCAAAATAATGGGAATTTCTGCCTTTTTGCCCCAAAATAAGAAAAATTTTTGCTTTTTTTTCTCTGAAATAAGTGAAATTTCTGCAATTTTGCTCTAAAATAAAGGAAATTTCTGCAATTTTTCCCATAATAAGGGAAATTTCTGCAATTTTGCCCCAAAATAAGGGGTAATTTCTGTTTTTGCCCCCAAATAAGGGAAATTTCTGCAATTTTGCCCTAAAATAAGGGGATTTTCTGCATTTTTTGCCAAAAATAAAAGGTATTTCTGACATTTTGCCGCAAAATAAGTGAAATTTCTGCAGTTTTACCCCAAAATAAGGGGAATTTCTGCCTTTTTGCCCAAAAATTAGGGGAATTTCTGCAATGTTGCTCCAAAATACGGGGAATTTGTGCCATTTTGCCCAAAAAGAAAGGGAATGTATACCTTTTTGCCATAAAAAAAGCAAATTTCTTCATTTTTGCCCCAAAATAAGGGGATTTTCCACCTTTTTGACTCAAAATAAGTGCAATTTCTGCCTTTTCCCCAAAATAAACGAAATTTCTGTCTTTTTGCCCCAAAATAAGGGGAATTTCAGCCTTTTTACCTCAAAATAAGGGGAATTTCTGCCTTTTTGCCCCAAAATATGAGGAATTTCTGACTTTTTGCCCCAAAATAAGAAAAATTTCTGCAATTTTGTACCAAAATAAAAAAAATTTCTGCCTTTTTGCCCCCCAAAAAAAATTTTCGCCTTTTTTCCCTGAAATAAGTGAAATTTCTGCAATTTTGCCCCAAAATATGGAAATTTCTGCAATTTTGCTCCAATGTAAAGGAAATTTCTGCAATTTTGCCCCAAAATAAGGAAAATTTCTGACTGTTTGCTCCCAAAAAAGGAGATTTTCTGTCTTTTTGCCCCAAAATAAGGAGAATTTTTTGCCTTTTGCCCGAAAATTATGAGAATTTCTGCAATTTTGCTTCAAAATACGGGGAATTTCTGCTTTCTAGCCCCAAAATAAAGGGAATTTCTGAATTTTACCTCAAATTGAGAATAATTTCTGCCTTTTGCCTCAAAATAAGGGGAATTTTCTGCCTTTTTGTTTCAAAATAAGAAAAATTTCTTCAATTTTGTACCATAATAAAAGAAATTTCTGCCTTTTTGCCCCAAAATATGGGGAATTTCTGACTTTTTGCCCCAAAATAAGAAAAATTTCTGCAATTTTGTACCAAAATAAAAAAAATTTCTGCCTTTTTGACCCCCAAAAAAATTTCTGCCTATTTTCCCTGAAATACCTGAAATTTCTGCAATTTTGCCCCAAAATAAGGGAAATTAGTGCCTTTTTGCCACAAAATGAAGGGAATTTCTGTATTTTTGCCCCAAAATAAGGGGAATTTCAGCATTTTACCTCATAATAAGGCAAATCTCTTCCTTTTTGCCCCAAAATATGGGGAATTTCTTCATTTTTGCCCCAAAATAAAGAAAATTTCTGCAATTTTGTACCAAAATAAAAGAAATTTCTGCCTTTTTGCCCCAAAATAAGAGAAATTTCGGCACTTTTTCCCTGAAATAAGTGAAATTTCTGCAATTTTGCCCCAAAATAAGGGAAATTTCTGCAATTTTGCCCCAAAATAAAGAAAATTTCTGCAATTTTGTACCAAAATAAAAGAAATTTCTGCCTTTTTGCCCCAAAATAAGAGAAATTTCTGCACTTTTTCCCTGAAATAAGTGAAATTTCTGCAATTTTGCCCCAAAATAAGAGAAATTTCTGCAATTTTGCCCCAAAATAAAGAAAATTTCTGCAATTTTACCCCAAAATAAGGGGAATTTCTGACTTTTTGCCCTGAAATAAGGAGAATTTCTGTCTTTTTGTTCCAAAATAATGTGAATTTCTGCATTTTCCTTCAAAATTAGGGAAATATGTGCAATTTTGCTTCAAAATACGGGGAAATCTGCCTTATTGCACAAAAATAAAGGGAATTTCTCCATTTTTGCACCAATATAAGGGGAATTTCTGAAATTTAGCTTTAAAATACGGGGAATTTCTGCGTTATTGTCCGAAATAAAGTGGAATTTCTGCCTTTTTGCCCTGAAATATTTGAAATTTCTGCAATTTTACCCCAAAATAAGGGGAATTTCTGTTTTTGGCCCCAAAATTAAGGGAATTTCTGCTTTTTGCCCCAAAATAAGGCAAATATCTGACTTTTTGCCCAGAAATAATTGAAATTTCTGCAATTTTGCCCCAAAATAATAGGAATTTCTGCCTTTTTGCCGAAAATAAGGGGAATTTCAGCATTTTACCTTCAAATAAGGGGAATTTCTGCCTTTTTGCCACAAAATAAGGGGAATTTCTGCCCTATTGCCCTTAAATAAGGAAAATTTCTGCTTTTCTGCCCCAATTAACGGGAATTTCTGCCTTTTTGCCACAAAGTAAAGGGAATTTATGCCTTTTTGCCCCAAAATAACAGGAATTTCAGCCTTTTTACCTCAAAATAAGGGGAATTTCTGCCTTTTTCCCAAAAATATGGGTAATTTTTGCCTTTTTGTTCCAAAATAAGGAAAATTTCTACAATTTTGTATCAAAATAAAAGAAATTTCTGTTTTTGCCCGAAAATAAAAGGAATTTCTGAATTTTGCCCTGAAATAAATGAAATTCCTGCAATTATGCCCGAAAATAAGGGAAATTTGTGCCTTTTTGCCCCCAAATGAGGGGAATTTCTGCCTTTTTGCCCCAAAATATGGTTAATTTCAGGATTTTACCTCAAAATAAGGGGAATTTCAGCCTTTTTGCACCAAAATATGGGGAATTTCTGCCATTTTGCCACAAAATAAGAAAAATTTCTGCAAGTCTGTAACAATATAAAAGAAATTTCTAAAATTTTGCCCCAAAATAAAGGAAATTTCTGATTTTTGCCCCAAAATAAAAAGAATTTCTCTATTTTTGCCCCAAAATAAAGGGAATTTCTGCCTTTTTGCCCCAAAATTAGGGGAGTTTCTGCAATTTTGCTCCAAAATACGAGAAATTTCTGCCTTTTTACCCGAAATTAAGTGGATTTTCTGCCTTTTTGCCCCCAAATAAGAAAAAATTTCTGCAATTTTATCCCAAAATAAGGGAAATTTCTGCCTTTTTGCCCCAAAATAAGGGGAATTTCTGCCGTTTTGCCCCGAAATATGTGAAATGTCTGCAATTTTACCCCAAAATAAGGTGAATTTCTGCCTTTTTGCCCCAAAATAATGGGAATTTCTGCCTTTTTGCCCCAAAATAAGAAAAATTTTTGCTTTTTTTTCTCTGAAATAAGTGAAATTTCTGCAATTTTGCCCTAAAATAAAGGAAATTTCTGCAATTTTTTCCCATAATAAGGGAAATTTCTGCAATTTTGCCCCAAAATAAGGGGAATTTCTGTTTTTGCCCCCAAATAAGGGAAATTTCTGCAATTTTGCCCTAAAATAAGGGGATTTTCTGCATTTTTTGCCAAAAATAAAAGGAATTTCTGACATTTTGCCGCAAAATAAGTGAAATTTCTGCAGTTTTACCCCAAAATAAGAAAAATTTCTGCCTTTTTGCCCAAAAATTAGGGGAATTTCTGCAATTTTGCTTTAAAATACAAAGAATTTCTGCCTTTTTGCCCGAAAATAAAGGGAATGTATACCTTTTTGCCATAAAAAAGCAAATTTCTTCATTTTTGCCCCAAAATAAGGGGAATTTCCACCTTTTTGACTCAAAATAAGTGCAATTTCTGCCTTTTCCCCAAAATAAACGAAATTTCTGTATTTTTGCCCCAAAATAAGGGGAATTTCAGCCTTTTTACCTCAAAAAAAGGGGAATTTCTGCCTTTTTGCCCCAAAATATGGGTAATTTCTGACTTTTTGCCCCAAAATAAGAAAAATTTCTGCAATTTTGTACCAAATTAAAAAAAATTTCTGCCTTTTTGACCCCAAAAAAAATTTCTGCCTATTTTCCCTGAAATACGTGAAATTTCTGCAATTTTGCCCCAAAATAAGGGAAATTTCTACAATTTTGCCCCAATGTAAAGGAAATTTCTGCAATTTTGCCCCAAAATAAAAGGAATTTCTGAATGTTTGCTCCCGAAAAAGGAGATTTTCTGTCTTTTTGCCCCATAATAAGGAGAATTTCTGCCTTTTTGCCCCTAAATTATGAGAATTTCTGCAATTTTGCTTCAAAATACAGGGAATTTCTGTTTTTTAGCCCCAAAATAAAGGGAATTTCTGCATTTTACCTCAAATTGAGAATAATTTCTGCCTTTTGCCTCAAAATAAGGGGAATTTTCTGCCTTTCTGTTTCAAAATAAGAAAAATTTCTTCAATTTTGTACCATAATAAAAGAAATTTCTGCTCTTTGCCCCAAAATAAAAGGAATTTCTGACTTTTTGCCCTGAAATAAATGAAATTTCTGCAATTTTGCCCGAAAATAAGGGAAATTTGTGCCTCTTTGCCCCAAAATAAAAAGAAGTTTTGCCTTTTGCCCCAAAATATGGGGAATTTCAGCATTTTACCTCAAAATAAGAATTTCAGCCCTTTTGCCCCAAAATAAAGAAAATTTCTGCAATTTTGCCCCAAAATAAGGGGAATTTCTTCCTTTTTGCCCCAAAATAAAGGATATTTCAGCCTTTTTACCTGAAAATAAGTGAAATTTCTGCAATTTTGCCCCAAATAAGGGAAATTTCTGCAATTTTGCCTCAAAATAAGGTAAATTCCTGCAATTTTGCCCCAAAATAAGTGGAATTTCTGAGTTTTGTCCCAAAATAAGGAGAATTTCTGTCTTTTTGCCCCAACATATAGGGAATTTCTGCCTTTTTGCCCAACAATTAGGGGAATTTCTTCATTTTTGCTTCAAAATAAGGGGAATTTTTGCCTTTTTGCCTCTAAAGAAGTGGAATTTCTGTATTTTCCTTCCAAAACAAAGGAAATTTCTGTGTTTTTTGCCCCAAAATAAGGAAAATTTCTGACTTATTACCCTGAAATAAGTTAAATGTTTGCAATTTTGCCCCAAAATAAGGAAAATTTCTGCCTTTTTGCCCTAAAATAAGGGGAATTTCAGCCTTTTTACCTCAAAATAAGGGGAATTTCTGCATTTTTGCCACAAAATATTAGGAATTTCTGCCTTTTTGCTCCAAAATAAGAAAAATTTCTGCCATTTTTACCTGAAATAAGTGAAATTTCTCCAATTGTGCCCCAAAATAAGTAAAATTTCTGCAATTTTGCCCCAAAATAAGGGAAATTTCTGGAATTTTGCCCCAAAATAAGTGGAATTTCTGAGTTTTGCTTCAAAATAAGGAGAATTTCTGTCTTTTTGCCCCAACATATAGGGAATTTCTGCCTTTTTGCCCCACAATTAGGGGATCTTCTTAAATTCTGCTCCAAAATACGGGGAATTTCTGCTTTTTTGCCCGAAAATAAGGGGAATGTATACCTTTTGCCACAAAAAAGAGAAATTTCGTCATTTTTGCCGCAAAATAAGAGGAATTTCTGCCTTCTTACCTCAAAATAAGTGAAATTTCTGCCTTTTTACCTAAAAATGAACGGAATTTCTGTCTTTTTGCCCCAAAATAAAAGGAATTTTTGAATTTTGCCCTAAAATAAGTGAAATTTCTGCAATTTTGTCCCAAAATAAGGGAAATTTCTGCCTTTTTTGCCACAAAATAAAGGGAATTTCTGTATTTTTGCCCCAAAATAAGGGGAATTTCAGCATTTTACCTCATAATAAGGCAAATCTCTGCCTTTTTGCCCCAAAATATGGGGAATTTCTTCATTTTTGCCCCAAAATAAAGAAAATTTCTGCAATTTTGTACCAAAATAAAAGAAATTTCTGCCTTTTTGCCCCAAAATAAGAGAAATTTCTGCACTTTTTCCCTGAAATAAGTGAAATTTCTGCAATTTTGCCCCAAAATAAGGGAAATTTCTGCAATTTTGCCCCAAAATAAAGAAAATTTCTGCAATTTTGTACCAAAATAAAAGAAATTTCTGCCTTTTTGCCCCAAAATAAGAGAAATTTCTGCACTTTTCCCCTGAAATAAGTGAAATTTCTGCAATTTTGCCCCAAAATAAGAGAAATTTCTGCAATTTTGCCCCAAAATAAAGAAAATTTCTGCAATTTTACCCCAAAAGAAGGGGAATTTCTGACTTTTTGCCCTGAAATAAGGATAATTTCTGTCTTTTTGTTCCAAAATAATGTGAATTTCTGCATTTTCCTTCAAAATTAGGGAAATATGTGCAATTTTGCTTCAAAATACGGGGAAATCTGCCTTATTGCACAAAAATAAAGGGAATTTCTCCATTTTTGCACCAATATAAGGGGAATTTCTGAAATTTAGCTTTAAAATACGGGGAATTTCTGCGTTATTGTCCGAAATAAAGTGGAATTTCTGCCTTTTTGCCCTGAAATATTTGAAATTTCTGCAATTTTACCCCAAAATAAGGGGAATTTCTGTTTTTGGCCCCAAAATTAAGGGAATTTCTGCTTTTTGCCCCAAAATAAGGCAAATATCTGACTTTTTGCCCAGAAATAATTGAAATTTCTGCAATTTTGCCCCAAAATAATAGGAATTTCTGCCTTTTTGCCGAAAATAAGGGGAATTTCAGCATTTTACCTTCAAATAAGGGGAATTTCTGCCTTTTTGCCACAAAATAAGGGGAATTTCTGCCCTATTGCCCTTAAATAAGGAAAATTTCGCTTTTCTGCCCCAATTAACGGGAATTTCTGCCTTTTTGCCACAAAGTAAAGGGAATTTCTGCCTTTTTGCCCCAAAATAACGGGAATTTCAGCCTTTTTACCTCAAAATAAGGGGAATTTCTGCCTTTTTCCCCAAAATATGGGTAATTTTTGCCTTTTTGTTCCAAAATAAGGAAAATTTCTACAATTTTGTATCAAAATAAAAGAAATTTCTGTTTTTGCCCCAAAATAAAAGGAATTTCTGACTTTTTGCCCTGAAATAAATGAAATTCCTGCAATTATGCCCGAAAATAAGGGAAATTTGTGCCTTTTTGCCTCCAAATGAGGGGAATTTCTGCCTTTTTGCCCCAAAATATGGGGAATTTCAGGATTTTACCTCAAAATAAGGGGAATTTCAGCCTTTTTGCACCAAAATATGGGGAATTTCTGCCTTTTTGCCACAAAATAAGAAAAATTTCTGCAAGTCTGTAACAATATAAAAGAAATTTCTAAAATTTTGCCCCAAAATAAAGGAAATTTCTGATTTTTGCCCCAAAATAAAAAAAATTTCTCTATTTTTGCCCCAAAATAAAGGGAAATTCTGCCTTTTAGCCCCAAAATTAGGGGAGTTTCTGCAATTTTGCTCCAAAATACGAGAAATTTCTGCCTTTTTACCCGAAATTAAGTGGATTTTCTGCCTTTTTGCCTCCAAATAAGGGAAATTTCTGCAATTTTATCCCAAAATAAGGGAAATTTCTGTCTTTTTGCCCCAAAATAAGGGGAATTTCTGCCGTTTTGCCCTGAAATATGTGAAATTTCTGCAATTTTACCCCAAAATAAGGTGAATTTCTGCCTTATTGCCCCAAAATAATGGGAATTTCTGCCTTTTTGCCCCAAAATAAGAAAAAATTTTGCTTTTTTTCTCTGAAATAAGTGAAATTTCTGCAATTTTGCCCTAAAATTAGAGAAATTTCTGCAATTTTGCCCCAAAATAAGGGGAATTTCTGTTTTTGTCCCCAAATAAGGGAAATTTCTGCAATTTTGCCCTAAAATAAGGGGATTTTCTGCATTTTTTGCCAAAAATAAGGGGAATTTCTGACATTTTGCCGCAAAATAAGTGAAATTTCTGCAGTTTTACCCCAAAATAAGGAAAATTTCTGCCTTTTTGCCCAAAAATTAGGGGAATTTCTGCAATTTTGCTCCAAAATACAAAGAATTTCTGCCTTTTTGCCCGAAAATAAAGGGAATGTATAACTTTTTGCCATAAAAAAGCAAATTTCTTCATTTTTGCCCCAAAATAAGGGGATTTTCCACCTTTTTGACTCAAAATAAGTGCAATTTCTGCCTTTTCCCCAAAATAAACGAAATTTCTGCCTTTTTGCCCCAAAATAAGGGGAATTTCAGCCTTATTACCTCAAAATAAGGGGAATTTCTGCATTTTTGCCCCAAAATATGGGGAATTTCTGACTTTTTGCCCCAAAATAAGAAAAATTTCTGCAAATTTGTACCAAAATAAAAAAAATTTCTGCCTTTTTGCCCCCCCCAAAAAAATTTCTGCCTTTTTTTCTCAAATACCTGAAATTTCTGCAATTTTGCCCCAAAATAAGGGAAATTTCTGCAATTTTGCCCCAATGTAAAGGAAATTTCTGCAATTTTGCCCCAAAATAAGGGGAATTTCTGACTGTTTGCTCCCGAAAAAGGAGATTTTCTGTCTTTTTGCCCCAAAATAAGGAGAATTTCTGCCTTTTTGCCCGAAAATTAAGAGAATTTCTGCAATTTTGCTTCAAAATACAGGGAATTTCTGCCTTTTAGCCCCCAAATAAAGGGAATTTCTGCATTTTACCTCAAATTGAGAATAATTTCTGCCTTTTGCCTCAAAATAAGGGGAATTTTCTGCCTTTTTGTTTCAAAATAAGATAAATTTCTTCAATTTTGTACCATAATAAAAGAAATTTCTGCTCTTTGCCCCAAAATAAAAGGAATTTCTGACTTTTTGCCCTGAAATAAATGAAATTTCTGCAATTTTGCCCGAAAATAAGGGAAATTTGTGCCTCTTTGCCCCAAAATAAGAAGTTTTGCCTTTTGCCCCAAAATATGGGGAATTTCAGCATTTTACCTCAAAATAAGAATTTCAGCCTTTTTGCCCCAAAATAAGGAAAATTTCTGCAATTTTGCCCCAAAATAAGGGGAATTTCAGCCTTTTTACCTCAAAATATGGGGAATTTCTGACTTTTTGCCCCAAAATAAGAAAAATTTTTGCAATTTTGTACCAAAAGAAAAAAAATTTCTGCCTTTTTGCCCCCCCAAAAAAATTTCTGCCTTTTTTCCCTGAAATACGTGACATATCTCAAATTTTGCCCCAAAATAAGGGAAATTTCTACAATTTTGCCCCAATGTAAAGGAAATTTCTGCAATTTTGCCCCAAAATAAGGGGAATTTCTGACTGTTTTCTCCCGAAAAAGGAGATTTTCTGTCTTTTTGCCCCATAATAAGGAGAATTTCTGCCTTTTTGCCCAAAAATTATGAGAATTTCTGCAATTTTGCTTCAAAATACAGGGAATTTCTGTTTTTTAGCCCCAAAATAAAGGGAATTTCTGCATTTTACCTCAAATTGAGAATAATTTCTGCCTTTTGCCTCAAAATAAGGGGAATTTTCTGCCTTTTTGTTTCAAAATAAGAAAAATTTCTTCAATTTTGTACCATAATAAAAGAAATTTCTGCTCTTTGCCCCAAAATAAAAGGAATTTCTGACTTTTTGCCCTGAAATAAATGAAATTTCTGCAATTTTGCCCGAAAATAAGGGAAATTTGTGCCTCTTTGCCCCAAAATAAAAAGAAGTTTTGCCTTTTGCCCCAAAATATGGGGAATTTCAGCATTTTACCTCAAAATAAGAATTTCAGCCTTTTTGCCCCAAAATAAGGAAAATTTCTGCAATTTTGCCCCAAAATAAGGGGAATTTCTTCCTTTTTGCCCCAAAATAAAGGATATTTCAGCCTTTTTACCTGAAAATAAGTGAAATTTCTGCAATTTTGCCCCAAATAAAGGAAATTTCTGCAATTTTGCCTCAAAATAAGGTAAATTCCTGCAATTTTGCCCCAAAATAAGTGGAATTTCTGAGTTTTGTCCCAAAATAAGGATAATTTCTGTCTTTTTGCCCCAAGATATAGGGAATTTCTGCCTTTTTGCCCAACAATTAGGGGAATTTCTTCATTTTTGCTTCAAAATAAGGGGAATTTCTGCCTTTTTGCCTCTAAAGAAGTGGAATTTCTGTATTTTCCTTCCAAAACAAAGGGAATTTCTGTGTTTTTTTCCCCAAAATAAGGAAAATTTCTGACTTATTACCCTGAAATAAGTTAAATGTTTGCAATTTTGCCCCAAAATAAGGGAAATTTCTGCCTTTTTGCCCCAAAATAAGGAAAATTTCAGCCTTTTTACCTCAAAATAAGGGGAATTTCTGCATTTTTGCCACAAAATATTAGGAATTTCTGCCTTTTTGCCCCAAAATAAGAAAAATTTCTGCCATTTTTACCTGAAATAAGTGAAATTTCTGCAATTGTGCCCCAAAATAAGTAAAATTTCTGCAATTTTGCCCCAAAATAAGGGAAATTTCTGGAATTTTGCCCCAAAATAAGTGGAATTTCTGAGTTTTGCCCCAAAATAAGGAGAATTTCTTTCTTTTTGCCCCAACATATAGGGAATTTCTGCCTTTTTGCCCCACAATTAGGGGATTTTCTTCAATTCTGCTCCAAAATAGGGGGAATTTCTGCTTTTTTGCCCGAAAATAAGGGGAATGTATACCTTTTGCCTCAAAAAAGAGAAATTTCGTCATTTTTGCCCCAAAATAAGAGGAATTTCTGCCTTCTTACCTCAAAATAAGTGAAATTTCTGCCTTTTTACCTAAAAATGAACGGAATTTCTGTCTTTTTGCCCCAAAATAAAAGGAATTTTTGAATTTTGCCCTGAAATAAGTGAAATTTCTGCAATTTTGCCCCAAAATAAGGGAAATTTCTGCCTTTTTGCCACAAAATGAAGGGAATTTCTGTATTTTTGTTCCAAAATAAGGGGAATTTCAGCATTTTACCTCATAATAAGGCAAATCTCTGCCTTTTTGCCCCAAAATATGGGGAATTTCTTCATTTTTGCCCCAAAATAAAGAAAATTTCTGCAATTTTGTACCAAAATAAAAGAAATTTCTGCCTTTTTGCCCCAAAATAAGAGAAATTTCTGCACTTTTTCCCTGAAATAAGTGAAATTTCTGCAATTTTGCCCCAAAATAAGGGAAATTTCTGCAATTTTGCCCCAAAATAAAGAAAAGTTTTGCAATTTTGTACCAAAATAAAAGAAATTTCTGCCTTTTTGCCCCAAAATAAGAGAAATTTCTGCACTTTTTCCCTGAAATAAGTGAAATTTCTGCAATTTTGCCCCAAAATAAGGGAAATTTCTGCAATTTTGCCCCAAAATAAAGAAAATTTCTGCAATTTTGTACCAAAATAAAAGAAATTTCTGCCTTTTTGCCCCAAAATAAGAGAAATTTCTGCACTTTTCCCCTGAAATAAGTGAAATTTCTGCAATTTTGCCCCAAAATAAGAGAAATTTCTGCAATTTTGCCCCAAAATAAAGAAAATTTCTGCAATTTTACCCCAAAAGAAGGGGAATTTCTGACTTTTTGCCCTGAAATAAGGAGAATTTCTGTCTTTTTATTCCAAAATAATGTGAATTTCTGCATTTTCCTTCAAAATTAGGGAAATATGTGCAATTTTGCTTCAAAATACGGGGAAATCTGCCTTATTGCACAAAAATAAAGGGAATTTCTCCATTTTTGCACCAATATAAGGGGAATTTCTGAAATTTAGCTTTAAAATACGGGGAATTTCTGCGTTATTGTCCGAAATAAAGTGGAATTTCTGCCTTTTTGCCCTGAAATATTTGAAATTTCTGCAATTTTACCCCAAAATAAGGGGAATTTCTGTTTTTGGCCCCAAAATTAAGGGAATTTCTGCTTTTTGCCCCAAAATAAGGCAAATATCTGACTTTTTGCCCAGAAATAATTGAAATTTCTGCAATTTTGCCCCAAAATAATAGGAATTTCTGCCTTTTTGCCGAAAATAAGGGGAATTTCAGCATTTTACCTTCAAATAAGGGGAATTTCTGCCTTTTTGCCACAAAATAAGGGGAATTTCTGCCCTATTGCCCTTAAATAAGGAAAATTTCTGCTTTTCTGCCCCAATTAACGGGAATTTCTGCCTTTTTGCCACAAAGTAAAGGGAATTTCTGCCTTTTTGCCCCAAAATAACGGGAATTTCAGCCTTTTTACCTCAAAATAAGGGGAATTTCTGCCTTTTTCCCCAAAATATGGGTAATTTTTGCCTTTTTGTTCCAAAATAAGGAACATTTCTACAATTTTGTATCAAAATAAAAGAAATTTCTGTTTTTGCCCGAAAATAAAAAAAATTTCTGACTTTTTGCCCTGAAATAAATGAAATTCCTGCAATTATGCCCGAAAATAAGGGAAATTTGTGCCTTTTTGCCCCCAAATGAGGGGAATTTCTGCCTTTTTGTCCCAAAATATGGGGAATTTCAGGATTTTACCTCAAAATAAGGGGAATTTCAGCCTTTTTGCACCAAAATATGGGGAATTTCTGCCTTTTTGCCACAAAATAAGAAAAATTTCTGCAAGTCTGTAACAATATAAAAAAAATTTCTAAAATTTTGCCCCAAAATAAAGGAAATTTCTGATTTTTGCCCCAAAATAAAAAGAATTTCTCTATTTTTGCCCCAAAATAAAGGGAATTTCTGCCTTTTTGCCCCAAAATTAGGGGAGTTTCTGCAATTTTGCTCCAAAATACGAGAAATTTCTGCCTTTTTACCCGAAATTAAGTGGATTTTCTGCCTTTTTGCCCCCAAATAAGAAAAAATTTCTGCAATTTTATCCCAAAATAAGGGAAATTTCTGCCTTTTTGCCCCAAAATAAGGGGAATTTTTGCTTTTTTTTCTCTGAAATAAGTGAAATTTCTGCAATTTTGCCCTAAAATAAAGGAAATTTCTGCAATTTTTTCCCATAATAAGGGAAATTTCTGCAATTTTGCCCCAAAATAAGGGGAATTTCTGTTTTTGCCCCCAAATAAGGGAAATTTATGCAATTTTGCCCTAAAATAAGGGGATTTTCTGCATTTTTTGCCAAAAATAGAAGGAATTTCTGACATTTTGCTGCAAAATAAGTGAAATTTCTGCAGTTTTACCCCAAAATAAGGAAAATTTCTGCCTTTTTGCGCAAAAATTAGGGGAATTTCTGCAATTTTGCTCCAAAATACAAAGAATTTCTGCCTTTTTGCCCGAAAATAAAGGGAATGTATACCTTTTTGCCATAAAAAAGCAAATTTCTTCATTTTTGCCCCAAAATAAGGGGAATTTCCACTTTTTTGACTCAAAATTAGTGCAATTTCTGCCTTTTCCCCAAAATAAACGAAATTTCTGTCTTTTTGCCCCAAAATAAGGGGAATTTCAGCCTTTTTACCTCAAAATAAGGGGAATTTCTGCCTTTTTGCCCCAAAATATAGGGAATTTCTGACTTTTTGCCCCAAAATAAGAAAAATTTCTGCAATTTTGTACCAAAATAAAAAAAATTTCTGCCTTTTTGCCCCCCAAAAAAAATTTCTGCCTATTTTCCCTGAAATACGTGAAATTTCTGCAATTTTGCCCCAAAATAAAGGAAATTTCTACAATTTTGCCCCAATGTAAAGGAAATTTCTGCAATTTTGCCCCAAAATAAGGGGAATTTCTGACTGTTTGCTCCCGAAAAAGGAGATTTTCTGTCTTTTTGCCCCATAATAAGGAGAATTTCTGCATTTTTGCCCTAAAATAAGGGGAATTTCAGCCTTTTTACCTCAAAATAAGGGGAATTTCTGCATTTTTGCCACAAAATATTAGGAATTTCTGCCTATTTGCCCCAAAATAAGAAAAATTTCTGCCATTTTTACCTGAAATAAGTGAAATTTCTCCAATTGTGCCCCAAAATAAGTAAAATTTCTGCAATTTTGCCCCAAAATAAGGGAAATTTCTGGAATTTTGCCCCAAAATAAGTGGAATATCTGAGTTTTGCCCCAAAATAAGGAGAATTTCTGTCTTTTTGCCCCAACATATAGGGAATTTCTGCCTTTTTGCCCCACAATTAGGGGATCTTCTTCAATTCTGCTCCAAAATAGGGGGAATTTCTGCTTTTTTGCCCGAAAATAAGGGGAATGTATACCTTTTGCCACAAAAAAGAGAAATTTCTTCATTTTTGCCCCAAAATAAGAGGAATTTCTGCCTTCTTACCTCAAAATAAGTGAAATTTCTGCCTTTTTACCTAAAAATGAACGGAATTTCTGTCTTTTTGCCCCAAAATAAAAGGAATTTTTGAATTTTGCCCTGAAATAAGTGAAATTTCTGCAATTTTGTCCCAAAATAAGGGAAATTTCTGCCTTTTTTGCCACAAAATAAAGGGAATTTCTGTATTTTTGCCCCAAAATAAGGGGAATTTCAGCATTTTACCTCATAATAAGGCAAATCTCTGCCTTTTTGCCCCCAAATATGGGGAATTTCTTCATTTTTGCCCCAAAATAAAGAAAATTTCTGCAATTTTGTACCAAAATAAAAGAAATTTCTGCCTTTTTGCCCCAAAATAAGAGAAATTTCTGCACTTTTTCCCTGAAATAAGTGAAATTTCTGCAATTTTGCCCCAAAATAAGAGGAATTTCTGCCTTCTTACCTCAAAATAAGTGAAATTTCTGCCTTTTTACCTAAAAATGAACGGAATTTCTGTCTTTTTGCCCCAAAATAAAAGGAATTTTTGAATTTTGCCCTGAAATAAGTGAAATTTCTGCAATTTTGTCCCAAAATAAGGGAAATTTCTGCATTTTTTGCCACAAAATAAAGGGAATTTCTGTATTTTTGCCCCAAAATAAGGGGAATTTCAGCATTTTACCTCATAATAAGGCGAATCTCTGCCTTTTTGCCCCAAAATATGGGGAATTTCTTCATTTTTGCCCCAAAATAAAGAAAATTTCTGCAATTTTGTACCAAAATAAAAGAAATTTCTGCCTTTTTGCCCCAAAATAAGAGAAATTTCTGCACTTTTTCCCTGAAATAAGTGAAATTTCTGCAATTTTGCCCCAAAATAAGGGAAATTTCTGCAATTTTGCCCCAAAATAAAGAAAATTTCTGCAATTTTACCCCAAAATAAGGGGAATTTCTGACTTTTTGCCCTGAAATAAGGAGAATTTCTGTCTTTTTGTTCCAAAATAATGTGAATTTCTGCATTTTCCTTTAAAATTAGGGAAATATGTGCAATTTTGCTTCAAAATACGGGGAAATCTGCCTTATTGCACAAAAATAAAGGGAATTTCTCCATTTTTGCACCAATATAAGGGGAATTTCTGAAATTTAGCTTTAAAATACGGGGAATTTCTGCGTTATTGTCCGAAATAAAGTGGAATTTCTGCCTTTTTGCCCTGAAATATTTGAAATTTCTGCAATTTTACCCCAAAATAAGGGGAATTTCTGTTTTTGGCCCCAAAATTAAGGGAATTTCTGCTTTTTGCCCCAAAATAAGGCAAATATCTGACTTTTTGCCCAGAAATAATTGAAATTTCTGCAATTTTGCCCCAAAATAATAGGAATTTCTGCCTTTTTGCCGAAAATAAGGGGAATTTCAGCATTTTACCTTCAAATAAGGGGAATTTCTGCCTTTTTGCCACAAAATAAGGGGAATTTCTGCCCTATTGCCCTTAAATAAGGAAAATTTCTGCTTTTCTGCCCCAATTAACGGGAATTTCTGCCTTTTTGCCACAAAGTAAAGGGAATTTCTGCCTTTTTGCCCCAAAATAACGGGAATTTCAGCCTTTTTACCTCAAAATAAGGGGAATTTCTGCCTTTTTCCCCAAAATATGGGTAATTTTTGCCTTTTTGTTCCAAAATAAGGAACATTTCTACAATTTTGTATCAAAATAAAAGAAATTTCTGTTTTTGCCCGAAAATAAAAGGAATTTCTGACTTTTTGCCCTGAAATAAATGAAATTCCTGCAATTATGCCCGAAAATAAGGGAAATTTGTGCCTTTTTGCCCCCAAATGAGGGGAATTTCTGCCTTTTTGCCCGAAAATATGGGGAATTTCAGGATTTTACCTCAAAATAAGGGGAATTTCAGCCTTTTTGCACCAAAATATGGGGAATTTCTGCCTTTTTGCCACAAAATAAGAAAAATTTCTGCAAGTCTGTAACAATATAAAAGAAATTTCTAAAATTTTGCCCCAAAATAAAGGAAATTTCTGATTTTTGCCCCAAAATAAAAAGAATTTCTCTATTTTTGCCCCAAAATAAAGGGAATTTCTGCCTTTTTGCCCCAAAATTAAGGGAGTTTCTGCAATTTTGCTCCAAAATACGAGAAATTTCTGCCTTTTTACCCGAAATTAAGTGGATTTTCTGCCTTTTTGCCCCCAAATAAGAAAAAATTTCTGCAATTTTATCCCAAAATAAGGGAAATTTCTGCCTTTTTGCCCCAAAATAAGGGGAATTTTTGCTTTTTTTTCTCTGAAATAAGTGAAATTTCTGCAATTTTGCCCTAAAATAAAGGAAATTTCTGCAATTTTTTCCCATAATAAGGGAAATTTCTGCAATTTTGCCCCAAAATAAGGGGAATTTCTGTTTTTGCCCCCAAATAAGGGAAATTTCTGCAATTTTGCCCTAAAATAAGGGGATTTTCTGCATTTTTTGCCAAAAATAAAAGGAATTTCTGACATTTTGCTGTAAAATAAGTGAAATTTCTGCAATTTTACCCCAAAATAAGGAAAATTTCTGCCTTTTTGCGCAAAATTTAGGGGAATTTCTGCAATTTTGCTCCAAAATACAAAGAATTTCTGCCCTTTTGCCCGAAAATAAAGGGAATGTATACCTTTTTGACATAAAAAAGCAAATTTCTTCATTTTTGCCCCAAAATAAGGGGAATTTCCACCTTTTTGACTCAAAATAAGTGCAATTTCTGCCTTTTCCCCAAAATAAACGAAATTTCTGTCTTTTTGCCCCAAAATAAGGGGAATTTCAGCCTTTTTACCTCAAAATAAGGGGAATTTCTGCCTTTTTGCCCCAAAATATAGGGAATTTCTGACTTTTTGCCCCAAAATAAGAAAAATTACTGCAATTTTGTACCAAAATAAAAAAAATTTCTGCCTTTTTGCCCCCCAAAAAAATTTCTGCCTATTTTCCCTGAAATACGTGAAATTTCTGCAATTTTGCCCCAAAATAAAGGAAATTTCTACAATTTTGCCCCAATGTAAAGGAAATTTCTGCAATTTTGCCCCAAAATAAGGGGAATTTCTGACTGTTTGCTCCCGAAAAAGGAGATTTTCTGCCTTTTTGCCCCATAATAAGGAGAATTTCTGCCTTTATGCCCGAAAATTATGAGAATTTCTGCAATTTTGCTTCAAAATACAGGGAATTTCTGTTTTTTAGCCCCAAAATAAAGGGAATTTCTGCATTTTACCTCAAATTGAGAATAATTTCTGCCTTTTGCCTCAAAATAAGGGGAATTTTCTGCCTTTTTGTTTCAAAATAAGAAAAATTTCTTCAATTTTGTACCATAATAAAAGAAATTTCTGCTCTTTGCCCCAAAATAAAAGGAGTTTCTGACTTTTTGCCCTGAAATAAATGAAATTTCTGCAATTTTGCCCGAAAATAAGGGAAATTTGTGTCTCTTTGCCCCAAAATAAAAAGAAGTTTTGCCTTTTGCCCCAAAATATGGGGAATTTCAGCATTTTACCTCAAAATAAGAATTTCAGCCCTTTTGCCCCAATATAAGGAAAATTTCTGCAATTTTGCCTCAAAATAAAGGGAATTTCTTCCTTTTTGCCCCAAAATAAAGGATATTTCAGCCTTTTTACCTGAAAATAAGTGAAATTTCTGCAATTTTGCCCCAAATAAGGGAAATTTCTGCAATTTTGCCTCAAAATAAGGTAAATTCCTGCAATTTTGCCCCAAAATAAGTGGAATTTCTGAGTTTTGTCCCAAAATAAAAAGAATTTCTGTCTTTTTGCTTCAACATATAGGGAATTTCTGCCTTTTTGCCCAACAATTAGGGGAATTTCTTCATTTTTGCTTCAAAATAAGGGGAATTTTTGCCTTTTTGCCTCTAAAGAAGTGGAATTTCTGTATTTTCCTTCCAAAACAAAGGGAATTTCTGTGTTTTTTGCCCCAAAATAAGGAAAATTTCTGACTTATTACCCTGAAATAAGTAAAATGTTTGCAATTTTGCCCCAAAATAAGGGAAATTTCTGCCTTTTTGCCCTAAAATAAGGGGAATTTCAGCCTTTTTACCTCAAAATAAGGGGAATTTCTGCATTTTTGCCACAAAATATTAGGAATTTCTGCCTTTTTGCCCCAAAATAAGAAAAATTTCTGCCATTTTTACCTGAAATAAGTGAAATTTCTCCAATTGTGCCCCAAAATAAGTAAAATTTCTGCAATTTTGCCCCAAAATAAGGGAAATTTCTGGAATTTTGCCCCAAAATAAGTGGAATATCTGAGTTTTGCCCCAAAATAAGGAGAATTTCTGTCTTTTTGCCCCAACATATAGGGAATTTCTGCCTTTTTGCCCCACAATTAGGGGATCTTCTTCAATTCTGCTCCAAAATAGGGGGAATTTCTGCTTTTTTGCCCGAAAATAAGGGGAATGTATACCTTTTGCCACAAAAAAGAGAAATTTCTTCATTTTTGCCCCAAAATAAGAGGAATTTCTGCCTTCTTACCTCAAAATAAGTGAAATTTCTGCCTTTTTACCTAAAAATGAACGGAATTTCTGTCTTTTTGCCCCAAAATAAAAGGAATTTTTGAATTTTGCCCTGAAATAAGTGAAATTTCTGCAATTTTGTCCCAAAATAAGGGAAATTTCTGCCTTTTTTGCCACAAAATAAAGGGAATTTCTGTATTTTTGCCCCAAAATAAGGGGAATTTCAGCATTTTACCTCATAATAAGGCAAATCTCTGCCTTTTTGCCCCAAAATATGGGGAATTTCTTCATTTTTGCCCCAAAATAAAGAAAATTTCTGCAATTTTGTACCAAAATAAAAGAAATTTCTGCCTTTTTGCCCCAAAATAAGAGAAATTTCTGCACTTTTTCCCTGAAATAAGTGAAATTTCTGCAATTTTGCCCCAAAATAAGGGAAATTTCTGCAATTTTGCCCCAAAATAAAGAAAATTTTTGCAATTTTGTACCAAAATAAAAGAAATTTCTGCCTTTTTGCCCCAAAATAAGAGAAATTTCTGCACTTTTTCCCTGAAATAAGTGAAATTTCTGCAATTTTGCCCCAAAATAAGAGAAATTTCTGCAATTTTGCCCCAAAATAAAGAAAATTTCTGCAATTTTACCCCAAAATAAGGGGAATTTCTGACTTTTTGCCCTGAAATAAGGAGAATTTCTGTCTTTTTGTTCCAAAATAATGTGAATTTCTGCATTTTCCTTTAAAATTAGGGAAATATGTGCAATTTTGCTTCAAAATACGGGGAAATCTGCCTTATTGCACAAAAATAAAGGGAATTTCTCCATTTTTGCACCAATATAAGGGGAATTTCTGAAATTTAGCTTTAAAATACGGGGAATTTCTGCGTTATTGTCCGAAATAAAGTGGAATTTCTGCCTTTTTGCCCTGAAATATTTGAAATTTCTGCAATTTTACCCCAAAATAAGGGGAATTTCTGTTTTTGGCCCCAAAATTAAGGGAATTTCTGCTTTTTGCCCCAAAATAAGGCAAATATCTGACTTTTTGCCCAGAAATAATTGAAATTTCTGCAATTTTGCCCCAAAATAATAGGAATTTCTGCCTTTTTGCCGAAAATAAGGGGAATTTCAGCATTTTACCTTCAAATAAGGGGAATTTCTGCCTTTTTGCCACAAAATAAGGGGAATTTCTGCCCTATTGCCCTTAAATAAGGAAAATTTCTGCTTTTCTGCCCCAATTAACGGGAATTTCTGCCTTTTTGCCACAAAGTAAAGGGAATTTCTGCCTTTTTGCCCCAAAATAACGGGAATTTCAGCCTTTTTACCTCAAAATAAGGGGAATTTCTGCCTTTTTCCCCAAAATATGGGTAATTTTTGCCTTTTTGTTCCAAAATAAGGAAAATTTCTACAATTTTGTATCAAAATAAAAGAAATTTCTGTTTTTGCCCGAAAATAAAAGGAATTTCTGACTTTTTGCCCTGAAATAAATGAAATTCCTGCAATTATGCCCGAAAATAAGGGAAATTTGTGCCTTTTTGCCCCCAAATGAGGGGAATTTCTGCCTTTTTGCCCCAAAATATGGGGAATTTCAGGATTTTACCTCAAAATAAGGGGAATTTCAGCATTTTTGCACCAAAATATGGGGAATTTCTGCCTTTTTGCCACAAAATAAGAAAAATTTCTGCAAGTCTGTAACAATATAAAAGAAATTTCTAAAATTTTGCCCCAAAATAAAGGAAATTTCTGATTTTTGCCCCAAAATAAAAAGAATTTCTCTATTTTTGCCCCAAAATAAAGGGAAATTCTGCCTTTTTGCCCCAAAATTAGGGGAGTTTCTGCAATTTTGCTCCAAAATACAAGAAATTTCTGCCTTTTTACCCGAAATTAGGTGGATTTTCTGCCTTTTTGCCCCCAAATAAGAAAAAATTTCTGCAATTTTATCCCAAAATAAGGGAAATTTCTGCCTTTTTGCCCCAAAATAAGGGGAATTTTTGCTTTTTTTTCTATGAAATAAGTGAAATTTCTGCAATTTTGCACTAAAATAAAGGAAATTTCTGCAATTTTTTCCCATAATAAGGGAAATTTCTGCAATTTTGCCCCAAAATAAGGAAAATTTCTGTTTTTGCCCCCAAATAAAGGAAATTTCTGCAATTTTGCCCTAAAATAAGGGGATTTTCTGCATTTTTTGCCAAATATAAGGGGAATTTCTGACATTTTGCCGCCAAATAAGTGAAATTTCTGCAGTTTTACCCCAAAATAAGGAAAATTTCTGCCTTTTTTCCCAAAAATTAGGGAAATTTCTGCAATTTTGCTCCAAAATACAAAGAATTTCTGCCTTTTTGCCCGAAAATAAAGAGAATGTATACCTTTTTGCCATAAAAAAGCAAATTTCTTCATTTTTGCCCCAAAATAAGGGGATTTTCCACCTTTTTGACTCAAAATAAGTGCAATTTCTGCCTTTTCCCCAATATAAACGAAATTTCTGTATTTTTGCCCCAAAATAAGGGGAATTTCAGCCTTATTACCTCAAAATAAGGGGAATTTCTGCCTTTTTGCCCCAAAATATGGGGAATTTCTGACTTTTTGCCCCAAAATAAGAAAAATTTCTGCAATTTTGTACCAAAATAAAAAAAATTTCTGCCTTTTTGCCCCCCCCCAAAAAAATTTCTACCTTTTTTCCCTGAAATACGTGAAATTTCTGCAATTTTGCCCCAAAATAAGGGAAATTTCTGCAATTTTGCCCCAATGTAAAGGAAATTTCTGCAATTTTGCCCCAAAATAAAAGGAATTTCTGACTGTTTGCTCCCGAAAAAGGAGATTTTCTGTCTTTTTGCTTCAAAATAAAAAGAATTTCTGCCTTTTTGCCCGAAAATTATGAGTATTTCTGCAATTTTGCTTCAAAATACAGGGAATTTCTGCCTTTTAGCCCCAAAATAAAGGGAATTTCTGCATTTTACCTCAAATTGAGAATAATTTCTGCCTTTTGCCTCAAAATAAGGGGAATTTTCTGCCTTTTTGTTTCAAAATAAGAAAAATTTCTTCAATTTTGTACCATAATAAAAGAAATTTCTGCTCTTTGCCCCAAAATAAAAAAAATTTCTGACTTTTTGCCCTGAAATAAATGAAATTTCTGCAATTTTGCCCGAAAATAAGGGAAATTTGTGCCTCTTTGCCCCAAAATAAGAAGAAGTTTTGCCTTTTGCCCCAAAATATGGGGAATTTCAGCATTTTACCTCAAAATAAGAATTTCAGCCCTTTTGCCCCAAAATAAGGAAAATTTCTGCAATTTTGCCCCAAAATAAGGGGAATTTCTTCTTTTTTGCCCCAAAATAAAGGATATTTCAGCCTTTTTACCTGAAAATAAGTGAAATTTCTGCAATTTTGCCCGAAATAAGGGAAATTTCTGCAATTTTGCCTCAAAATAAGGTAAATTCCTGCAATTTTGCCCCAAAATAAGTGGAATTTCTGAGTTTTGTCCCAAAATAAGGAGAATTTCTGTCTTTTTTCCCCAACATATAGGGAATTTCTGCCTTTTGGCCAAATAATTAGGGGAATTTCTTCATTTTTGCTTCAAAATAAGGGGAATTTCTGCCTTTGTGTCTCTAAAGAAGTGGAATTTCTGTATTTTCCTTCCAAAACAAAGGGAATTTCTGTCTTTTTTGCCCCAAAATAAGGAACATTTCTGACTTATTACCCAGAAATAAGTGAAATGTTTGCACTTTTGCCCCAAAATTAGGGAAATTTCTGCCTTTTTGCCCCCAAATAAGGGGAATTTCAGCCTTTTTACCTCAAAATAAGGGGAATTTCTGCATTTTTGCCACAAAATATTAGGAATTTCTGCCTTTTTGCCCCAAAATAAGAAAAATTTCTGCCATTTTTACCTGAAATAAGTGAAATTTCTGCAATTTTGCCCCAAAATAAGTAAAATTTCTGCAATTTTGCCCCAAAATAAGGGAAATATCTGGAATTTTGCCCCAAAATAAGTGGAATTTCTGAGTTTTGCCCCAAAATAAGGAGAATTTCTGTCTTTTTGCCCCAACATATAGGGAATTTCTGCCTTTTTGCCCCACAATTAGGGGATTTTCTTCAATTCTGCTCCAAAATACGGGGAATTTCTGCTTTTTTTGCCCGAAAATAAGGGGAATGTATACCTTTTGCCACAAAAAAGAGAAATTTCTTCATTTTTGCCCCAAAATAAGAGGAATTTCTGCCTTCTTACCTCAAAATAAGTGAAATTTCTGCCTTTTTACCTAAAAATGAACGGAATTTCTGTCTTTTTGCCCTAAAATAAAAGGAATTTTTGAATTTTGCCCTGAAATAAGTGAAATTTCTGCAATTTTGCCCCAAAATAAGGGAAATTTCTGCCTTTTTGCCACAAAATAAAGGGAATTTCTGTATTTTTGCCCCAAAATAAAGGGAATTTCAGCATTTTACCTCATAATAAGGCAAATCTCTGCCTTTTTGCCCCAAAATATGGGGAATTTCTTCATTTTTGCCCCAAAATAAAGAAAATTTCTGCAATTTTGTACCAAAATAAAAGAAATTTCTGCCTTTTTGCCCCAAAATAAGAGAAATTTCTGCACTTTTTCCCTGAAATAAGTGAAATTTCTGCAATTTTGCCCCAAAATAAGGGAAATTTCTGCAATTTTGCCCCAAAATAAAGAAAATTTCTGCAATTTTACCCCAAAAGAAGGGGAATTTCTGACTTTTTGCCCTGAAATAAGGAGAATTTCTGTCTTTTTGTTCCAAAATAATGTGAATTTCTGCATTTTCCTTCAAAATTAGGGAAATATGTGCAATTTTGCTTCAAAATACGGGGAAATCTGCCTTATTGCACAAAAATAAAGGGAATTTCTCCATTTTTGCACCAATATAAGGGGAATTTCTGAAATTTAGCTTTAAAATACGGGGAATTTCTGCGTTATTGTCCGAAATAAAGTGGAATTTCTGCCTTTTTGCCCTGAAATATTTGAAATTTCTGCAATTTTACCCCAAAATAAGGGGAATTTCTGTTTTTGGCCCCAAAATTAAGGGAATTTCTGCTTTTTGCCCCAAAATAAGGCAAATATCTGACTTTTTGCCCAGAAATAATTGAAATTTCTGCAATTTTGCCCCAAAATAATAGGAATTTCTGCCTTTTTGCCGAAAATAAGGGGAATTTCAGCATTTTACCTTCAAATAAGGGGAATTTATGCCTTTTTGCCACAAAATAAGGGGAATTTCTGCCCTATTGCCCTTAAATAAGGAAAATTTCTGCTTTTCTGCCCCAATTAACGGGAATTTCTGCCCTTTTGCCACAAAGTAAAGGGAATTTCTGCCTTTATGCCCCAAAATAACGGGAATTTCAGCCTTTTTACCTCAAAATAAAAGGAATTTCTGCCTTTTTCCCCAAAATATGGGTAATTTTTGCCTTTTTGTTCCAAAATAAGGAAAATTTCTACAATTTTGTATCAAAATAAAAGAAATTTCTGTTTTTGCCCGAAAATAAAAGGAATTTCTGACTTTTTGCCCTGAAATAAATGAAATTCCTGCAATTATGCCCGAAAATAAGGGAAATTTGTGCCTTTTTGCCCCCAAATGAGATGAATTTCTGCCTTTTTGCCCCAAAATATGGGGAATTTCAGGATTTTACCTCAAAATAAGGGGAATTTCAGCCTTTTTGCACCAAAATATGGGGAATTTCTGCCTTTTTGCCACAAAATAAGAAAAATTTCTGCAAGTCTGTAACAATATAAAAGAAATTTCTAAAATTTTGCCCCAAAATAAAGGAAATTTCTGATTTTTGCCCCAAAATAAAAAGAATTTCTCTATTTTTGCCACAAAATAAAGGGAAATTCTGCCTTTTAGCCCCAAAATTAGGGGAGTTTCTGCAATTTTGTTCCAAAATACGAGAAATTTCTGCCTTTTTACCCGAAATTAAGTGGATTTTCTGCCTTTTTGCCCCCAAATAAGGGAAATTTCTGCAATTTTATCCCAAAATAAGGGAAATTTCTGCCTTTTTGCCCCAAAATAGGGGAATTTCTGCCATTTTGCCCTGAAATATGTGAAATTTCTGCAATTTTACCCCAAAATAAGGTGAATTTCTGCCTTATTGCCCCAAAATAATGGGAATTTCTGCCTTTTTGCCCCAAAATAAGAAAAATTTTTGCTTTTTTTCTCTGAAATAAGTGAAATTTCTGCAATTTTGCCCTAAAATAAGGGAAATTTCTGCAATTTTTCCCCATAATAAGGGAAATTTCTGCAATTTTGCCCCAAAATAAGGGGAATTTCTGTTTTTGTCCCCAAATAAGGGAAATTTCTGCAATTTTGCCCTAAAATAAGGGGATTTTCTGCATTTTTTGCCAAAAATAAGGGGAATTTCTGACATTTTGCCGCAAAATAAGTGAAATTTCTGCAGTTTTACCCCAAAATAAGGAAAATTTCTGCTTTTTGCCCAAAAATTAGGGGAATTTCTGCAATTTTGCTCCAAAATACAAAGAATTTTTGCCTTTTTGCCCGAAAATAAAGGGAATGTATACCTTTTTGCCATAAAAAAGCAAATTTCTTCATATTTGCCCCAAAATAAGGGGATTTTCCACCTTTTTGACTCAAAATAAGTGCAATTTCTGCCTTTTCCCCAAAATAAACGAAATTTCTGCCTTTTTGCCCCAAAATAAGGGGAATTTCAGCCTTATTACCTCAAAATAAGGGGAATTTCTGCCTTTTTGCCCCAAAATATGGGGAATTTCTGACTTTTTGCCCCAAAATAAGAAAAATTTCTGCAATTTTGTACCAAAATAAAAAAAATTTCTGCCTTTTTGCCCCCCCAAAAAAAATTTCTGCCTTTTTTTTCTCAAATACCTGAAATTTCTGCAATTTTGCCCCAAAATAAGGGAAATTTCTGCAATTTTGCCCCAATGTAAAGGAAATTTCTGCAATTTTGCCCCAAAATAAGGGGAATTTCTGACTGTTTGCTCCCGAAAAAGGAGATTTTCTGTCTTTTTGCCCCAAAATAAGGAGAATTTCTGCCTTTTTGCCCGAAAATTATGAGAATTTCTGCAATTTTGCTTCAAAATACAGGGAATTTCTGCCTTTTAGCCCCAAAATAAAGGGAATTTCTGCATTTTACCTCAAATTGAGAATAATTTCTGCCTTTTGCCTCAAAATAAGGGGAATTTTCTGCCTTTTTGTTTCAAAATAAGAAAAATTTCTTCAATTTTGTACCATAATAAAAGAAATTTCTGCTCTTTGCCCCAAAATAAAAAAAATTTCTGACTTTTGCCCTGAAATAAATGATATTTCTGCAATTTTGCCCGAAAATAAGGGAAATTTGTGCCTCTTTGCCCCAAAATAAAAAGAAGTTTTGCCTTTTGCCCCAAAATATGGGGAATTTCAGCATTTTACCTCAAAATAAGAATTTCAGCCCTTTTGCCCCAAAATAAGGAAAATTTCTGCAATTTTGCCCCAAAATAAGGGGAATTTCTTCTTTTTTGCCCCAAAATATAGGATATTTCAGCCTTTTTACCTGAAAATAAGTGAAATTTCTGCAATTTTGCCCCAAATAAGGGAAATTTCTGCAATTTTGCCTCAAAATAACGTAAATTCCTGCAATTTTGCCCCAAAATAGGTGGAATTTCTGAGTTTTGTCCCAAAATAAGGAGAATTTCTGTCTTTTTTCCCCAACATATAGGGAATTTCTGCCTTTTGGCCCAACAATTAGGGGAATTTCTTCATTTTTGCTTCAAAATAAGGGGAATTTCTGCCTTTTTGTCTCTAAAGAAGTGGAATTTCTGTATTTTCCTTCCAAAACAAAGGGAATTTCTGTCTTTTTTGCCCCAAAATAAGGAAAATTTCTGACTTATTACCCTGAAATAAGTGAAATGTTTGCACTTTTGCCCCAAAATTAGGGAAATTTCTGCCTTTTTGCCCCCAAATAAGGGGAATTTCAGCCTTTTTACCTCAAAATAAGGGGAATTTCTGCATTTTTGCCACAAAATATTAGGAATTTCTGCCTTTTTGCCACAAAATAAGAAAAATTTCTGCCATTTTTACCTGAAATAAGTGAAATTTCTGCAATTTTGCCTCAAAATAAGTAAAATTTCTGCAATTTTGCTTCAAAATAAGGGAAATTTCTGGAATTTTGCCCCAAAATAAGTGGAATTTCTGAGTTTTGCCCCAAAATAAGGAGTATTTCTTTCTTTTTGCCCCAACATATAGGGAATTTCTGCCTTTTTGCCCCACAATAAGGGGAATTTCTGCAATTTTGCTCCAAAATACTGGGAATTTCTGCTTTTTTGCCCGAAAATAAGAAGAATGCATAACTTTTTGCCATAAAATAGCGAAATTTCTTCATTTTTGCTTCAAAATAATGGGAATTTCTGCTTTTTTGCCTCTAAATAAGTGGAATTTCTGTCCTTTTCCCCCAAAACAAAGGGAATTTCTGTCTTTTTTGCCCCAAAATAAGGTAAATTTCTGACTTATTACCCTGAAATAAGTGAAATTTCTCCAATTTTGCCCCAAAATAAGGAAAATTTCTGCTTTTTTGCCCCCAAATAAGGGAAATTTCAGCCTTTTTACCTCAAAATAAGGGGAATTTCTGCATTTTTGCCACAAAATAAAAGAAATTTCTGTTTTTTTGCCCCAAAATAAGGAAAATTTCTGCCTTTTTTCCCTGACATAAGTGAAATTTCTGCAATTTTGCCCCAAAATAAGTGAAATTTCTGCAATTTTGCCACAAAATAAGGGAAATTTCTGGAAGTTTGCCCCAAAATAAGTGGAATTTCTGTGTTTTGCCCCAAAATAAGGAGAATTTCTGTCTTTTTGCCCTAACATATAGGGAATTTCTGCTTTTTTGCCCCACAATTAGGAGAATTTCTGCAATTTTGCTCCATAATACAAGGAATTTCTGTTTTTTAGCCCAAAAATAAGTGGAATGTATACCTTTTGCCACAAAAAAGGGAAATTTCTTCATTTTTACTCCAAAATAAAAGGAATTTCTGCTTTTTTGCCTCTAAAAAAGTGGAATTTCTGTGTTTTTCCCCCAAAACAAAGGGAATTTCTGTCTTTTTTGCCCCAAAATAAGGAAAATTTCTGACTTATTACAATGAAATAAGTGAAATTTCTGCAATTTTGCTTCAAAATAAGGGAAATTTTTGCTTTTTTCCCCCAAATAAGAGAAATTTCAGGCTTTTTACCTCAGAATAAGAGGAATTTCTGCATTTTTCCCCTAAATATGGGAGATTTCTGTTTTTTGCCCCAAAATAAGAAAAATTTCTGCAATTTTATACCAAAATAAAAGAAATTTCTGCCTTTTTGCACTAAAATAGGAAAATTTCTGAATTTTTTTCTGAAATAAGTAAAATTTCTGCAATTTTGCCCCAAAATAAGTGAAATTTCTGCAATTTTGCCCTAAAATAAGGGAAATTTCTGGAATTTTGCCCCAAAATAAGTGGAATTTCTGAGTTTTGCCCCAAAATAAGGAGAATTTCTGTCTTTTTGCCCCAACATATAGGGAATTTCTGCCTTTTTGCCCCGCAATTAGGGGATTTTTCTTCAATTCTGCTCCAAAATAGGGGGAATTTCTGCTTTTTTGCCCGAAAATAAGGGGAATGTATAACTTTTGCCACAAAAAGGAGAAATTTCTTCATTTTTGCCCCAAAATAAGAGGAATTTCTGCCTTCTTACCTCAAAATAAGTGAAATTTCTGCCTTTTTACCTAAAAATGAACGGAATTTCTGTCTTTTTGCCCCAAAATAAAAGGAATTTTTGAATTTTGCCCTGAAATAAGTGAAATTTCTGCAATTTTGCCCCAAAATAAGGGAAATTTCTGCCTTTTTGCCACAAAATAAAGGGAATTTCTGTATTTTTGCCCCAAAATGAGGGGAATTTCAGCATTTTACCTCATAATAAGGCAAATCTCTGCCTTTTTGCCCCAAAATATGGGGAATTTCTTCATTTTTGCCCCAAAATAAAGAAAATTTCTGCAATTTTGTACCAAAATAAAAGAAATTTCTGCCTTTTTGCCCCAAAATAAGAGAAATTTCTGCACTTTTTCCCTGAAATAAGTGAAATTTCTGCAATTTTGCCCCAAAATAAGGGAAATTTCTGCAATTTTGCCCCAAAATAAAGAAAATTTCTGCAATTTTGTACCAAAATAAAAGAAATTTCTGCCTTTTTGCCCCAAAATAAGAGAAATTTCTGCACGTTTCCCCTGAAATAAGTGAAATTTCTGCAATTTTGCCCCAAAATAAGAGAAATTTCTGCAATTTTGCCCCAAAATAAAGAAAATTTCTGCAATTTTACCCCAAAAGAAGGGGAATTTCTGACTTTTTGCCCTGAAATAAGGGGAATTTCTGCCTTTTTGCCACAAAATAAGGGGAATTTCTGCCCTATTGCCCTTAAATAAGGAAAATTTCTGCTTTTCTGCCCCAATTAACGGGAATTTCTGCCTTTTTGCCACAAAGTAAAGGGAATTTCTGCCTTTTTGCCCCAAAATAACGGGAATTTCAGCTTTTTTCCTCAAAATAAGGGGAATTTCTGCCTTTTTCCCCAAAATATGGGTAATTTTTGACTTTTTGTTCCAAAATAAGGAAAATTTCTACAATTTTGTATCAAAATAAAAGAAATTTCTGTTTTTGCCCCAAAATAAAAGGAATTTCTGACTTTTTGCCCTGAAATAAATGAAATTCCTGCAATTATGCCCGAAAATAAGGGAAATTTGTGCCTTTTTGCCCCCAAATGAGGGGAATTTCTGCCTTTTTGCCCCAAAATATGGGGAATTTCAGGATTTTACCTCAAAATAAGGGGAATTTCAGCCTTTTTGCACCAAAATATGGGGAATTTCTGCCTTTTTGCCACAAAATAAGAAAAATTTCTGCAAGTCTGTAACAATATAAAAGAAATTTCTAAAATTTTGCCCCAAAATAAAGGAAATTTCTGATTTTTGCCCCAAAATAAAAAGAATTTCTCTATTTTTGCCCCAAAATAAAGGGAAATTCTGCCTTTTAGCCCCAAAATTAGGGGAGTTTCTGCAATTTTGCTCCAAAATACGAGAAATTTCTGCCTTTTTACCCGAAATTAAGTGGATTTTCTGCCTTTTTGCCCCCAAATAAGGGAAATTTCTGCAATTTTATCCCAAAATAAGGGAAATTTCTGCCTTTTTGCCCCAAAATAAGGGGAATTTCTACCGTTTTGCCCTGAAATATGTGAAATTTCTGCAATTTTACCCCAAAATAAGGTGAATTTCTGCCTTTTTGCCCCAAAATAATGGGAATTTCTGCCTTTTTGCCCCAAAATAAGAAAAATTTTTGCTTTTTTTCTCTGAAATAAGTGAAATTTCTGCAATTTTGCCCTAAAATAAGGGAAATTTCTGCAATTTTTCCCCATAATAAGGGAAATTTCTGCAATTTTGCCCCAAAATAAGGGGAATTTCTGTTTTTGTCCCCAAATAAGGGAAATTTCTGCAATTTTGCCCTAAAATAAGGGGATTTTCTGCATTTTTTGCCAAAAATAAGGGGAATTTCTGACATTTTGCCGCAAAATAAGTGAAATTTCTGCAGTTTTACCCCAAAATAAGGAAAATTTCTGCCTTTTTGCCCAAAAATTAGGGGAATTTCTGCAATTTTGCTCCAAAATACAAAGAATTTCTGCCTTTTTGCCCAAAAATAAAGGGAATGTATACCTTTTTGCCATAAAAAAGCAAATTTCTTCATTTTTGCCCCCAAATAAAAAGATTTTCCACCTTTTTGACTCAAAATAAGTGCAATTTCTGCCTTTTCCCCAAAATAAACGA
This sequence comes from Micromys minutus, assembly GCF_963924665.1. Taxonomy (NCBI): domain Eukaryota; kingdom Metazoa; phylum Chordata; class Mammalia; order Rodentia; family Muridae; genus Micromys; species Micromys minutus. Next base: position 467,759 of record NW_027667596.1, read on the forward strand.
AATTTCTGCCTTTTTGCCCCCAAATAAGGGGAATTTCAGCCTTATTACCTCAAAATAAGGGGAATTTCTGCCTTTTTGCCCCAAAATATGGGGAATTTCTGACTTTTTGCCCCAAAATAAGAAAAATTTCTGCAATTTTGTACCAAAATAAAAAAAATTTCTGCCTTTTTGCCCCCCCAAAAAAATTTCTGCCTTTTTTTTTCAAATACCTGAAATTTCTGCAATTTTGCCCCCAAATAAGGGAAATTTCTGCAATTTTGCCCCAATTATAAGGAAATTTCTGCAATTTTGCCCCAAAATAAGGGGAATTTCTGACTGTTTGCTCCCGAAAAAGGAGATTTTCTGTCTTTTTGCCCCAAAATAAGGAGAATTTCTGCCTTTTTGCCCGAAAATTATGAGAATTTCTGCAATTTTGCTCCAAAATACAAAGAATTTCTGCCTTTTTGCCCGAAAATAAAGGGAATGTATACCTTTTTGCCATAAAAAAGCAAATTTCTTCATTTTTGCCCCAAAATAAGAGGAATTTCCACCTTTTTGACTCAAAATAAGTGCAATTTCTGCCTTTTCCCCAAAATAAACGAAATTTCTGTCTTTTTGCCCCAAAATAAGGGGAATTTCAGCCTTTTTACCTCAAAATAAGGGGAATTTCTGCCTTTTTGCCCCAAAATATGGGGAATTTCTGACTTTTTGCCCCAAAATAAGAAAAATTTCTGCAATTTTGTACCAAAATAAAAACATTTCTGCCTTTTTGCCCCCCCAAAAAAAATTCTGCCTTTTTTCCCTGAAATACGTGAAATTTCTGCAATTTTGCCCCAAAATAAGGGAAATTTCTACAATTTTGCCCCAATGTAAAGGAAATTTCTGCAATTTTGCCCCAAAATAAGGGGAATTTCTGACTGTTTGCTCCCGAAAAAGGAGATTTTCTGTCTTTTTGCCCCATAATAAGGAGAATTTCTGCCTTTTTGCCCAAAAATTATGAGAATTTCTGCAATTTTGCTTCAAAATACAGGGAATTTCTGTTTTTTAGCCCCAAAATAAAGGGAATTTCTGCATTTTACTTCAAATTGAGAATAATTTCTGCCTTTTGCCTCAAAATAAGGGGAATTTTCTGCCTTTTTGTTTCAAAATAAGAAAAATTTCTTCAATTTTGTACCATAATAAAAGAAATTTCTGCTCTTTGCCCCAAAATAAAAGGAATTTCTGACTTTTTGCCCTGAAATAAATGAAATTTCTGCAATTTTTCCCGAAAATAAGGGAAATTTGTGCCTCTTTGCCCCAAAATAAAAAGAAGTTTTGCCTTTTGCCCCAAAATATGGGGAATTTCAGCATTTTACCTCAAAATAAGAATTTCAGCCTTTTTGCCCCAAAATAAGGAAAATTTCTGCAATTTTGCCCCAAAATAAGGGGAATTTCTTCTTTTTTGCGCCAAAATAAAGGATATTTCAGCCTTTTTACCTGAAAATAAGTGAAATTTCTGCAATTTTGCGCCAAATAAGGGAAATTTCTGCAATTTTGCCTCAAAATAAGGTAAATTCCTGCAATTTTGCCCCAAAATAAGTGGAATTTCTGAGTTTTGTCCCAAAATAAGGAGAATTTCTGTCTTTTTGCCCCAACATATAGGGAATTTCTGCCTTTTTGCCCAACAATTAGGGGAATTTCTTCATTTTTGCTTCAAAATAAGGGGAATTTCTGCCTTTTTGCCTCTAAAGAAGTGGAATTTCTTTATTTTCCCTCCAAAACAAAGGGAATTTCTGTGTTTTTTGCCCCAAAATAAGGAAAATTTCTGACTTATTACCCTGAAATAAGTGAAATGTTTGCAATTTTGCCCCCAAAAAAGGGAAATTTCTGCCTTTTTGCCCCCAAATAAGGGGAATTTCAGCCTTTTTACCTCAAAATAAGGGGAATTTCTGCATTTTTGCCACAAAATATTAGGAATTTCTGCCTTTTTGCCCCAAAATAAGAAAAATTTCTGCCATTTTTACCTGAAATAAGTGAAATTTCTGCAATTTTGCCCCAATATAAGTAAAATTTCTGCAATTTTGCCCCAAAATAAGGGAAATTTCTGGAATTTTGCCCCAAAATAAGTGGAATTTCTGAGTTTTGCCCCAAAATAAGGAGAATTTCTGTCTTTTTGCCCCAACATATAGGGAATTTCTGCCTTTTTGCCCCACAATTAGGGGATTTTCTGCAATTGTGCTCCAAAAAACGGGATATTTCTGCTTTTTTGCCCGAAAATAAGGGGAATATATACCTTTTGCCACAAAAAAGGGAAATTTCTTCATTTTTGCCCCAAAATAAGAGGAATTTCTGCCTTCTTACCTCAAAATAAGTGAAATTTCTGCCTTTTTACCCAAAAATAAACGGAATTTCTGACTTTTAGCCCCAAAATAAAAGGAATTTTTGAATTTTGCCCTGAAATAAGTGAAATTTCTGCAATTTTGCCTCAAAATAAGGGAAATTTCTGCCTTTTTGCCCCAAAATAAGGGGAATTTCAGCCTTTTTACCTCAAAATAAGGGGAATTTCTGCATTTTTGCCACAAAATATTAGGAATTTTTGCCTTTTTGCCCCAAAATAAGAAAAATTTCTGCCTTTTTTTTATCTGAAATAAGTGAAATTTCTGCAATTTTGCCCCAAAATAAGTGAAATTTCTGCAATTTTGCCCCAAAATAAGGGAAATTTCTGGAATTTTGCTTCAAAATAAGTGGAATTTCTGAGTTTTGCCCCAAAATAAGGAGAATTTCTGTCTTTTTGCCCCAACATATAGGGAATTTCTGCCTTTTTGCCCCACAATTAGGGGATTTTCTGCAATTGTGCTCCAAAAAACGGGATATTTCTGCTTTTTTGCCCGAAAATAAATAGAATATATACCTTTTGCCACAAAAAAAGAAAATTTCTTCATTTTTGCCCCAAAATAAGAGGAATTTCTGCCTTCTTACCTCACAATAAGTGAAATTTCTGCCTTTTTACCCAAAAATAAACAAAATTTCTGTCTTTTTGCCCAAAAATAAGAGGAATTTTTGAATTTTGCCCTGAAATAAGTGAAATTTCTGCAATTTTGCCCCAAAATAAGGGAAATTTCTGCCTTTTTGCCACAAAATAAAGGGAATTTCTGTATTTTTGCCCCAAAATAAGGGGAATTTCAGCATTTTACCTCGTAATAAGGCGAATCTCTGCCTTTTTGCCCCAAAATATGGGGAATTTCTTCATTTTTGCCCCAAAATAAAGAAAATTTCTGCAATTTTGTACCAAAATAAAAGAAATTTCTGCCTTTTTGCCCCAAAATAAGAGAAATTTCTGCACTTTTTCCCTGAAATAAGTGAAATTTCTGCAATTTTGCCCCAAAATAAGGGAAATTTCTGCAATTTTGCCCCAAAATAAAGAAAATTTCTGCAATTTTACCCCAAAATAAGGGGAATTTCTGACTTTTTGCCCTGAAATAAGGAGAATTTCTGTCTTTTTGTTCCAAAATAATGTGAATTCTTGCATTTTCCTTCAAAATTAGGGAAATATGTGCAATTTTGCTTCAAAATACGGGGAAATCTGCCTTATTGCACAAAAATAAAGGGAATTTCTCCATTTTTGCACCAATATAAGGGGAATTTCTGAAATTTAGCTTTAAAATATGGGGAATTTCTGCGTTATTGTCCGAAATAAAGTGGAATTTCTGCCTTTTTGCCCTGAAATATTTGAAATTTCTGCAATTTTACCCCAAAATAAGGGGAATTTCTGTTTTTGGCCCCAAAATTAAGGGAATTTCTGCTTTTTGCCCCAAAATAAGGCAAATATCTGACTTTTTGCTCAGAAATAATTGAAATTTCTGCAATTTTGCCCCAAAATAATAGGAATTTCTGCCTTTTTGCCGAAAATAAGGGGAATTTCAGCATTTTACCTTCAAATAAGGGGAATTTCTGCCTTTTTGCCACAAAATAAGGGGAATTTCTGCCCTATTGCCCTTAAATAAGGAAAATTTCGCTTTTCTGCCCCAATTAACGGGAATTTCTGCCTTTTTGCCACAAAGTAAAGGGAATTTCTGCCTTTTTGCCCCAAAATAACGGGAATTTCAGCCTTTTTACCTCAAAATAAGGGGAATTTCTGCCTTTTTCCCCAAAATATGGGTAATTTTTGCCTTTTTGTTCCAAAATAAGGAAAATTTCTACAATTTTGTATCAAAATAAAAGAAATTTCTGTTTTTGCCCGAAAATAAAAGGAATTTCTGACTTTTTGCCCTGAAATAAATGAAATTCCTGCAATTATGCCCGAAAATAAGGGAAATTTGTGCCTTTTTGCCCCCAAATGAGGGGAATTTCTGCCTTTTTGCCCGAAAATATGGGGAATTTCAGGATTTTACCTCAAAATAAGGGGAATTTCAGCCTTTTTGCACCAAAGTATGGGGAATTTCTGCCTTTTTGCCACAAAATAAGAAAAATTTCTGCAAGTCTGTAACAATATAAAAGAAATTTCTAAAATTTTGCCCCAAAATAAAGGAAATTTCTGATTTTTGCCCCAAAATAAAAAGAATTTCTCTATTTTTGCCCCAAAATAAAGGGAAATTCTGCCTTTTAGCCCCAAAAGTAGGGGAGTTTCTGCAATTTTGCTCCAAAATACGAGAAATTTCTGCCTTTTTACCCGAAATTAAGTGGATTTTCTGCCTTTTTGCCTCCAAATAAGGGAAATTTCTGCAATTTTATCCCAAAATAAGGGAAATTTCTGCCTTTTTGCCCCAAATAAGGGGAATTTCTGCCGTTTTGCCCTGAAATATGTGAAATTTCTGCAATTTTACCCCAAAATAAGGTGAATTTCTGCCTTTTTGCCCCAAAATAATGGGAATTTCTGCCTTTTTGCCCCAAAATAAGAAAAATTTTTGCTTTTTTTCTCTGAAATAAGTGAAATTTCTGCAATTTTGCCCTAAAATAAGGGAAATTTCTGCAATTTTTCCCCATAATAAGGGAAATTTCTGCAATTTTGCCCCAAAATAAGGGGAATTTCTGTTTTTGTCCCCAAATAAGGGAAATTTCTGCAATTTTGCCCTAAAATAAGGGGATTTTCTGCATTTTTTGCCAAAAATAAGGGGAATTTCTGACATTTTGCCGCAAAATAAGTGAAATTTCTGCAGTTTTACCCCAAAATAAGGAAAATTTCTGCCTTTTTGCCCAAAAATTAGGGGAATTTCTGCAATTTTGCTCCAAAATACAAAGAATTTCTGCCTTTTTGCCCGAAAATAAAGGGAATGTATACCTTTTTGCCATAAAAAAGCAAATTTCTTCATTTTTGCCCCCAAATAAGGAGATTTTCCACCTTTTTGACTCAAAATAAGTGCAATTTCTGCCTTTTCCCCAAAATAAACGAAATTTCTGCCTTTTTGCCCCAAAATAAGGGGAATTTCAGCCTTATTACCTCAAAATAAGGGGAATTTCTGCCATTTTGCCCCAAAATATGGGGAATTACTGACTTTTTGCCCCAAAATAAGAAAAATTTCTGCAATTTTGTACCAAAATAAAAAAAATTTCTGCCTTTTTGCCCCCCCAAAAAATTTCTGCCTTTTTTTTTCAAATACCTGAAATTTCTGCAATTTTGCCCCCAAATAAGGGAAATTTCTGCAATTTTGCCCCAATGTAAAGGAAATTTCTGCAATTTTGCCCCAAAATAAGGGGAATTTCTGACTGTTTGCTCCCGAAAAAGGAGATTTTCTGTCTTTTTGCCCCAAAATAAGGAGAATTTCTGCCTTTTTGCCCGAAAATAAAGGGAATGTATACCTTTTTGCCATAAAAAAGCAAATTTCTTCATTTTTGCCCCAAAATAAGAGGAATTTCCACCTTTTTGACTCAAAATAAGTGCAATTTCTGCCTTTTCCCCAAAATAAACGAAATTTCTGTCTTTTTGCCCCAAAATAAGGGGAATTTCAGCCTTTTTACCTCAAAATAAGGGGAATTTCTGCCTTTTTGCCTCAAAATATGGGGAATTTCTGACTTTTTGCCCCAAAATAAGAAAAATTTCTGCAATTTTGTACCAAAATAAAAATATTTCTGCCTTTTTGCCCCCCCAAAAAAATTTCTGCCTTTTTTCCCTGAAATACGTGAAATTTCTGCAATTTTGCCCCAAAATAAGGGAAATTTCTACAATTTTGCCCCAATGTAAAGGAAATTTCTGCAATTTTGCCCCAAAATAAGGGGAATTTCTGACTGTTTGCTCCTGAAAAAGGAGATTTTCTGTCTTTTTGCCCCATAATAAGGAGAATTTCTGCCTTTTTGCCCAAAAATTATGAGAATTTCTGCAATTTTGCTTCAAAATACAGGGAATTTCTGTTTTTTAGCCCCAAAATAAAGGGAATTTCTGCATTTTACCTCAAATTGAGAATAATTTCTGCCTTTTGCCTCAAAATAAGGGGAATTTTCTGCCTTTTTGTTTCAAAATAAGAAAAATTTCTTCAATTTTGTACCATAATAAAAGAAATTTCTGCTCTTTGACCCAAAATAAAAGGAATTTCTGACTTTTTGCCCTGAAATAAATGAAATTTCTGCAATTTTGCCCGAAAATAAGGGAAATTTGTGCCTCTTTGCCCCAAAATAAAAAGAAGTTTTGCCTTTTGCCCCAAAATATGGGGAATTTCAGCATTTTACCTCAAAATAAGAATTTCAGCCTTTTTGCCCCAAAATAAGGAAAATTTCTGCAATTTTGCCCCAAAATAAGGGGAATTTCTTCTTTTTTGCGCCAAAATAAAGGATATTTCAGCCTTTTTACCTGAAAATAAGTGAAATTTCTGCAATTTTGCGCCAAATAAGGGAAATTTCTGCAATTTTGCCTCAAAATAAGGTAAATTCCTGCAATTTTGCCCCAAAATAAGTGGAATTTCTGAGTTTTGTCCCAAAATAAGGAGAATTTCTGTCTTTTTGCCCCAACATATAGGGAATTTCTGCCTTTTTGCCCAACAATTAGGGGAATTTCTTCATTTTTGCTTCAAAATAAGGGGAATTTCTGCCTTTTTGCCTCTAAAGAAGTGGAATTTCTGTATTTTCCTTCCAAAACAAAGGGAATTTCTGTGTTTTTTGCCCCAAAATAAGGAAAATTTCTGACTTATTACCCTGAAATAAGTGAAATGTTTGCAATTTTGCCCCCAAAAAAGGGAAATTTCTGCCTTTTTGCCCCCAAATAAGGGGAATTTCAGCCTTTTTACCTCAAAATAAGGGGAATTTCTGCATTTTTGCCACAAAATATTAGGAATTTCTGCCTTTTTGCCCCAAAATAAAAAAATTTCTGCCATTTTTACCTGAAATAAGTGAAATTTCTGCAATTTTGCCCCAAAATAAGTAAAATTTCTGCAATTTTGCCCCAAAATAAGGGAAATTTCTGGAATTTTGCCCCAAAATAAGTGGAATTTCTGAGTTTTGCCCCAAAATAAGGAGAATTTCTGTCTTTTTGCCCCAACATATAGAGAATTTCTGCCTTTTTGCCCCACAATTAGGGGATTTTCTGCAATTGCGCTCCAAAAAACGGGATATTTATGCTTTTTTGCCCGAAAATAAGGGGAATATATACCTTTTGCCACAAAAAAGGGAAATTTCTTCATTTTTGCCCCAAAATAAGAGCAATTTCTGGCTTCTTACCTCAAAATAAGTGAAATTTCTGCCTTTTTACCCAAAAATAAACGGAATTTCTGACTTTTAGCCCCAAAATAAAAGGAATTTTTGAATTTTGCCCTGAAATAAGTGAAATTTCTGCAATTTTGCCCCAAAATAAGGGAAATTTCTGCCTTTTTGCCCCCAAATAATGGGAATTTCAGCCTTTTTACCTCAAAATAAGGGGAATTTCTGCATTTTTGCCACAAAATATTAGGAATTTTTGCCTTTTTGCCCCAATATAAGAAAAATTTCTGCCTTTTTTTTATCTGAAATAAGTGAAATTTCTGCAATTTTGCCCCAAAATAAGTGAAATTTCTGCAATTTTGCCCCAAAATAAGGGAAATTTCTGGAATTTTGCTTCAAAATAAGTGGAATTTCTGAGTTTTGCCCCAAAATAAGGAGAATTTCTTTCTTTTTGCCCCAACATATAGGGAATTTCTGCCTTTTTGCCCCACAATTAGGGGATTTTCTGCAATTGTGCTCTAAAAAACGGGATATTTCTGCTTTTTTGCCCGAAAATAAAAAGAATATATACCTTTTGCCACAAAAAAGAGAAATTTCTTCATTTTTGCCCCAAAATAAGAGGAATTACTGCCTTCTTACCTCACAATAAGTGAAATTTCTGCCTTTTTACCCAAAAATAAACAAAATTTCTGTCTTTTTGCCCAAAAATAAGAGGAATTTTTGAATTTTGCCCTGAAATAAGTGAAATTTCTGCAATTTTGCCCCAAAATAAGGGAAATTTCTGCCTTTTTGCCACAAAATAAAGGGAATTTCTGTATTTTTGCCCCAAAATAAGGGGAATTTCAGCATTTTACCTCATAATAAGGCGAATCTCTTCCTTTTTGCCCCAAAATATGGGGAATTTCTTCATTTTTGCCCCAAAATAAAGAAAATTTCTGCAATTTTGTACCAAAATAAAAGAAATTTCTGCCTTTTTGCCCCAAAATAAGAGAAATTTCTGCACTTTTTCCCTGAAATAAGTGAAATTTCTGCAATTTTGCCCCAAAATAAGGGAAATTTCTGCAATTTTGCCCCAAAATAAAGAAAATTTCTGCAATTTTACCCCAAAATAAGGGGAATTTCTGACTTTTTGCCCTGAAATAAGGAGAATTTCTGTCTTTTTGTTCCAAAATAATGTGAATTTCTGCATTTTCCTTCAAAATTAGGGAAATATGTGCAATTTTGCTTCAAAATACGGGGAAATCTGCCTTATTGCACAAAAATAAAGGGAATTTCTCCATTTTTGCACCAATATAAGGGGAATTTCTGAAATTTAGCTTTAAAATATGGGGAATTTCTGCGTTATTGTCCGAAATAAAGTGGAATTTCTGCCTTTTTGCCCTGAAATATTTGAAATTTCTGCAATTTTACCCCAAAATAAGGGGAATTTCTGTTTTTGGCCCCAAAATTAAGGGAATTTCTGCTTTTGGCCCCAAAATAAGGCAAATATCTGACTTTTTGCCCAGAAATAATTGAAATTTCTGCAATTTTGCCCCAAAATAATAGGAATATCTGCCTTTTTGCCGAAAATAAGGGGAATTTCAGCATTTTACCTTCAAATAAGGGAAATTTCTGCCTTTTTGCCACAAAATAAGGGGAATTTCTGCCCTATTGCCCTTAAATAAGGAAAATTTCGCTTTTCTGCCCCAATTAACGGGAATTTCTGCCTTTTTGCCACAAAGTAAAGGGAATTTCTGCCTTTTTGCCCCAAAATAACGGGAATTTCAGCCTTTTTACCTCAAAATAAGGGGAATTTCTGCCTTTTTCCCCAAAATATGGGTAATTTTTGCCTTTTTGTTCCAAAATAAGGAAAATTTCTACAATTTTGTATCAAAATAAAAGAAATTTCTGTTTTTCCCCGAAAATAAAAGGAATTTCTGACTTTTTGCCCTGAAATAAATGAAATTCCTGCAATTATGCCCGAAAATAAGGGAAATTTGTGCCTTTTTGCCCCCAAATGAGGGGAATTTCTGCCTTTTTGCCCCAAAATATGGGGAATTTCAGGATTTTACCTCAAAATAAGGGGAATTTCAGCCTTTTTGCACCAAAATATGGGGAATTTCTGCCTTTTTGCCACAAAATAAGAAAAATTTCTGCAAGTCTGTAACAATATAAAAGAAATTTCTAAAATTTTGCCCCAAAATAAAGGAAATTTCTGATTTTTGCCCCAAAATAAAAAGAATTTCTCTATTTTTGCCCCAAAATAAAGGGAAATTCTGCCTTTTAGCCCCAAAAGTAGGGGAGTTTCTGCAATTTTGCTCCAAAATACGAGAAATTTCTGCCTTTTTACCCGAAATTAAGTGGATTTTCTGCCTTTTTGCCTCCAAATAAGGGAAATTTCTGCAATTTTATCCCAAAATAAGGGAAATTTCTGCCTTTTTGCCCCAAAATAAGGGGAATTTCTGCCGTTTTGCCCTGAAATATGTGAAATTTCTGCAATTTTACCCCAAAATAAGGTGAATTTCTGCCTTTTTGCCCCAAAATAATGGGAATTTCTGCCTTTTTGCCCCAAAATAAGAAAAATTTTTGCTTTTTTTCTCTGAAATAAGTGAAATTTCTGCAATTTTGCCCTAAAATAAGGGAAATTTCTGCAATTTTTCCCCATAATAAGGGAAATTTCTGCAATTTTGCCCCAAAATAAGGGGAATTTCTGTTTTTGTCCCCAAATAAGGGAAATTTCTGCAATTTTGCCCTAAAATAAGGGGATTTTCTGCATTTTTTGCCAAAAATAAGGGGAATTTCTGACATTTTGCCGCAAAATAAGTGAAATTTCTGCAGTTTTACCCCAAAATAAGGAAAATTTCTGCTTTTTGCCCAAAAATTAGGGGAATTTCTGCAATTTTGCTCCAAAATACAAAGAATTTCTGCCTTTTTGCCCGAAAATAAAGGGAATGTATACCTTTTTGCCATAAAAAAGTAAATTTCTTCATTTTTGCCCCAAAATAAGGGGATTTTCCACCTTTTTGACTCAAAATAAGTGCAATTTCTGCCTTTTCCCCAAAATAAACGAAATTTCTGCCTTTTTGCCCCAAAATAAGGGGAATTTCAGCCTTATTACCTAAATTGAGAATAATTTCTGCCTTTTGCCTCAAAATAAGGGGAATTTTCTGCCTTTTTGTTTCAAAATAAGATAAATTTCTTCAATTTTGTAACATAATAAAAGAAATTTCTGCTCTTTGCCCCAAAATAAAAGGAATTTCTGACTTTTTGCCCTGAAATAAATGAAATTTCTGCAATTTTGCCCGAAAATAAGGGAAATTTGTGCCTTTTGGCCCCAAAATAAGAAGAAGTTTTGCCTTTTGCCCCAAAATATGGGGAATTTCAGCATTTTACCTCAAAATAAGAATTTCAGCCCTTTTGCCCCAAAATAAGGAAAATTTTTGCAATTTTGCCCCAAAATAAGGGGAATTTCTTCTTTTTTGCCCCAAAATAAAGGATATTTCAGCCTTTTTACCTGAAAATAAGTGAAATTTCTGCAATTTTGCCCCAAATAAGGGAAATTTCTGCAATTTTGCCTCAAAATAAGGTAAATTCCTGCAATTTTGCCCCAAAATAAGTAAAATTTCTGAGTTTTGTCCCAAAATAAGGAGAATTTCTGTCTTTTTTCCCCAACATATAGGGAATTTCTGCCTTTTGGCCCAACAATTAGGGGAATTTCTTCAATTTTGCTTCAAAATAAGGGGAATTTCTGCCTTTTTGTCTCTAAAGAAGTGGAATTTCTGTATTTTCCTTCCAAAACAAAGGGAATTTCTGTCTTTTTTGCCCCAAAATAAGGAAAATTTCTGACTTATTACCCTGAAATAAGTGAAATGTTTGCACTTTTGCCCCAAAATTAGGGAAATTTCTGCCTTTTTGCCCCCAAATAAGGGGAATTTCAGCCTTTTTACCTCAAAATAAGGGGAATTTCTGCATTTTTGCCACAAAATATTAGGAATTTCTGCCTTTTTGCCCCAAAATAAGAAAAATTTCTGCCATTTTTACCTGAAATAAGTGAAATTTCTGCAATTTTGCCCCAAAATAAGTAAAATTTCTGCAATTTTGCCCCAAAATAAGGGAAATTTCTGGAATTTTGCCCCAAAATAAGTGGAATTTCTGAGTTTTGCCCCAAAATAAGGAGAATTTCTGTCTTTTTGCCCCAACATATAGGGAATTTCTGCCTTTTTGCCCCACAATTAGGGGATTTTCTTCAATTCTGCTCCAAAATACGGGGAATTTCTGCTTTTTTTGCCCGAAAATAAGGGGAATGTATACCTTTTGCCACAAAAAAGAGAAATTTCTTCATTTTTGCCCCAAAATAAGAGGAATTTCTGCCTTCTTCCCTCAAAATAAGTGAAATTTCTGCCTTTTTACCTAAAAATGAACGGAATTTCTGTCTTTTTGCCCCAAAATAAAAGGAATTTTTGAATTTTGCCCTGAAATAAGTGAAATTTCTGCAATTTTGCCCCAAAATAAGATAAATTTCTGCCTTTTTGCCACAAAATAAAGGGAATTTCAGCATTTTACCTCATAATAAGGCAAATCTCTGCCTTTTTGCCCCAAAATATGGGGAATTTCTTCATTTTTGCCCCAAAATAAAGAAAATTTCTGCTATTTTGTACCAAAATAAAAGAAATTTCTGCCTTTTTGCCCCAAAATAAGAGAAATTTCTGCACTTTTTCCCTGAAATAAGTGAAATTTCTGCAATTTTGCCCCAAAATAAGGGAAATTTCTGCAATTTTGCCCCAAAATAAAGAAAATTTCTGCAATTTTGTACCAAAATAAAAGAAATTTCTGCCTTTTTGCCCCAAAATAAGAGAAATTTCTGCACTTTTTCCCTGAAATAAGTGAAATTTCTGCAATTTTGCCCCAAAATAAGAGAAATTTCTGCAGTTTTGCCTCAAAATAAAGAAAATTTCTGCAATTTTACCCCAAAATAAGGGGAATTTCTGACTTTTTGCCCTGAAATAAGGAGAATTTCTGTCTTTTTGTTCCAAAATAATGTGAATTTCTGCATTTTCCTTCAAAATTAGGGAAATATGTGCAATTTTGCTTCAAAATACGGGGAAATCTGCCTTATTGCACAAAAATAAATGGAATTTCTCCATTTTTGCACCAATATAAGGGGAATTTCTGAAATTTAGCTTTAAAATACAGGGAATTTCTGCGTTATTGTTTGAAATAAAGTGGAATTTCTGCCTTTTTGCCCTGAAATATTTGAAATTTCTGCAATTTTACCCCAAAATAAGGGGAATTTCTGTTTTTGGCCCCAAAATTAAGGGAATTTCTGCTTTTTGCCCCAAAATAAGGCAAATATCTGCCTTTTTGCCCTGAAATATTTGAAATTTCTGCAATTTTGCCCCAAAATAATAGGAATTTCTGCCTTTTTGCCGAAAATAAGGGGAATTTCAGCATTTTACCTTCAAATAAGGGGAATTTCTGCCTTTTTGCCACAAAATAAGGGGAATTTCTGCCCTATTGCCCTTAAATAAGGAAAATTTCTGCTTTTCTGCCCCAATTAAGGGGAATTTCTGCCTTTTTGCCACAAAGTAAAGGGAATTTCTGCCTTTTTGCCCCAAAATAACGGGAATTTCAGCCTTTTTACCTCAAAATAAGGGGAATTTCTGCCTTTTTCCCCAAAATATGGGTAATTTTTGCCTTTTTGTTCCAAAATAAGGAAAATTTCTACAATTTTGTATCAAAATAAAAGAAATTTCTGTTTTTGCCCGAAAATAAAAGGAATTTCTGACTTTTTGCCCTGAAATAAATGAAATTCCTGCAATTATGCCCGAAAATAAGGGAAATTTGGGCCTTTTTGCCCCCAAATGAGGGGAATTTCTGCCTTTTTGCCCCAAAATATGGGGAATTTCAGGATTTTACCTCAAAATAAGGGGAATTTCAGCCTTTTTGCACCAAAATATGGGGAATTTCTGCCTTTTTGCCACAAAATAAGAAAAATTTCTGCAAGTCTGTAACAATATAAAAGAAATTTCTAAAATTTTGCCCCAAAATAAAGGAAATTTCTGATTTTTGCCCCAAAATAAAAAGAATTTCTCTATTTTTGCCCCAAAATAAAGGGAAATTCTGCCTTTTTGCCCCAAAATTAGGGGAATTTCTGCAATTTTGCTCAAAAATACGAGAAATTTCTGCCTTTTTACCCGAAATTAAGTGGATTTTCTGCCTTTTTGCCCCCAAATAAGGGAAATTTCTGCAATTTTATCCCAAAATAAGGGAAATTTCTGCCTTTTTGCCCCAAAATAAGGGGAATTTCTGCCGTTTTGCCTTGAAATATGTGAAATTTCTGCAATTTTACCCCAAAATAAGGTGAATTTCTGCTTTTTTGCCCCAAAATAATGGGAATTTCTGCCTTTTTGCCCCAAAATAAGAAAAATTTTTGTTTTTTTCTCTGAAATAAGTGAAATTTCTGCAATTTTGCCCTAAAATAAGGGAAATTTCTGCAATTTTACCCCAAAATAAGGGGAATTTCTGTTTTTGGCCCCAAAATTAAGGGAATTTCTGCTTTTTGCCCCAAAATAAGGCAAATATCTGACTTTTTGCCCAGAAATAATTGAAATTTCTGCAATTTTGCCCCAAAATAATAGGAATTTCTGCCTTTTTGCCGAAAATAAGGGGAATTTCAGCATTTTACCTTCAAATAAGGGAAATTTCTGCCTTTTTGCCACAAAATAAGGGGAATTTCTGCCCTATTGCCCTTAAATAAGGAAAATTTCGCTTTTCTGCCCCAATTAACGGGAATTTCTGCCTTTTTGCCACAAAGTAAAGGGAATTTCTGCCTTTTTGCCCCAAAATAACGGGAATTTCAGCCTTTTTACCTCAAAATAAGGGGAATTTCTGCCTTTTTCCCCAAAATATGGGTAATTTTTGCCTTTTTGTTCCAAAATAAGGAAAATTTCTACAATTTTGTATCAAAATAAAAGAAATTTCTGTTTTTCCCCGAAAATAAAAGGAATTTCTGACTTTTTGCCCTGAAATAAATGAAATTCCTGCAATTATGCCCGAAAATAAGGGAAATTTGTGCCTTTTTGCCCCCAAATGAGGGGAATTTCTGCCTTTTTGCCCGAAAATATGGGGAATTTCAGGATTTTACCTCAAAATAAGGGGAATTTCAGCCTTTTTGCACCAAAATATGGGGAATTTCTGCCTTTTTGCCACAAAATAAGAAAAATTTCTGCAAGTCTGTAACAATATAAAAGAAATTTCTAAAATTTTGCCCCAAAATAAAGGAAATTTCTGATTTTTGCCCCAAAATAAAAAGAATTTCTCTATTTTTGCCCCAAAATAAAGGGAAATTCTGCCTTTTAGCCCCAAAAGTAGGGGAGTTTCTGCAATTTTGCTCCAAAATACGAGAAATTTCTGCCTTTTTACCCGAAATTAAGTGGATTTTCTGCCTTTTTGCCTCCAAATAAGGGAAATTTCTGCAATTTTATCCCAAAATAAGGGAAATTTCTGCCTTTTTGCCCCAAAATAAGGGGAATTTCTGCCGTTTTGCCCTGAAATATGTGAAATTTCTGCAATTTTACCCCAAAATAAGGTGAATTTCTGCCTTTTTGCCCCAAAATAATGGGAATTTCTGCCTTTTTGCCCCAAAATAAGAAAAATTTTTGCTTTTTTTCTCTGAAATAAGTGAAATTTCTGCAATTTTGCCCTAAAATAAGGGAAATTTCTGCAATTTTTCCCCATAATAAGGGAAATTTCTGCAATTTTGCCCCAAAATAAGGGGAATTTCTGTTTTTGTCCCCAAATAAGGGAAATTTCTGCAATTTTGCCCTAAAATAAGGGGATTTTCTGCATTTTTTGCCAAAAATAAGGGGAATTTCTGACATTTTGCCGCAAAATAAGTGAAATTTCTGCAGTTTTACCCCAAAATAAGGAAAATTTCTGCTTTTTGCCCAAAAATTAGGGGAATTTCTGCAATTTTGCTCCAAAATACAAAGAATTTCTGCCTTTTTGCCCGAAAATAAAGGGAATGTATACCTTTTTGCCATAAAAAAGTAAATTTCTTCATTTTTGCCCCAAAATAAGGGGATTTTCCACCTTTTTGACTCAAAATAAGTGCAATTTCTGCCTTTTCCCCAAAATAAACGAAATTTCTGCCTTTTTGCCCCAAAATAAGGGGAATTTCAGCCTTATTACCTCAAATTGAGAATAATTTCTGCCTTTTGCCTCAAAATAAGGGGAATTTTCTGCCTTTTTGTTTCAAAATAAGATAAATTTCTTCAATTTTGTACCATAATAAAAGAAATTTCTGCTCTTTGCCCCAAAATAAAAGGAATTTCTGACTTTTTGCCCTGAAATAAATGAAATTTCTGCAATTTTGCCCGAAAATAAGGGAAATTTGTGCCTTTTTGCCCCAAAATAAGAAGAAGTTTTGCCTTTTGCCCCAAAATATGGGGAATTTCAGCATTTTACCTCAAAATAAGAATTTCAGCCCTTTTGCCCCAAAATAAGGAAAATTTTTGCAATTTTGCCCCAAAATAAGGGGAATTTCTTCTTTTTTGCCCCAAAATAAAGGATATTTCAGCCTTTTTACCTGAAAATAAGTGAAATTTCTGCAATTTTGCCCCAAATAAGGGAAATTTCTGCAATTTTGCCTCAAAATAAGGTAAATTCCTGCAATTTTGCCCCAAAATAAGTAAAATTTCTGAGTTTTGTCCCAAAATAAGGAGAATTTCTGTCTTTTTTCCCCAACATATAGGGAATTTCTGCCTTTTGGCCCAACAATTAGAAGAATTTCTTCAATTTTGCTTCAAAATAAGGGGAATTTCTGCCTTTTTGTCTCTAAAGAAGTGGAATTTCTGTATTTTCCTTCCAAAACAAAGGGAATTTCTGTCTTTTTTGCCCCAAAATAAGGAAAATTTCTGACTTATTACCCTGAAATAAGTGAAATGTTTGCACTTTTGCCCCAAAATTAGGGAAATTTCTGCCTTTTTGCCCCCAAATAAGGGGAATTTCAGCCTTTTTACCTCAAAATAAGGGGAATTTCTGCATTTTTGCCACAAAATATTAGGAATTTCTGCCTTTTTGCCCCAAAATAAGAAAAATTTCTGCCATTTTTACCTGAAATAAGTGAAATTTCTGCAATTTTGCCCCAAAATAAGTAAAATTTCTGCAATTTTGCCCCAAAATAAGGGAAATTTCTGGAATTTTGCCCCAAAATAAGTGGAATTTCTGAGTTTTGCCCCAAAATAAGGAGAATTTCTGTCTTTTTGCCCCAACATATAGGGAATTTCTGCCTTTTTGCCCCACAATTAGGGGATTTTCTTCAATTCTGCTCCAAAATACGGGGAATTTCTGCTTTTTTTGCCCGAAAATAAGGGGAATGTATACCTTTTGCCACAAAAAAGAGAAATTTCTTCATTTTTGCCCCAAAATAAGAGGAATTTCTGCCTTCTTCCCTCAAAATAAGTGAAATTTCTGCCTTTTTACCTAAAAATGAACGGAATTTCTGTCTTTTTGCCCCAAAATAAAAGGAATTTTTGAATTTTGCCCTGAAATAAGTGAAATTTCTGCAATTTTGCCCCAAAATAAGATAAATTTCTGCCTTTTTGCCACAAAATAAAGGGAATTTCAGCATTTTACCTCATAATAAGGCAAATCTCTGCCTTTTTGCCCCAAAATATGGGGAATTTCTTCATTTTTGCCCCAAAATAAAGAAAATTTCTGCTATTTTGTACCAAAATAAAAGAAATTTCTGCCTTTTTGCCCCAAAATAAGAGAAATTTCTGCACTTTTTCCCTGAAATAAGTGAAATTTCTGCAATTTTGCCCCAAAATAAGGGAAATTTCTGCAATTTTGCCCCAAAATAAAGAAAATTTCTGCAATTTTGTACCAAAATAAAAGAAATTTCTGCCTTTTTGCCCCAAAATAAGAGAAATTTCTGCACTTTTTCCCTGAAATAAGTGAAATTTCTGCAATTTTGCCCCAAAATAAGAGAAATTTCTGCAGTTTTGCCTCAAAATAAAGAAAATTTCTGCAATTTTACCCCAAAATAAGGGGAATTTCTGACTTTTTGCCCTGAAATAAGGAGAATTTCTGTCTTTTTGTTCCAAAATAATGTGAATTTCTGCATTTTCCTTCAAAATTAGGGAAATATGTGCAATTTTGCTTCAAAATACGGGGAAATCTGCCTTATTGCACAAAAATAAATGGAATTTCTCCATTTTTGCACCAATATAAGGGGAATTTCTGAAATTTAGCTTTAAAATACAGGGAATTTCTGCGTTATTGTTTGAAATAAAGTGGAATTTCTGCCTTTTTGCCCTGAAATATTTGAAATTTCTGCAATTTTACCCCAAAATAAGGGGAATTTCTGTTTTTGGCCCCAAAATTAAGGGAATTTCTGCTTTTTGCCCCAAAATAAGGCAAATATCTGCCTTTTTGCCCTGAAATATTTGAAATTTCTGCAATTTTGCCCCAAAATAATAGGAATTTCTGCCTTTTTGCCGAAAATAAGGGGAATTTCAGCATTTTATTTTCAAATAAGGGGAATTTCTGCCTTTTTGCCACAAAATAAGGGGAATTTCTGCCCTATTGCCCTTAAATAAGGAAAATTTCTGCTTTTCTGCCCCAATTAAGGGGAATTTCTGCCTTTTTGCCACAAAGTAAAGGGAATTTCTGCCTTTTTGCCCCAAAATAACGGGAATTTCAGCCTTTTTACCTCAAAATAAGGGGAATTTCTGCCTTTTTCCCCAAAATATGGGTAATTTTTGCCTTTTTGTTCCAAAATAAGGAAAATTTCTACAATTTTGTATCAAAATAAAAGAAATTTCTGTTTTTGCCCGAAAATAAAAGGAATTTCTGACTTTTTGCCCTGAAATAAATGAAATTCCTGCAATTATGCCCGAAAATAAGGGAAATTTGGGCCTTTTTGCCCCCAAATGAGGGGAATTTCTGCCTTTTTGCCCCAAAATATGGGGAATTTCAGGATTTTACCTCAAAATAAGGGGAATTTCAGCCTTTTTGCACCAAAATATGGGGAATTTCTGCCTTTTTGCCACAAAATAAGAAAAATTTCTGCAAGTCTGTAACAATATAAAAGAAATTTCTAAAATTTTGCCCCAAAATAAAGGAAATTTCTGATTTTTGCCCCAAAATAAAAAGAATTTCTCTATTTTTGCCCCAAAATAAAGGGAAATTCTGCCTTTTTGCCCCAAAATTAGGGGAATTTCTGCAATTTTGCTCAAAAATACGAGAAATTTCTGCCTTTTTACCCGAAATTAAGTGGATTTTCTGCCTTTTTGCCCCCAAATAAGGGAAATTTCTGCAATTTTATCCCAAAATAAGGGAAATTTCTGCCTTTTTGCCCCAAAATAAGGGGAATTTCTGCCGTTTTGCCTTGAAATATGTGAAATTTCTGCAATTTTACCCCAAAATAAGGTGAATTTCTGCCTTTTTGCCCCAAAATAATGGGAATTTCTGCCTTTTTGCCCCAAAATAAGAAAAATTTTTGTTTTTTTCTCTGAAATAAGTGAAAATTCTGCAATTTTGCCCTAAAATAAGGGAAATTTCTGCAATTTTACCCCAAAATAAGGGGAATTTCTGTTTTTGGCCCCAAAATTAAGGGAATTTCTGCTTTTTGCCCCAAAATAAGGCAAATATCTGACTTTTTGCCCAGAAATAATTGAAATTTCTGCAATTTTGCCCCAAAATAATAGGAATTTCTGCCTTTTTGCCGAAAATAAGGGGAATTTCAGCATTTTACCTTCAAATAAGGGAAATTTCTGCCTTTTTGCCACAAAATAAGGGGAATTTCTGCCCTATTGCCCTTAAATAAGGAAAATTTCGCTTTTCTGCCCCAATTAACGGGAATTTCTGCCTTTTTGCCACAAAGTAAAGGGAATTTCTGCCTTTTTGCCCCAAAATAACGGGAATTTCAGCCTTTTTACCTCAAAATAAGGGGAATTTCTGCCTTTTTCCCCAAAATATGGGTAATTTTTGCCTTTTTGTTCCAAAATAAGGAAAATTTCTACAATTTTGTATCAAAATAAAAGAAATTTCTGTTTTTCCCCGAAAATAAAAGGAATTTCTGACTTTTTGCCCTGAAATAAATGAAATTCCTGCAATTACGCCCAAAAATAAGGGAAATTTGTGCCTTTTTGCCCCCAAATGAGGGGAATTTCTGCCTTTTTGCCCGAAAATATGGGGAATTTCAGGATTTTACCTCAAAATAAGGGGAATTTCAGCCTTTTTGCACCAAAATATGGGGAATTTCTGCCTTTTTGCCACAAAATAAGAAAAATTTCTGCAAGTCTGTAACAATATAAAAGAAATTTCTAAAATTTTGCCCCAAAATAAAGGAAATTTCTGATTTTTGCCCCAAAATAAAAAGAATTTCTCTATTTTTGCCCCAAAATAAAGGGAAATTCTGCCTTTTAGCCCCAAAAGTAGGGGAGTTTCTGCAATTTTGCTCCAAAATACGAGAAATTTCTGCCTTTTTACCCGAAATTAAGTGGATTTTCTGCCTTTTTGCCTCCAAATAAGGGAAATTTCTGCAATTTTATCCCAAAATAAGGGAAATTTCTGCCTTTTTGCCCCAAAATAAGGGGAATTTCTGCCGTTTTGCCCTGAAATATGTGAAATTTCTGCAATTTTACCCCAAAATAAGGTGAATTTCTGCCTTTTTGCCCCAAAATAATGGGAATTTCTGCCTTTTTGCCCCAAAATAAGAAAAATTTTTGCTTTTTTTCTCTGAAATAAGTGAAATTTCTGCAATTTTGCCCTAAAATAAGGGAAATTTCTGCAATTTTTCCCCATAATAAGGGAAATTTCTGCAATTTTGCCCCAAAATAAGGGGAATTTCTGTTTTTGTCCCCAAATAAGGGAAATTTCTGCAATTTTGCCCTAAAATAAGGGGATTTTCTGCATTTTTTGCCAAGAATAAGGGGAATTTCTGACATTTTGCCGCAAAATAAGTGAAATTTCTGCAGTTTTACCCCAAAATAAGGAAAATTTCTGCTTTTTGCCCAAAAATTAGGGGAATTTCTGCAATTTTGCTCCAAAA
This sequence comes from Micromys minutus, assembly GCF_963924665.1. Taxonomy (NCBI): domain Eukaryota; kingdom Metazoa; phylum Chordata; class Mammalia; order Rodentia; family Muridae; genus Micromys; species Micromys minutus. Next base: position 488,376 of record NW_027667596.1, read on the forward strand.
TACAAAGAATTTCTGCCTTTTTGCCCGAAAATAAAGGGAATGTATACCTTTTTGCCATAAAAAAGTAAATTTCTTCATTTTTGCCCCAAAATAAGGGGATTTTCCACCTTTTTGACTCAAAATAAGTGCAATTTCTGCCTTTTCCCCAAAATAAACGAAATTTCTGCCTTTTTGCCCCAAAATAAGGGGAATTTCAGCCTTATTACCTCAAATTGAGAATAATTTCTGCCTTTTGCCTCAAAATAAGGGGAATTTTCTGCCTTTTTGTTTCAAAATAAGATAAATTTCTTCAATTTTGTACCATAATAAAAGAAATTTCTGCTCTTTGCCCCAAAATAAAAGGAATTTCTGACTTTTTGCCCTGAAATAAATGAAATTTCTGCAATTTTGCCCGAAAATAAGGGAAATTTGTGCCTTTTTGCCCCAAAATAAGAAGAAGTTTTGCCTTTTGCCCCAAAATATGGGGAATTTCAGCATTTTACCTCAAAATAAGAATTTCAGCCCTTTTGCCCCAAAATAAGGAAAATTTTTGCAATTTTGCCCCAAAATAAGGGGAATTTCTTCTTTTTTGCCCCAAAATAAAGGATATTTCAGCCTTTTTACCTGAAAATAAGTGAAATTTCTGCAATTTTGCCACAAATAAGGGAAATTTCTGCAATTTTGCCTCAAAATAAGGTAAATTCCTGCAATTTTGCCCCAAAATAAGTAAAATTTCTGAGTTTTGTCCCAAAATAAGGAGAATTTCTGTCTTTTTTCCCCAACATATAGGGAATTTCTGCCTTTTGGCCCAACAATTAGGGGAATTTCTTCAATTTTGCTTCAAAATAAGGGGAATTTCTGCATTTTTGTCTCTAAAGAAGTGGAATTTCTGTATTTTCCTTCCAAAACAAAGGGAATTTCTGTCTTTTTTGCCCCAAAATAAGGAAAATTTCTGACTTATTACCCTGAAATAAGTGAAATGTTTGCACTTTTGCCCCAAAATTAGGGAAATTTCTGCCTTTTTGCCCCCAAATAAGGGGAATTTCAGCCTTTTTACCTCAAAATAAGGGGAATTTCTGCATTTTTGCCACAAAATATTAGGAATTTCTGCCTTTTTGCCCCAAAATAAGAAAAATTTCTGCCATTTTTACCTGAAATAAGTGAAATTTCTGCAATTTTGCCCCAAAATAAGTAAAATTTCTGCAATTTTGCCCCAAAATAAGGGAAATTTCTGGAATTTTGCCCCAAAATAAGTGGAATTTCTGAGTTTTGCCCCAAAATAAGGAGAATTTCTGTCTTTTTGCCCCAACATATAGGGAATTTCTGCCTTTTTGCCCCACAATTAGGGGATTTTCTTCAATTCTGCTCCAAAATACGGGGAATTTCTGCTTTTTTTGCCCGAAAATAAGGGGAATGTATACCTTTTGCCACAAAAAAGAGAAATTTCTTCATTTTTGCCCCAAAATAAGATTAATTTCTGCCTTCTTCCCTCAAAATAAGTGAAATTTCTGCCTTTTTACCTAAAAATGAACGGAATTTCTGTCTTTTTGCCCCAAAATAAAAGGAATTTTTGAATTTTGCCCTGAAATAAGTGAAATTTCTGCAATTTTGCCCCAAAATAAGATAAATTTCTGCCTTTTTGCCACAAAATAAAGGGAATTTCAGCATTTTACCTCATAATAAGGCAAATCTCTGCCTTTTTGCCCCAAAATATGGGGAATTTCTTCATTTTTGCCCCAAAATAAAGAAAATTTCTGCTATTTTGTACCAAAATAAAAGAAATTTCTGCCTTTTTGCCCCAAAATAAGAGAAATTTCTGCACTTTTTCCCTGAAATAAGTGAAATTTCTGCAATTTTGCCCCAAAATAAGGGAAATTTCTGCAATTTTGCCCCAAAATAAAGAAAATTTCTGCAATTTTGTACCAAAATAAAAGAAATTTCTGCCTTTTTGCCCCAAAATAAGAGAAATTTCTGCACTTTTTCCCTGAAATAAGTGAAATTTCTGCAATTTTGCCCCAAAATAAGAGAAATTTCTGCAGTTTTGCCTCAAAATAAAGAAAATTTCTGCAATTTTACCCCAAAATAAGGGGAATTTCTGACTTTTTGCCCTGAAATAAGGAGAATTTCTGTCTTTTTGTTCCAAAATAATGTGAATTTCTGCATTTTCCTTCAAAATTAGGGAAATATGTGCAATTTTGCTTCAAAATACGGGGAAATCTGCCTTATTGCACAAAAATAAATGGAATTTCTCCATTTTTGCACCAATATAAGGGGAATTTCTGAAATTTAGCTTTAAAATACAGGGAATTTCTGCGTTATTGTTTGAAATAAAGTGGAATTTCTGCCTTTTTGCCCTGAAATATTTGAAATTTCTGCAATTTTACCCCAAAATAAGGGGAATTTCTGTTTTTGGCCCCAAAATTAAGGGAATTTCTGCTTTTTGCCCCAAAATAAGGCAAATATCTGCCTTTTTGCCCTGAAATATTTGAAATTTCTGCAATTTTGCCCCAAAATAATAGGAATTTCTGCCTTTTTGCCGAAAATAAGGGGAATTTCAGCATTTTACCTTCAAATAAGGGGAATTTCTGCCTTTTTGCCACAAAATAAGGGGAATTTCTGCCCTATTGCCCTTAAATAAGGAAAATTTCTGCTTTTCTGCCCCAATTAAGGGGAATTTCTGCCTTTTTGCCACAAAGTAAAGGGAATTTCTGCCTTTTTGCCCCAAAATAACGGGAATTTCAGCCTTTTTACCTCAAAATAAGGGGAATTTCTGCCTTTTTCCCCAAAATATGGGTAATTTTTGCCTTTTTGTTCCAAAATAAGGAAAATTTCTACAATTTTGTATCAAAATAAAAGAAATTTCTGTTTTTGCCCGAAAATAAAAGGAATTTCTGACTTTTTGCCCTGAAATAAATGAAATTCCTGCAATTATGCCCGAAAATAAGGGAAATTTGGGCCTTTTTGCCCCCAAATGAGGGGAATTTCTGCCTTTTTGCCCCAAAATATGGGGAATTTCAGGATTTTACCTCAAAATAAGGGGAATTTCAGCCTTTTTGCACCAAAGTATGGGGAATTTCTGCCTTTTTGCCACAAAATAAGAAAAATTTCTGCAAGTCTGTAACAATATAAAAGAAATTTCTAAAATTTTGCCCCAAAATAAAGGAAATTTCTGATTTTTGCCCCAAAATAAAAAGAATTTCTCTATTTTTGCCCCAAAATAAAGGGAAATTCTGCCTTTTTGCCCCAAAATTAGGGGAATTTCTGCAATTTTGCTCAAAAATACGAGAAATTTCTGCCTTTTTACCCGAAATTAAGTGGATTTTCTGCCTTTTTGCCCCCAAATAAGGGAAATTTCTGCAATTTTATCCCAAAATAAGGGAAATTTCTGCCTTTTTGCCCCAAAATAAGGGGAATTTCTGCCGTTTTGCCTTGAAATATGTGAAATTTCTGCAATTTTACCCCAAAATAAGGTGAATTTCTGCCTTTTTGCCCCAAAATAATGGGAATTTCTGCCTTTTTGCCCCAAAATAAGAAAAATTTTTGTTTTTTTCTCTGAAATAAGTGAAATTTCTGCAATTTTGCCCTAAAATAAGGGAAATTTCTGCAATTTTTCCCCATAATAAGGGAAATTTCTGCAATTTTGCTCCAAAATAAGGGGAATTTCTGTTTTTGCCCCCAAATAAGGGGAATTTCTGCAATTTTGCTCCAAAATACAAAGGATTTCTGCATTTTTGCCCGAAAATAAAGGGAATGTTTACCTTTTTGCCATAAAAAAGCAAATTTCTTCATTTTTGCCCCAAAATAAGAAGATTTTCCACCTTTTTGACTCAAAATAAGTGCAATTTCTGCCTTTTCCCCAATATAAACGAAATTTCTGTATTTTTGCCCCAAAATAAGGGGAATTTCAGCCTTATTACCTCAAAATAAGGGGAATTTCTGCCATTTTGCCCCAAAATATGGGGAATTTCTGACTTTTTGCCCCAAAATAAGAAAAATTTCTGCAATTTTGTACCAAAATAAAAAAAATTTCTGCCTTTCCCCCCCCCCCCAAAAAAAAATTTCTGCCTTTTTTCCCTAAAAAACGTGAAATTTCTGCAATTTTGCCCCAAAATAAGGGAAATTTCTGCAATTTTGCCCCAATGTAAAGGAAATTTTTGCAATTTTGCCCCAAAATAAGGGAAATTTCTAACTGTTTGCTCCCGAAAAAGGAGATTTTCTGTCTTTTTGCCCCAAAATAAGGAGAATTTCTGCCTTTTTGCCCGAAAATTATGAGAATTTCTGCAATTTTGCTTCAAAATACAGGGAATTTCTGCCTTTTAGCCCCAAAATAAAGGGAATTTCTGCATTTTACCTCAAATTGAGAATAATTTCTGCCTTTTGCCTCAAAATAAGGGGAATTTTCTGCATTTTTGTTTCAAAATAAGAAAAATTTCTTCAATTTTGTACCATAATAAAAGAAATTTCTGCTCTTTGCCCCAAAATAAAAAAAATTTCTGACTTTTTGCCCTGAAATAAATGAAATTTCTGCAATTTTGCCCGAAAATAAGGGAAATTTGTGCCTCTTTGCCCCAAAATAAGAAGAAGTTTTGCCTTTTGCCCCAAAATATGGGGAATTTCAGCATTTTACCTCAAAATAAGAATTTCAGCCCTTTTGCCCCAAAATAAGGAAAATTTCTGCAATTTTGCCCCAAAATAAGGGGAATTTCTTCTTTTTTGCCCCAAAATAAAGGATATTTCAGCCTTTTTACCTGAAAATAAGTGAAATTTCTGCAATTTTGCCCGAAATAAGGGAAATTTCTGCAATTTTGCCTCAAAATAAGGTAAATTCCTGCAATTTTGCCCCAAAATAAGTGGAATTTCTGAGTTTTGTCCCAAAATAAGGAGAATTTCTGTCTTTTTTCCCCAACATATAGGGAATTTCTGCCTTTTGGCCAAATAATTAGGGGAATTTCTTCATTTTTGCTTCAAAATAAGGGGAATTTCTGCCTTTGTGTCTCTAAAGAAGTGGAATTTCTGTATTTTCCTTCCAAAACAAAGGGAATTTCTGTCTTTTTTGCCCCAAAATAAGGAAAATTTCTGACTTATTACCCTGAAATAAGTGACATGTTTGCACTTTTGCCCCAAAATTAGGGAAATTTCTGCCTTTTTGCCCCCAAATAAGGGGAATTTCAGCCTTTTTACCTCAAAATAAGGGGAATTTCTGCATTTTTGCCACAAAATATTAGGAATTTCTGCATTTTTGCCCCAAAATAAGAACAATTTCTGCCATTTTTACCTGAAATAAGTGAAATTTCTGCAATTTTGCCCCAAAATAAGTAAAATTTCTGCAATTTTGCCCCAAAATAAAGGAAATTTCTGGAATTTTGCCCCAAAATAAGTGGAATTTCTGAGTTTTGCCCCAAAATAAAGAGAATTTCTGTCTTTTTGCCCTAACATATAGGGAATTTCTGCCTTTTTGCCCCACAATTAGGGGAATTTCTGCCTTTTTACCCCCAAATAAGGGGAATTTCAGCCTTTTTACCTCAAAAAGAGGGGAATTTTTGCCTTTTTCCCCAAAATATGGGTAATTTTTGTTTTTTGTTCCAAAATAAAGAAAATTTTTACAATTTTGTATCAAAATAAAATAAATTTCTGCCTTTTTGCCCCAAAATAAATGGAATTTCTGACTTTTTGCCCTGAAATAAATGAAATTCCTGCAATTATGCCCGAAAATAAGGGAAATTTGTGCCTTTTTGCCTCCAAATGAGAGGAATTTCTGCCTTTTTTCCCCAAAATATGGGGAATTTCAGACTTTTTGCACCAAAGTATGGGGAATTTTTGCCTTTTTGCCACAAAATAAGAAAAATTTCTGCAAGTCTGTAACAATATAAAAGAAATTTCTAAAATTTTGCCCCAAAATAAGGGAAATTTCTGATTTTTGCCCCAAAATAAAAAGAATTTCTCTATTTTTGCTTCACAATAAAGGGAAATTCTGCCTTTTTGCCCCAAAATTAGGGTAGTTTCTGCAATTTTGCTCCAAAATACGAGAAATTTCTGCCTTTTTACCCGAAATGAAGTGGATTTTCTGCCTTTTTGCCCCAAAATAAAGGAAATTTCTGCAATTTTATCCCAAAATAAGGGGAATTTCTGCATTTTGCCCTAAAATAAGGGGAATTTCTGCCGTTTTGCCCTGAAATATGTGAAATTTCTGCAATTTTACCCCAAAATAAGGTGAATTTCTGCCTTTTTGCCCCAAAATAATGAAAATTTCTGCCTTTTTGCCCCAACATAAGAAAATTTTTTGCTTTTTTTCTCTGAAATAAGTGAAATTTCTGCAATTTTGCCCTAAAATAAGGGGAATTTCTGCAATTTTTCCCCATAATAAGGGAAATTTCTGCAATTTTGCCCCAAAATAAAGGGAATTTCTGTTTTTGCCCTTAAATAAGGGAGATTTCTGCAATTTTGCCCTAAAATAAGGGGATTTTCTACCTTTTTTGCCAAAAATAAGGGGAATTTCTGACATTTTGCCGCAAAATAAGTGTAATTTCTGCAGTTTTACCCCAAAATAAGGGGAATTTCTGCCTTTTTACCCAAAAATTAGGGGAATTTCTGCCATTTTGCTCCAAAATACGGGTAATTTCTGCCTTTTTGCCCGAAAGTAAAGGGAATGTATACCTTTTTGCTTTAAAAAAACAAATTTCTTCATTTTTGCCCCAAAATAAGGGGATTTTCCACCTTTTTGACTCAAAATAAGTGCAATTTCTGCCTTTTCCTTAAAATAAACGAAATTTCTGTCTTTTTGCCCCCAAAATAAGGGGAATTTCTGCATTTTTACCTCAAAATAAGGGGAATTTCTGCCTTTTTGCCCCAAAATATTGGGAATTTCTGACTTTTTGCCACAAAATAAGAAAAATTTCTGCAATTTTGTACCAAAATAAAAAAAATTTCTGCCTTTTTGCCCCCAAATAAGGGGAATTTCAGCCTTTTTACCTCAAAATAAGGGGAATTTCTGCATTTTTGCCACAAAATATTAGGAATTTCTGCCTTTTTGCCCTAAAATATGGGGAATTTCAGGATTTTACCTCAAAATAAGGGGAATTTTAGCCTTTTTGCACCAAAATATGGGGAATTTCTGCCTTTTTGCCACAAAATAAGAAAATTTCTGCAAGTCTGTAACAATATAAAAGAAATTTCTAAAATTTTGCCCCAAAATAAAGGAAATTTCTGATTTTTGCCCCAAAATAAAAAGAATTTCTCTATTTTTGCCCCAAAATAAAGGGAAATTCTGCCTTTTTGCCCCAAAATTAGGGGAGTTTCTGCAATTTTGCTCCAAAATACGAGAAATTTCTGCCTTTTTACCCGAAATTAAGTGGATTTTCTGCCTTTTTGCCTCCAAATATGGGAAATTTCTGCAATTTTATCCCAAAATAAGGGAAATTTCTGCCTTTTTGCCTCAAAATAAGGGGAATTTCTGCCGTTTTGCCCTGAAATATGTAAAATTTCTGCAATTTTACCCCAAAATAAGGTGAATTTCTGCCTTTTTGCCCCAAAATAATGGGAATTTCTGCCTTTTTGCCCCAAAATAAGAAAAATTTTTGCTTTTTTTCTCTGAAATAAGTGAAATTTCTGCAATTTTGCCCTAAAATAAGGGAAATTTCTGCAATTTTTCCCCATAATAAGGGAAATTTCTGCAATTTTGCCCCAAAATAAGGGGAATTTCTGTTTTTGCCCCCAAATAAGGGAAATTTCTGCAATTTTGCCCTAAAATAAGGGGATTTTCTGCCTTTTTTGCCAAAAATAAGGGGAATTTCTGACATTTTGCCGCAAAATAAGTGAAATTTCTGCAGTTTTACCCCAAAATAAGGAAAATTTCTGCCTTTTTGCCCAAAAATTAGGGGAATTTCTGCAATTTTGCTCCAAAATACAAAGAATTTCTGCCTTTTTGCCCGAAAATAAAGGGAATGTATACCTTTTTGCCATAAAAAAGCAAATTTCTTCATTTTTGCCGCAAAATAAGGGGATTTTCCACCTTTTTGACTCAAAATAAGTGCAATTTCTGACTTTTCCCCAAAATAAACAAAATTTCTGCATTTTTGCCCCCAAATAAGGGGAATTTCAGCCTTATTACCTCAAAATAAGGGGAATTTCTTCCTTTTTGCCCCAAAATATGGGGAATTTCTGACTTTTTGCCCCAAAATAAGAAAAATTTCTGCCATTTTGTACCAAAATAAAAAAAATTTCTGCCTTTTTGCCTTCCCAAAAAAAATTTCTGCCTTTTTTCCCTGAAATACGTGAAATTTCTGCAATTTTGCCCCAAAATAAGGGAAATTTCTGCAATTTTGCCCCAAAATAAGGGGAATTTCTGACTCTTTGCTCCCGAAAAGGAGATTTTCTGTCTTTTTGCCCCAAAATAAGGAGAATTTCTGCCTTTTTGCCCGAAAATTATGAGAATTTTTGCAATTTTGCTTCAAAATACAGGGAATTTCTGCCTTTTAGCCCCAAAAATAAGGGAATTTCTGCATTTTACCTCAAATTGAGAATAATTTCTGCCTTTTGCCTCAAAATAAGGGGAATTTTCTGCCTTTTTGTTTCAAAATAAGAAAAATTTCTTCAATTTTGTACCATAATAAAAGAAATTTCTGCTCTTTGCCCCAAAATAAAAGGAATTTCTGACTTTTTGCCCTGAAATAAATGAAATTTCTGCAATTTTGCCCGAAAATAAGGGAAATTTGTGCCTCTTTGCCCCAAAATAAGAAGAAGTTTTGCCTTTTGCCCCAAAATATGGGGAATTTCAGCATTTTACCTCAAAATAAGAATTTCAGCCCTTTTGCCCCAAAATAAGAAAAATTTCTGCAAGTTTGCCCCAAAATAAGGGAAATTTCTTCCTTTTTGCCCCAAAATAAAGGATATTTCAGCCTTTTTACCTGAAAATAAGTGAAATTTCTGCAATTTTGCCCCAAATAAAGGAAATTTCTGCAATTTTGCCTCAAAATAAGGTAAATTCCTGCAATTTTGCCCCAAAATAAGTGGAATTTCTGAGTTTTGTCCCAAAATAAGGAGAATTTCTGTCTTTTTGCCCCAACATATAGGGAATTTCGGCCTTTTGGCCCAACAATTAGGGGAATTTCTTCATTTTTGCTTCAAAATAAGGGGAATTTCTGCCTTTTTGTCTCTAAAGAAGTGGAATTTCTGTATTTTCCTTCCAAAACAAAGGGAATTTCTGTCTTTTTTGCCCCAAAATAAAGAAAATTTCTGACTTATTACCCTGAAATAAGTGAAATGTTTGCAATTTTACCCCAAAATAAGGGAAATTTCTGCCTTTTTCCCCCCAAATAAGGGGAATTTCAGCCTTTTTACCTCAAAATAAGGGGAATTTCTGCATTTTTGACACAAAATATTAGAAATTTCTGCCTTTTTGCCCCAAAATAAGAAAAAATTCTGCCATTTTTACCTGAAATAAGTGAAATTTCTGCAATTTTGCCCCAAAACAAGTAAGATTTCTGCAATTTTGCTTCAAAATAAGGGAAATTTCTGGAATTTTGCCCCAAAATAAGTGGAATTTCTGAGTTTTGCCCCAAAATAAGGAGAATTTCTGTCTTTTTGCCCCAACATATAGGGAATTTCTGCCTTTTTGCCCCACAATTAGGGGATTTTCTTCAATTCTGCTCCAAAATAGGGGGAATTTCTGCTTTTTTGCCCGAAAATAAGGGGAATGTATACCTTTTGCCACAAAAAAGAGAAATTTCTTCATTTTTGCCCCAAAATAAGAGGAATTTCTGCCTTCTTACCTCAAAATAAGTGAAATTTCTGCCTTTTTACCCAAAAATAAACGGAATTTCTGTTTTTTTGCCCCAAAATAAAAGGAATTTTTGAATTTTGCCCTGAAATAAGTGAAATTTCTGCAATTTGCCCCAAAATAAGGGAAATTTCTGCCTTTTTGCCACAAAATAAAGGGAATTTCTGTCTTTTTGCCTCAAAATAAGGGGAATTTCAGCATTTTACCTCATAATAAGGGGAATCTCTGCTTTTTTGCCCCAAAATATGGGGAATTTCTGCATTTTCCCCAAAATAAAGAAAATTTCTGCAATTTTGTACCAAAATAAAAGAAATTTCTGCCTTTTTTCCCCAAAATAAGAGAAATTTCTGTGCTTTTTCCCTGAAATAAATGAAATTTCTGCAATTTTGCCCCAAAATAAGGGAAATTTCTGCAATTTTGCCCCAAAATAAAGGAAATTTCTGCAATTTTGCCCCAAAATAAGGGGAATTTATGACTTTTTGCCCTGAAATAAGGAGAATTTCTGTCTTTTTGTTCCAAAATAATGTGAATTTCTGCATTTTCCCTCAAAATTACGGGATAATGTGCAATTTTGCTTAAAAATACGGGGAAATCTGCCTTATTGCACAAAAATAGAGGGAATTTCTTCATTTTTGCACCAATATAAGGGGAATTTCTGAAATTTAGCTTTAAAATACGGGGAATTTCTGCGTTATTGTCCGAAATAAAGTGGAATTTCTGCCTTTTTGCCCTGAAATATTTGAAATTTCTGCAATTTTACCCCAAAATAAGGGGAATTTCTGTTTTTGGCCCCAAAATTAGGGAATTTCTGTTTTTCGCCCCAAAATAAGGCTAATTTCTGACTTTTTGCCCTGAAATAATTGAAATTTCTGCAATATTGCCCCAAAATAATAGGAATTTCTGCCTTTTTGCCGAAAATAAGGGGAAATTCAGCATTTTACCTCCAAATAAGGGGAATTTCTGCCTTTTTGCCACAAAATATGGGGAATTTCTGCCCTATTGCCTTTAAATAAGGAAAATTTCTGCTTTTCTGCCCCAATTAACGGGAATTTCTGCCTTTTTGCCACAAAGTAAAGGGAATTTCTGCCTTTTTTTCCCCAAAATTACAGGAATTTCAGCCTTTTTACCTCAAAATAAGGGGAATTTCTGCCTTTTTGCCCAAAATATGGGTAATTTTTGCTTTTTGTTCCAAAATAAGGAAAATTTCTACAATTTTGTATCAAAATAAAAGAAATTTCTGCCTTTTTTCCCCAAAATAAATGGAATTTCTGACTTTTTGCCCTGAAATAAATGAAATTCCTGCAATTATGCCCGAAAATAAGGGAAATTTGTGCCTTTTTGCCCCCAAATGAGAGGAATTTCTGCCTTTTTTCCCCAAAATATGGGGAATTTCAGCCTTTTTGCACCAAAGTATGGGGAATTTCTGCCTTTTTGCCACAAAATAAGAAAAATTTCTGCAAGTCTGTAACAATATAAAAGAAATTTCTAAAATTTTGCGCCAAAATAAGGGAAATTTCTGATTTTTGCACCAAAATAAAAAGAATTTCTCTATTTTTGCCCCACAATAAAGGGAAATTCTGCCTTTTTGCCCCAAAATTAGGGGAGTTTCTGCAATTTTGCTCCAAAATACGAGAAATTTCTGCCTTTTTACCCGAAATTAAGTGGATTTTCTTCCTTTTTGCCCCCAAATAAGGGAAATTTCTGCAATTTTTCCCCATAATAAGGGAAATTTCTGCAATTTTGCCCCAAAATAAAGGGAATTTCTGTTTTTGCCCCCAAATAAGGGAGATTTCTGCAATTTTGCCCTAAAATAAGGGGATTTTCTGCCTTTTTTACCTTCAAATAAGGGGAATTTCTGCCCTATTGCCCTTAAATAAGGAAAATTTCTGCTTTTCTGCCCCAATTAACGGGAATTTCTGCCTTTTTGCCACAAAGTAAAGGGAATTTCTGCCTTTATGCCCCAAAATAACGGGAATTTCAGCCTTCTTACCTCAAAATAAAAGGAATTTCTGCCTTTTTCCCCAAAATATGGGTAATTTTTGCCTTTTTGTTCCAAAATAAGAAAAATTTCTACAATTTTGTATCAAAATAGAAGAAATTTCTGTTTTTGCCCCAAAATAAAAGGAATTTCTGACTTTTTGCCCTGAAATAAATGAAATTCCTGCAATTATGCCCGAAAATAAGGGAAATTTGTGCCTTTTTGCCCCCAAATGAGGGGAATTTCTGCCTTTTTGCCCCAAAATATGGGGAATTTCAGGATTTTACCTCAAAATAAGGGGAATTTCAGCCTTTTTGCACCAAAATATGGGGAATTTCTGCCTTTTTGCCACAAAATAAGAAAAATTTCTGCAAGTCTGTAACAATATAAAAGAAATTTCTAAAATTTTGCCCCAAAATAAAGGAAATTTCTGATTTTTGCCCCAAAATAAAAAGAATTTCTCTATTTTTGCCCCAAAATAAAGGGAAATTCTGCCTTTTAGCCCCAAAATTAGGGGAGTTTCTGCAATTTTGCTCCAAAATACGAGAAATTTCTGCCTTTTTACCCGAAATTAAGTGGATTTTCTGCCTTTTTGCCTCCAAATAAGGGAAATTTCTGCAATTTTATCCCAAAATAAGGGAAATTTCTGCCTTTTTGCCCCAAAATAAGGGGAATTTCTGCCGTTTTGCCCTGAAATATGTGAAATTTCTGCAATTTTACCCCAAAATAAGGTGAATTTCTGCCTTTTTGCCCCAAAATAATGGGAATTTCTGCCTTTTTGCCCCAAAATAAGAAAAATTTTTGCTTTTTTTCTCTGAAATAAGTGAAATTTTTGCAATTTTGCCCTAAAATTAGGGAAATTTCTGCAATTTTTCCCCATAATAAGTGAAATTTCTGCAATTTTGCCCCAAAATAAGGGGAATTTCTGTTTTTTTCCCCAAATAAGGGAAATTTCTGCAATTTTGCCCTAAAATAAGGGGATTTTCTGCATTTTTTGCCAAAAATAAGGGGAATTTCTGACATTTTGCCGCAAAATAAGTGAAATTTCTGCAGTTTTACCCCAAAATAAGGAAAATTTCTGCCTTTTTGCCCAAAAATTAGGGGAATTTCTGCAATTTTGCTCCAAAATACAAAGAATTTCTGCCTTTTTGCCCGAAAATAAAGGGAATGTATACCTTTTTGCCATAAAAAAGCAAATTTCTTCATTTTTGCCCCAAAATAAGGGGATTTTCCACCTTTTTGACTCAAAATAAGTGCAATTTCTGCCTTTTCCCCAAAATAAACGAAATTTCTGCCTTTTTGCCCCAAAATAAGGGGAATTTCAGCCTTATTACCTCAAAATAAGGGGAATTTCTGCCTTTTTGCCCCAATATATGGGGAATTTCTGACTTTTTGCCCCAAAATAAGAAAAATTTCTGCCATTTTGTACCAAAATAAAAAAAATTTCTGCCTTTTTGCCCCCCCAAAAAAAATTTCTGCCTTTTTTTCTCAAATAACTGAAATTTCTTCAATTTTGCCCCAAAATAAGGGAAATTTCTGCAATTTTGCCCCAAAATAAGGGGAATTTCTGACTGTTTGCTCCCGAAAAAGGAGATTTTCTGTCTTTTTGCCACAAAATAAGGAGAATTTCTGCCTTTTTGCCCGAAAATTATGAGAATTTCTGCAATTTTGCTTCAAAATACAGGGAATTTCTGCCTTTTAGCCCCAAAATAAAGGGAATTTCTGCATTTTACCTCAAATTGAGAATAATTTCTGCCTTTTGCCTCAAAATAAGGGGAATTTTCTGCCTTTTTGTTTCAAAATAAGAAAAATTTCTTCAATTTTGTACCATAATAAAAGAAATTTCTGCTCTTTGCCCCAAAATAAAAAAAATTTCTGACTTTTTGCCCTGAAATAAATGAAATTTCTGCAATTTTGTCCGAAAATAAGGGAAATTTGTGCCTCTTTGCCCCAAAATAAGAAGAAGTTTTGCCTTTTGCCCCAAAATATGGGGAATTTCAGCATTTTACCTCAAAATAAGAATTTCAGCCCTTTTGCCCCAAAATAAGGAAAATTTCTGCAATTTTGCCCCAAAATAAGGGGAATTTCTTCTTTTTTGCCCCAAAATAAAGGATATTACAGCCTTTTTACCTGAAAATAAGTGAAATTTCTGCAATTTTGCCCCAAATAAGGGAAATTTCTGCAATTTTGCCTCAAAATAAGGTAAATTCCTGCAATTTTGCCCCAAAATAAGTGGAATTTCTGAGTTTTGTCCCAAAATAAGGAGAATTTCTGTCTTTTTGCCCCAACATATAGGGAATTTCTGCCTTTTGGCCCAACAATTAGGGGATTTTCTTCATTTTTGCTTCAAAATAAGGGGAATTTCTGCCTTTTTGTCTCTAAAGATGTGGAATTTCTGTATTTTCCTTCCAAAACAAAGGGTATTTCTGTCTTTTTTGCCCCAAAATAAGGAAAATTTCTGACTTATTACCCTGAAATAAGTGAAATGTTTGCAATTTTGCCCCAAAATTAGGGAAATTTCTGCCTTTTTGCCCCCAAATAAGGGGAATTTCAACCTTTTTACCTCAAAATAAGGGGAATTTCTGCATTTTTGCCACAAAATATTAGGAATTTCTGCCTTTTTGCCCCAAAATAAGAAAAATTTCTGCCATTTTATCTGAAATAAGTGAAATTTCTGCAATTTTGCCCCAAAATAAGTAAAATTTCTGCAATTTTGCCCCAAAATAAGGGAAATTTCTGGAATTTTGCCCCAAAATAAGTGGAATTTCTGAGTTTTGCCCCAAAATAAGGAGAATTTCTGTCTTTTTGCCCCAACATATAGGGAATTTCTGCCTTTTTGCCCCACAATTAGGGGATTTTCTTCAATTCTGCTCCAAAATACGGGGAATTTCTGCTTTTTTTGCCCGAAAATAAGGGGAATGTATACCTTTTGCCACAAAAAAGAGAAATTTCTTCATTTTTGCCCCAAAATAAGAGGAATTTCTGCCTTCTTACCTCAGAATAAGTGAAATTTCTGCCTTTTTACCCAAAATAAACGAAATTTCTGTCTTTTTGCCCCAAAATAAAAGGAATTTTTGAATTTTGCCCTGAAATAAGTGAAATTTCTGCAATTTTGCCCCAAAATAAGGGAAATTTCTGCCTTTTTGCCACAAAATAAAGGGAATTTCTGTATTTTTGCCCCAAAATAAGGGGAATTTCAGCATTTTACCTCATAATAAGGCAAATCTCTGCATTTTTGCCCCAAAATATGGGGAATTTCTTCATTTTTGCCCCAAAATAAAGAAAATTTCTGCAATTTTGTACCAAAATAAAAGAAATTTCTGCCTTTTTGCCCCAAAATAAGAGAAATTTCTGCACTTTTTCCCTGAAATAAGTGAAATTTCTGCAATTTTGCCCCAAAATAAGGGAAATTTCTGCAATTTTGCCCCAAAATAAAGAAAATTTCTGCAATTTTGTACCAAAATAAAAGAAATTTCTGCCTTTTTGCCCCAAAATAAGAGAAATTTCGGCACTTTTTCCCTGAAATAAGTGAAATTTCTGCAATTTTGCCCCAAAATAAGAGAAATTTCTGCAATTTTGCCCCAAAATAAAGAAAATTTCTGCAATTTTACCCCAAAAGAAGGGGAATTTCTGACTTTTTGCCCTGAAATAAGGAGAATTTCTGTCTTTTTGTTCCAAAATAATGTGAATTTCTGCATTTTCCTTCAAAATTAGGGAAATATGTGCAATTTTGCTTCAAAATACGGGGAAATCTGCCTTATTGCACAAAAATAAAGGGAATTTCTCCATTTTTGCACCAATATAAGGGGAATTTCTGAAATTTAGCTTTAAAATACGGGGAATTTCTGCGTTATTGTCCGAAATAAAGTGGAATTTCTGCCTTTTTGCCCTGAAATATTTGAAATTTCTGCAATTTTACCCCAAAATAAGGGGAATTTCTGTTTTTGGCCCCAAAATTAAGGGAATTTCTGCTTTTTGCCCCAAAATAAGGCAAATATCTGACTTTTTGCTCAGAAATAATTTAAATTTCTGCAATTTTGCCCCAAAATAATAGGAATTTCTGCCTTTTTGCCGAAAATAAAAGGAATTTCAGCATTTTACCTTCAAATAAGGGGAATTTCTGCCTTTTTGCCACAAAATAAGGGGAATTTCTGCCCTATTGCCCTTAAATAAGGAAAATTTCTGCTTTTCTGCTCCAATTAACGGGAATTTCTGCCTTTTTGCCACAAAGTAAAGGGAATTTCTGCCTTTTTGCCCCAAAATAACGGGAATTTCAGCCTTTTTACCTCAAAATAAGGGGAATTTCCGCCTTTTTCCCCAAAATATGGGTAATTTTTGCCTTTTTGTTCCAAAATAAGGAAAATTTCTACAATTTTGTATCAAAATAAAAGAAATTTCTGTTTTTGCCCCAAAATAAAAGGAATTTCTGACTTTTTGCCCTGAAATAAATGAAATTCCTGCAATTATGCCCGAAAATAAGGGAAATTTGGGCCTTTTTGCCCCCAAATGAGGGGAATTTCTGCCTTTTTGCCCCAAAATAAAGGGAATTTCTGCATTTTACCTCAAATTGAGAATAATTTCTGCCTTTTGCCTCAAAATAAGGGGAATTTTCTGCCTTTTTGTTTCAAAATAAGAAAAATTTCTTCAATTTTGTACCATAATAAAAGAAATTTCTGCTCTTTGCCCCAAAATAAAAGGAATTTCTGACTTTTTGCCCTGAAATAAATGAAATTTCTGCAATTTTGCCCGAAAATAAGGGAAATTTGTGCCTCTTTGCCCCAAAATAAGAAGAAGTTTTGCCTTTTGCCCCAAAATATGGGGAATTTCGGCATTTTACCTCAAAATAAGAATTTCAGCCCTTTTGCCCCAAAATAAGGAAAATTTCTGCAATTTTGCCCCAAAATAAGGGGAATTTCTTCCTTTTTGCCCCAAAATAAAGGATATTTCAGCCTTTTTACCTGAAAATAAGTGAAATTTCTGCAATTTTGCCCTCAAATAAGGGAAATTTCTGCAATTTTGCCTCAAAATAAGGTAAATTCCTGCAATTTTGCCCCAAAATAAGTGGAATTTCTGAGTTTTGTCCCAAAATAAGGAGAATTTCTGTCTTTTTTCCCCAACATATAGGGAATTTCTGCCTTTTGGCCCAACAATTAGGGGAATTTCTTCATTTTTGCTTCAAAATAAGGGGAATTTCTGCCTTTTTGTCTCTAAAGAAGTGGAATTTCTGTATTTTCCTTCCAAAACAAAGGGAATTTCTGTCTTTTTTGCCCCAAAATAAGGAAAATTTCTGACTTATTACCCTGAAATAAGTGAAATGTTTGCACTTTTGCCCCAAAATTAGGGAAATTTCTGCCTTTTTGCCCCCAAATAAGGGGAATTTCTGCATTTTTGCCACAAAATATTAGGAATTTCTGCCTTTTTGCCCCAAAATAAGAAAAATTTCTGCCATTTTTACCTGAAATAAGTGAAATTTCTGCAATTTTGCCCCAAAATAAGTAAAATTTCTGCAATTTTGCCCCAAAATAAGGGAAATTTCTGGAAATTTGCCCCAAAATAAGTGGAATTTCTGAGTTTTGCCCCAAAATAAGGAGAATTTCTGTCTTTTTGCCCCAACATATAGGGAATTTCTGCCTTTTTGCCCCACAATTAGGGGATTTTCTTCAATTCTGCTCCAAAATACGGGGAATTTCTGCTTTTTTTGCCCGAAAATAAGGGGAATGTATACCTTTTGCCACAAAAAAGAGAAATTTCTTCATTTTTGCCCCAAAATAAGAGGAATTTCTGCCTTCTTACCTCAAAATAAGTGAAATTTCTGCCTTTTTAACCTAAAAATGAACGGAATTTCTGTCTTTTTGCCCTAAAATAAAAGGAATTTTTGAATTTTGCCCTGAAATAAGTGAAATTTCTGCAATTTTGCCCCAAAATAAGGGAAATTTCTGCCTTTTTGCCACAAAATAAAGGGAATTTCTGTATTTTTGCCCCAAAATAAGGGGAATTTCAGCATTTTACCTCATAATAAGGCAAATCTCTGCCTTTTTGCCCCAAAATATGGGGAATTTCTTCATTTTTGCCCCAAAATAAAGAAAATTTTTGTAATTTTGTACCAAAATAAAAGAAATTTCTGCCTTTTTGCCCCAAAATAAGAGAAATTTCTGCACTTTTTCCCTGAAATAAGTGAAATTTCTGCAATTTTGCCCCAAAATAAGGGAAATTTCTGCAATTTTGCCCCAAAATAAAGAAAATTTCTGCAATTTTGTACCAAAATAAAAGAAATTTCTGCCTTTTTGCCCCAAAATAAGAGAAATTTCTGCAATTTTGCCCCAAAATAAAGAAAATTTCTGCAATTTTACCCCAAAAGAAGGGGAATTTCTGACTTTTTGCCCTGAAATAAGGAGAATTTCTGTCTTTTTGTTCCAAAATAATGTGAATTTCTGCATTTTCCTTCAAAATTAGGGAAATATGTGCAATTTTGCTTCAAAATACGGGGAAATCTGCCTTATTGCACAAAAATAAAGGGAATTTCTCCATTTTTGCACCAATATAAGGGGGATTTCTGAAATTTAGTTTTAAAATACGGGGAATTTCTGCGTTATTGTCCGAAATAAAGTGGAATTTCTGCCTTTTTGCCCTGAAATATTTGAAATTTCTGCAATTTTACCCCAAAATAAGGGGAATTTCTGTTTTTGGCCCCAAAATTAAGGGAATTTCTGCTTTTTGCCCCAAAATAAGGCAAATATCTGACTTTTTGCCCAGAAATAATTGAAATTTCTGCAATTTTGCCCCAAAATAATAGGAATTTCTGCCTTTTTGCCGAAAATAAGGGGAATTTCAGCATTTTACCTTCAAATAAGGGGAATTTCTGCCCTATTGCCCTTAAATAAGGAAAATTTCTGCTTTTCTGCCCCAATTAACGGGAATTTCTGCTCTTTTGCCACAAAGTAAAGGGAATTTCTGCCTTTATGCCCCAAAATAACGGGAATTTCAGCCTTTTTACCTCAAAATAAAAGGAATTTCTGCCTTTTTCCCCAAAATATGGGTAATTTTTGCCTTTTTGTTCCAAAATAAGGAAAATTTCTACAATTTTGTATCAAAATAAAAGAAATTTCTGCTTTGCCCCAAAATAAAAGGAATTTCTGACTTTTTGCCCTGAAATAAATAAAATTCCTGCAATTATGCCCGAAAATAAGGGAAATTTGGGACTTTTTGCCCCCAAATGAGGGGAATTTCTGCCTTTTTGCCCCAAAATATGGGGAATTTCAGGATTTTACCTCAAAATAAGGGGAATTTCAGCGTTTTTGCACCAAAATATGGGGAATTTCTGCCTTTTTGCCACAAAATAAGAAAAATTTCTGCAAGTCTGTAACAATATAAAAGAAATTTCTAAAATTTTGCCCCAAAATAAAGGAAATTTCTGATTTTTGCCCCAAAATAAAAAGAATTTCTCTATTTTTGCCCCAAAATAAAGGGAAATTCTGCCTTTTTGCCCCAAAATTAGGGGAGTTTCTGCAATTTTGCTCCAAAATACGAGAAATTTCTGCCTTTTTACCTGAAATTAAGTGGATTTTCTGCCTTTTTGCCCCCAAATAAGGGAAATTTCTGCAATTTTATCCCAAAATAAGGGAAATTTCTGCCTTTTTGCCCCAAAATAAGGGGAATTTCTGCCGTTTTGCCCTGAAATATGTGAAATTTCTGCAATTTTACCCCAAAATAAGGTGAATTTCTGCCTTTTTGCCCCAATATAATGGGAATTTCTGCCTTTTTGCCCCAAAATAAGAAAAATTTTTGCTTTTTTTCTCTGAAATAAGTGAAATTTCTGCAATTTTGCCCTAAAATAAGGGAAATTTCTGCAATTTTTCCCCACAATAAGGGAAATTTCTGCAATTTTGCCCCAAAGTAAGGGGAATTTCTGTTTTTGTCCCCAAATAAGGGAAATTTCTGCAATTTTGCCCTAAAATAAGGGGATTTTCTGCATTTTTTGCCAAAAATAAGGGGAATTTCTGACATTTTGCCGCAAAATAAGTGAAATTTCTGCAGTTTTACCCCAAAATAAGGAAAATTTCTGCCTTTTTGCCCAAAAATTAGGGGAATTTCTGCAATTTTGCTCCAAAATACAAAGAATTTCTGCCTTTTTGCCCGAAAATAAAGGGAATGTATACCTTTATGCCATAAAAAAGCAAATTTCTTCATTTTTGCCCCAAAATAAGGGGATTTTCCACCTTTTTGACTCAAAATAAGTGCAATTTCTGCCTTTTCCCCAAAATAAACGAAATTTCTGCCTTTTTGCCCCAAAATAAGGGGAATTTCAGCCTTATTACCTCAAAATAAAGGGAATTTCTGCCTTTTTGCCCCAAAATATGGGGAATTTCTGACTTTTTGCCCCAAAATAAAAAAAATTTCTGCCTTTTTGCCCCCCCAAAAAAAATTTCTGCCTTTTTTTTCTCAAATACCTGAAATTTCTGCAATTTTGCCCCAAAATAAGGGAAATTTCTGCAATTTTGCCCCAATGTAAAGGAAATTTCTGCAATTTTGCCCCAAAATAAGGGGAATTTCTGACTGTTTGCTCCCGAAAAAGGAGATTTTCTGTCTTTTTGCCCCAAAATAAGGAGAATTTCTGCCTTTTTGCCCGAAAAATATGAGAATTTCTGCAATTTTGCTTCAAAATACAGGGAATTTCTGCCTTTTAGCCCCAAAATAAAGGGAATTTCTGCATTTTACCTCAAATTGAGAATAATTTCTGCTTTTTGCCTCAAAATAAGGGGAATTTTCTGCCTTTTTGTTTCAAAATAAGAAAAATTTCTTCAATTTGTACCATAATAAAAGAAATTTCTGCTCTTTGCCCCAAAATAAAAGGAATTTCTGACTTTTTGCCCTGAAATAAATGAAATTTCTGCAATTTTTCCCAAAAATAAGGGAAATTTGTGCCTCTTTGCCCCAAAATAAGAAGAAGTTTTGCCTTTTGCCCCAAAATATGGGGAATTTCAGCATTTTACCTCAAAATAAGAATTTCAGCCCTTTTGCCCCAAAATAAGGAAAATTTCTGCAATTTTGCCCCAAAATAAGGGGAATTTCTTCCTTTTTGCCCCAAAATAAAGGATATTTCAGCCTTTTTACCTGAAAATAAGTGAAATTTCTGCAATTTTGCCCTCAAATAAGGGAAATTTCTGCAATTTTGCCTCAAAATAAGGTAAATTCCTGCAATTTTGCCCCAAAATAAGTGGAATTTCTGAGTTTTGTCCCAAAATAAGGAGAATTTCTGTCTTTTTTCCCCAACATATAGGGAATTTCTGCCTTTTTGTCCAACAATTAGGGGAATTTCTTCATTTTTGCTTCAAAATAAGGGGAATTTCTGCCTTTTTGTCTCTAAAGAAGTGGAATTTCTGTATTTTCCTTCCAAAACAAAGGGAATTTCTGCCTTTTTTGCCCCAAAATAAGGAAAATTTCTGACTTATTACCCTGAAATAAGTGAAATGTTTGCAATTTTACCCCAAAATAAGGGAAATTTCTGCCTTTTTGCCCCCAAATAAGGGAAATTTCAGCCTTTTTACCTCAAAATAAGGAGAATTTCTGCATTTTTGCCACAAAATATTAGGAATTTCTGCCTTTTTGCCCCAAAATAAGAAAAATTTCTGCCATTTTTACCTGAAATAAGTGAAATTTCTGCAATTTTGCCCCAAAATAAGTAAAATTTCTGCAATTTTGCTTCAAAATAAGGGAAATTTCTGGAATTTTGCCCCAAAATAAGTGGAATTTCTGAGTTTTGCCCCAAAATAAGGAGAATTTCTGTCTTTTTGCCCCAACATATAGGGAATTTCTGCCTTTTTGCCCCACAATTAGGGGATTTTCTTCAATTCTGCTCCAAAATAGGGGGAATTTCTGCTTTTTTGCCCGAAAATAAGGGAAATGTATACCTTTTGCCACAAAAAAGAGAAATTTCTTCATTTTTGCCCCAAAATAAGAGGAATTTCTGCCTTCTTACCTCAAAATAAGTGAAATTTCTGCCTTTTTACCCAAAATAAACGAAATTTCTGTCTTTTTGCCTCAAAATAAAAGGAATTTTTGAATTTTGCCCTGAAATAAGTGAAATTTCTGCAATTTTGCCCCAAAATAAGGGAAATTTCTGCCTTTTTGCCACAAAATAAAGGGAATTTCTGTATTTTTGCCTCAAAATAAGGGGAATTTCAGCATTTTACCTCATAATAAGGGGAATCTCTGCTTTTATGCCCCAAAATATGGGGAATTTCTGCATTTTCCCCAAAATAAAGAAAATTTCTGCAATTTTGTACCAAAATAAAAGAAATTTCTGCCTTTTTTCCCCAAAATAAGAGAAATTTCTCTGCTTTTTCCCTGAAATAAGTGAAATTTCTGCAATTTTGCCCCAAAATAAAAGAAATTTCTGCAATTTTGCCCCAAAATAAAGGAAATTTCTGCAATTTTGCCCCAAAATAAGGGGAATTTATGACTTTTTGCCCTGAAATAAGGAGAATTTCTGTCTTTTTCTTCCAAAATAATGTGAATTTCTGCATTTTCCCTCAAAATTAGGGGATAATGTGCAATTTTGCTTCAAAATACGGGGAAATCTGCCTTATTGCACAAAAATAGAGGGAATTTCTGCATTTTTGCACCAATATAAGGGGAATTTCTGAAATTTAGCTTTAAAATACGGGGAATTTCTGCGTTATTGTCCGAAATAAAGTGGAATTTCTGCCTTTTTGCCCTGAAATATTTGAAATTTCTGCAATTTTACCCCAAAATAAGGGGAATTTCTGTTTTTGGCCCCAAAATTAGGGAATTTCTGTTTTTCGCCCCAAAATAAGGCTAATTTCTGACTTTTTGCCCTGAAATAATTGAAATTTCTGCAATTTTGCCCCAAAATAATAGGAATTTCTGCCTTTTTGCCGAAAATAAGGGGAAATTCAGCATTTTACCTCCAAATAAGGGGAATTTCTGCCTTTTTGCCACAAAATATGGGGAATTTCTGCCCTATTGCCTTTAAATAAGGAAAATTTCTGCTTTTCTGCCCCAATTAACGGGAATTTCTGCCTTTTTGCCACAAAGTAAAGGGAATTTCTGCCTTTTTTTCCCCAAAATTACAGGAATTTCAGCCTTTTTACCTCAAAATAAGGGGAATTTCTGCCTTTTTGCCCAAAATATGGGTAATTTTTGCTTTTTGTTCCAAAATAAGGAAAATTTCTACAATTTTGTATCTAAATAAAAGAAATTTCTGCCTTTTTTCCCCAAAATAAATGGAATTTCTGACTTTTTGCCCTGAAATAAATGAAATTCCTGCAATTATGCCCAAAAATAAGGGAAATTTGTGCCTTTTTGCCCCCAAATGAGAGGAATTTCTGCCTTTTTTCCCCAAAATATGGGGAATTTCAGCCTTTTTGCACCAAAGTATGGGGAATTTCTGCCTTTTTGCCACAAAATAAGAAAAATTTCTGCAAGTCTGTAACAATATAAAAGAAATTTCTAAAATTTTGCCCCAAAATAAGGGAAATTTCTGATTTTTGCCCCAAAATAAAAAGAATTTCTCTATTTTTGCCCCACAATAAAGGGAAATTCTGCCTTTTTGCCCGAAAATTAGGGGAGTTTCTGCAATTTTGCTCCAAAATACGAGAAATTTCTGCCTTTTTACCCGAAATTAAGTGGATTTTCTGCCTTTTTGCCCCCAAATAAGGGAAATTTCTGCAATTTTTCCCCATAATAAGGGAAATTTCTGCAATTTTGCCCCAAAATAAAGGGAATTTCTGTTTTTGCCCCCAAATAAGGGAGATTTCTGCAATTTTGCCCTAAAATAAGGGGATTTTTTGCATTTTTTGCCGAAAATAAGGGGAATTTCTGACATTTTGCCGCAAAATAAGTGAAATTTCTGCAGTTTTACCCCAAAAATAAGGGGAATTTCTGCCTTTTTACCCAAAAATTAGGGGAATTTCTGCAATTTTGCTCCAAAATACAAAGAATTTCTGCCTTTTTGCCCGAAAATAAAGGGAATGTATACCTTTTTGCCATAAAAAAGCAAATTTCTTCATTTTTGCCCCAAAATAAGGGAATTTTCCACCTTTTTGACTCAAAATAAGTGCAATTTCTGCCTTTTCCCCAAAATAAACGAAATTTCTGCCTTTTTGCCCCAAAATAAGGGGAATTTCAGTCTTATTACCTCAAAATAAGGGGAATTTCTGCCTTTTTGCCCCAAAATATGGGGAATTTCTGACTTTTTGCCCCAAAATAAGAAAAATTTCTGCAATTTTGTACCAAAATAAAAAAATTTCTGCCTTCTTGCCCCCAAATAAGGGGAATTTTGGCCTTTTTACCTCAAAATAAGGGGAATTTCTGCCTTTTTGCCCCAAAATATGGGGAATTTCAGGATTTTACCTCAAAATAAGGGGAATTTCAGCATTTTGCACCAAAATATGGGGAATTTCTGCCTTTTTGCCACAAAATAAGAAAAATTTCTGCAAGTCTGTAACAATATAAAAGAAATTTCTAAAATTTTGCCCCAAAATAAAGGAAATTTCTGATTTTTGCCCCAAAATAAAAAGAATTTCTCTATTTTTGCCCCAAAATAAAGGGAAATTCTGCCTTTTTGCCCCAAAATTAGGGGAGTTTCTGCAATTTTGCTCCAAAATACGAGAAATTTCTGCCTTTTTACCCGAAATTAAGTGGATTTTCTGACTTTTTGCCCCCAAATAAGGGAAATTTCTGCAATTTTATCCCAAAATAAGGGAAATTTCTGCCTTTTTGCCCCAAAATAAGGGGAATTTCTGCCGTTTTGCCCTGAAATATGTGAAATTTCTGCAATTTTACCCCAAAATAAGGTGAATTTCTGCCTTTTTGCCCCAAAATAAGAAAAATTTTTGTTTTTTTCTCTGAAATAAGTGAAATTTCTGCAATTTTGCACTAAAATAAGGGAAATTTCTGCAATTTTTCCCCATAATAAGGGAAATTTCTGCAATTTTGCCCCAAAATAAGGGGAATTTCTGTTTTTGCCCCCAAATAAAAGAAATTTCTGCAATTTTGCCCTAAAATAAGGGGATTTTCTGCATTTTTTGCCAAAAATAAGGGGAATTTCTGACATTTTGCCGCAAAATAAGTGAAATTTCTGCAGTTTTACCCCAAAATAAGGAAAATTTCTGCTTTTTGCCCAAAAATTAGGGGAATTTCTGCAATTTTGCTCCAAAATACAAAGAATTTCTGCCTTTTTGCCCGAAAATAAAGGGAATGTATACCTTTTTGCCATAAAAAAGCAAATTTCTTCATTTTTGCCCCAAAATAAGGGAATTTTCCACCTTTTTGACTCAAAATAAGTGCAATTTCTGCCTTTTCCCCAAAATAAACGAAATTTCTGTCTTTTTGCCCCAAAATAAGGGGAATTTCAGCCTTATTACCTCAAAATAAGGGGAATTTCTGCCTTTTTGCCCCAAAATATGGGGAATTTCTGACTTTTTGCCCCAAAATAAGAAAAATTTCTGCAATTTTGTACCAAAATAAAAAAAATTTCTCTTTTTTTGCCCCCCAAAAAAAATTTCTGCCTTTTTCCCCTGAAATACGTGAAATTTCTGCAATTTTGCCCCAAAATAAGGGAAATTTCTGCAATTTTGCCCCAAAATAATGGGAATTTCTGACTCTTTGCTCCCGAAAAAGGAGATTTTCTGTCTTTTTGCCCCAAAATAAGGAGAATTTCTGCCTTTTTGCCCGAAAATTATGAGAATTTCTGCAATTTTGCTTCAAAATACAGGGAATTTCTGCCTTTTAGCCCCAAAATAAAGGGAATTTCTGCATTTTACCTCAAATTGAGAATAATTTCTGCTTTTTGCCTCAAAATAAGGGGAATTTTCTGCCTTTTTGTTTCAAAATAAGAAAAATTTCTTCAATTTGTACCATAATAAAAGAAATTTCTGCTCTTTGCCCCAAAATAAAAGGAATTTCTGACTTTTTGCCCTGAAATAAATGAAATTTCTGCAATTTTTCCCAAAAATAAGGGAAATTTGTGCCTCTTTGCCCCAAAATAAGAAGAAGTTTTGCCTTTTGCCCCAAAATATGGGGAATTTCAGCATTTTACCTCAAAATAAGAATTTCAGCCCTTTTGCCCCAAAATAAGGAAAATTTCTGCAATTTTGCCCCAAAATAAGGGGAATTTCTTCCTTTTTGCCCCAAAATAAAGGATATTTCAGCCTTTTTACCTGAAAATAAGTGAAATTTCTGCAATTTTGCCCTCAAATAAGGGAAATTTCTGCAATTTTGCCTCAAAATAAGGTAAATTCCTGCAATTTTGCCCCAAAATAAGTGGAATTTCTGAGTTTTGTCCCAAAATAAGGAGAATTTCTGTCTTTTTTCCCCAACATATAGGGAATTTCTGCCTTTTTGTCCAACAATTAGGGGAATTTCTTCATTTTTGCTTCAAAATAAGGGGAATTTCTGCCTTTTTGTCTCTAAAGAAGTGGAATTTCTGTATTTTCCTTCCAAAACAAAGGGAATTTCTGCCTTTTTTGCCCCAAAATAAGGAAAATTTCTGACTTATTACCCTGAAATAAGTGAAATGTTTGCAATTTTACCCCAAAATAAGGGAAATTTCTGCCTTTTTGCCCCCAAATAAGGGAAATTTCAGCCTTTTTACCTCAAAATAAGGAGAATTTCTGCATTTTTGCCACAAAATATTAGGAATTTCTGCCTTTTTGCCCCAAAATAAGAAAAATTTCTGCCATTTTTACCTGAAATAAGTGAAATTTCTGCAATTTTGCCCCAAAATAAGTAAAATTTCTGCAATTTTGCTTCAAAATAAGGGAAATTTCTGGAATTTTGCCCCAAAATAAGTGGAATTTCTGAGTTTTGCCCCAAAATAAGGAGAATTTCTGTCTTTTTGCCCCAACATATAGGGAATTTCTGCCTTTTTGCCCCACAATTAGGGGATTTTCTTCAATTCTGCTCCAAAATAGGGGGAATTTCTGCTTTTTTGCCCGAAAATAAGGGAAATGTATACCTTTTGCCACAAAAAAAGAGAAATTTCTTCATTTTTGCCCCAAAATAAGAGGAATTTCTGCCTTCTTACCTCAAAATAAGTGAAATTTCTGCCTTTTTACCCAAAATAAACGAAATTTCTGTCTTTTTGCCCCAAAATAAAAGGAATTTTTGAATTTTGCCCTGAAATAAGTGAAATTTCTGCAATTTTGCCCCAAAATAAGGGAAATTTCTGCCTTTTTGCCACAAAATAAAGGGAATTTCTGTATTTTTGCCTCAAAATAAGGGGAATTTCAGCATTTTACCTCATAATAAGGGGAATCTCTGCTTTTATGCCCCAAAATATGGGGAATTTCTGCATTTTCCCCAAAATAAAGAAAATTTCTGCAATTTTGTACCAAAATAAAAGAAATTTCTGCCTTTTTTCCCCAAAATAAGAGAAATTTCTCTGCTTTTTCCCTGAAATAAGTGAAATTTCTGCAATTTTGCCCCAAAATAAGGGAAATTTCTGCAATTTTGCCCCAAAATAAAGGAAATTTCTGCAATTTTGCCCCAAAATAAGGGGAATTTATGACTTTTTGCCCTGAAATAAGGAGAATTTCTGTCTTTTTCTTCCAAAATAATGTGAATTTCTGCATTTTCCCTCAAAATTAGGGGATAATGTGCAATTTTGCTTCAAAATACGGGGAAATCTGCCTTATTGCACAAAAATAGAGGGAATTTCTGCATTTTTGCACCAATATAAGGGGAATTTCTGAAATTTAGCTTTAAAATACGGGGAATTTCTGCGTTATTGTCCGAAATAAAGTGGAATTTCTGCCTTTTTGCCCTGAAATATTTGAAATTTCTGCAATTTTACCCCAAAATAAGGGGAATTTCTGTTTTTGGCCCCAAAATTAGGGAATTTCTGTTTTTCGCCCCAAAATAAGGCTAATTTCTGACTTTTTGCCCTGAAATAATTGAAATTTCTGCAATTTTGCCCCAAAATAATAGGAATTTCTGCCTTTTTGCCGAAAATAAGGGGAAATTCAGCATTTTACCTCCAAATAAGGGGAATTTCTGCCTTTTTGCCACAAAATATGGGGAATTTCTGCCCTATTGCCTTTAAATAAGGAAAATTTCTGCTTTTCTGCCCCAATTAACGGGAATTTCTGCCTTTTTGCCACAAAGTAAAGGGAATTTCTGCCTTTTTTTCCCCAAAATTACAGGAATTTCAGCCTTTTTACCTCAAAATAAGGGGAATTTCTGCCTTTTTGCCCAAAATATGGGTAATTTTTGCTTTTTGTTCCAAAATAAGGAAAATTTCTACAATTTTGTATCTAAATAAAAGAAATTTCTGCCTTTTTTCCCCAAAATAAATGGAATTTCTGACTTTTTGCCCTGAAATAAATGAAATTCCTGCAATTATGCCCAAAAATAAGGGAAATTTGTGCCTTTTTGCCCCCAAATGAGAGGAATTTCTGCCTTTTTTCCCCAAAATATGGGGAATTTCAGCCTTTTTGCACCAAAGTATGGGGAATTTCTGCCTTTTTGCCACAAAATAAGAAAAATTTCTGCAAGTCTGTAACAATATAAAAGAAATTTCTAAAATTTTGCCCCAAAATAAGGGAAATTTCTGATTTTTGCCCCAAAATAAAAAGAATTTCTCTATTTTTGCCCCACAATAAAGGGAAATTCTGCCTTTTTGCCCGAAAATTAGGGGAGTTTCTGCAATTTTGCTCCAAAATACGAGAAATTTCTGCCTTTTTACCCGAAATTAAGTGGATTTTCTGCCTTTTTGCCCCCAAATAAGGGAAATTTCTGCAATTTTTCCCCATAATAAGGGAAATTTCTGCAATTTTGCCCCAAAATAAAGGGAATTTCTGTTTTTGCCCCCAAATAAGGGAGATTTCTGCAATTTTGCCCTAAAATAAGGGGATTTTTTGCATTTTTTGCCGAAAATAAGGGGAATTTCTGACATTTTGCCGCAAAATAAGTGAAATTTCTGCAGTTTTACCCCAAAAATAAGGGGAATTTCTGCCTTTTTACCCAAAAATTAGGGGAATTTCTGCAATTTTGCTCCAAAATACAAAGAATTTCTGCCTTTTTGCCCGAAAATAAAGGGAATGTATACCTTTTTGCCATAAAAAAGCAAATTTCTTCATTTTTGCCCCAAAATAAGGGAATTTTCCACCTTTTTGACTCAAAATAAGTGCAATTTCTGCCTTTTCCCCAAAATAAATGAAATTTCTGCCTTTTTGCCCCAAAATAAGGGGAATTTCAGTCTTATTACCTCAAAATAAGGGGAATTTCTGCCTTTTTGCCCCAAAATATGGGGAATTTCTGACTTTTTGCCCCAAAATAAGAAAAATTTCTGCAATTTTGTACCAAAATAAAAAAATTTCTGCCTTCTTGCCCCCAAATAAGGGGAATTTTGGCCTTTTTACCTCAAAATAAGGGGAATTTCTGCCTTTTTGCCCCAAAATATGGGGAATTTCAGGATTTTACCTCAAAATAAGGGGAATTTCAGCATTTTGCACCAAAATATGGGGAATTTCTGCCTTTTTGCCACAAAATAAGAAAAATTTCTGCAAGTCTGTAACAATATAAAAGAAATTTCTAAAATTTTGCCCCAAAATAAAGGAAATTTCTGATTTTTGCCCCAAAATAAAAAGAATTTCTCTATTTTTGCCCCAAAATAAAGGGAAATTCTGCCTTTTTGCCCCAAAATTAGGGGAGTTTCTGCAATTTTGCTCCAAAATACGAGAAATTTCTGCCTTTTTACCCGAAATTAAGTGGATTTTCTGACTTTTTGCCCCTAAATAAGGGAAATTTCTGCAATTTTATCCCAAAATAAGGGAAATTTCTGCCTTTTTGCCCCAAAATAAGGGGAATTTCTGCCGTTTTGCCCTGAAATATGTGAAATTTCTGCAATTTTACCCCAAAATAAGGTGAATTTCTGCCTTTTTGCCCCAAAATAAGAAAAATTTTTGTTTTTTTCTCTGAAATAAGTGAAATTTCTGCAATTTTGCATAAAATAAGGGAAATTTCTGCAATTTTTCCCCATAATAAGGGAAATTTCTGCAATTTTGCCCCAAAATAAGGGGAATTTCTGTTTTTGCCCCCAAATAAAAGAAATTTCTGCAATTTTGCCCTAAAATAAGGGGATTTTCTGCATTTTTTGCCAAAAATAAGGGGAATTTCTGACATTTTGCCGCAAAATAAGTGAAATTTCTGCAGTTTTACCCCAAAATAAGGAAAATTTCTGCTTTTTGCCCAAAAATTAGGGGAATTTCTGCAATTTTGCTCCAAAATACAAAGAATTTCTGCCTTTTTGCCCGAAAATAAAGGGAATGTATACCTTTTTGCCATAAAAAAGCAAATTTCTTCATTTTTGCCCCAAAATAAGGGAATTTTCCACCTTTTTGACTCAAAATAAGTGCAATTTCTGCCTTTTCCCCAAAATAAACGAAATTTCTGTCTTTTTGCCCCAAAATAAGGGGAATTTCAGCCTTATTACCTCAAAATAAGGGGAATTTCTGCCTTTTTGCCCCAAAATATGGGGAATTTCTGACTTTTTGCCCCAAAATAAGAAAAATTTCTGCAATTTTGTACCAAAATAAAAAAAATTTCTCCTTTTTTGCCCCCCAAAAAAAATTTCTGCCTTTTTCCACTGAAATACGTGAAATTTCTGCAATTTTGCCCCAAAATAAGGGAAATTTCTGCAATTTTGCCCCAAAATAATGGGAATTTCTGACTGTTTGCTCCCGAAAAAGGAGATTTTCTGTCTTTTTGCCCCAAAATAAGGAGAATTTCTGCCTTTTTGCCCGAAAATTATGAGAATTTCTGCAATTTTGCTTCAAAATACAGGGAATTTCTGCCTTTTAGCCCCAAAATAAAGGGAATTTCTGCATTTTACCTCAAATTGAGAATAATTTCTGCTTTTTGCCTCAAAGTAAGGGGAATTTTCTGCCTTTTTGTTTCAAAATAAGAAAAATTTCTTCAATTTTGTACCATAATAAAAGAAATTTCTGCTCTTTGCCCCAAAATAAAAGGAATTTCTGACTTTTTGCCCTGAAATAAATGAAATTTCTAGAATTTTGCCCGAAAATAAGGGAAATTTGTGCCTCTTTGCCCCAAAATAAGAAGAAGTTTTGCCTTTTGCCCCAAAATATGGGGAATTTCAGCATTTTACCTCAAAATAAGAATTTCAGCCCTTTTGCCCCAAAATAAGGAAAATTTCTGCAATTTTGCCCCAAAATAAGGGGAATTTCTTCCTTTTTGCCCCAAAATAAAGGATATTTCAGCCTTTTTACCTGAAAATAAGTGAAATTTCTGCAATTTTGCCCTCAAATAAGGGAAATTTCTGCAATTTTGCCTCAAAATAAGGTAAATTCCTGCAATTTTGCCCCAAAATAAGTGGAATTTCTGAGTTTTGTCCCAAAATAAGGAGAATTTCTGTCTTTTTTCCCCAACATATAGGGAATTTCTGCCTTTTTGTCCAACAATTAGGGGAATTTCTTCATTTTTGCTTCAAAATAAGAAGAATTTCTGCCTTTTTGCCTCTAAAGAAGTGGAATTTCTGTATTTTCCTTCCAAAACAAAGGGAATTTCTGTGTTTTTTGCCCCAAAATAAGGAAAATTTCTGACTTATTACCCTGAAATAAGTGAAATTTCTGCAATTTTGCCCCAAAATAAGGGAAATTTCTGGAATTTTGCCCCAAAATAAGTGGAATTTCTGAGTTTTGCCCCAAAATGAGAATTTCTGTCTTTTTGCCCCAACATATAGGGAATTTCTGCCTTTTTGCCCCACAATTAGGGGATTTTCTGCAATTGTGCTCCAAAAAACGGGATATTTCTGCTTTTTTGCCCGAAAATAAGGGGAATATATACCTTTTGCCACAAAAAAGGGAAATTTCTTCATTTTTGCCCCAAAATAAGAGGAATTTCTGCCTTCTTACCTCAAAATTAGTGAAATTTCTGCCTTTTTACCCAAAAATAAACGGAATTTCTGACTTTTAGCCCCAAAATAAAAGGAATTTTTGAATTTTGCCCTGAAATAAGTAAAATTTCTGCAATTTTGCCCCAAAATGAGGGAAATTTCTGCCTTATTGCCCCCAAATAATGGGAATTTCAGCCTTTTTACCTCAAAATAATGGGAATTTCTGCATTTTTGCCACAAAATATTAGGAATTTCTGCCTTTTTGCCCCAAAATAAGAAAAATTTCTGCCTTTTTTTTATCTGAAATAAGTGAAATTTCTGCAATTTTGCCCCAAAATAAGTGAAATTTCTGCAAATTTGCCCCAAAATAAAGGAAATTTCTGGAATTTTGCCCCAAAATAAGTGGAATTTCTGAGTTTTGCCCCAAAATAAGGAGAATTTCTGTGTTTTTGCCCCAACATATAGGGAATTTCTGCCTTTTTGCCCCACAATTAGGGGATTTTCTGCAATTGTGCTCCAAAAAACGGGATATTTCTGCTTTTTTGCCCGAAAATAAGGAGAATATATACCTTTTGCCACAAAAAAAGAGAAATTTCTTCATTTTTGCCCCAAAATAAGAGGAATTTCTGCCTTCTTACCTCACAATAAGTGAAATTTCTGCCTTTTTACCCAAAAATAAACAAAATTTCTGTCTTTTTGCCCAAAAATAAAAGGAATTTTTGAATTTTGCCCAGAAATAAGTGAAATTTCTACAATTTTGCCCCAAAATAAGGGAAATTTCTGCCTTTTTGCCACAAAATAAAGGGAATTTCTGTATTTTTGCCCCAAAATAAGGGGAATTTCAGCATTTTACCTCATAATAAGGCGAATCTCTGCCTTTTTGCCCCAAAATATGGGGAATTTCTTCATTTTTGCCCCAAAATAAAGAAAATTTCTGCAATTTTGTACCAAAATAAAAGAAATTTCTGCATTTTTGCCCCAAAATAAGAGAAATTTCTGCACTTTTTCCCTGAAATAAGTGAAATTTCTGCAATTTTGCCCCAAAATAAGGGAAATTTCTGCAATTTTACCCCAAAATAAGGGGAATTTCTGACTTTTTGCCCTGAAATAAGGAGAATTTCTGTCTTTTTGTTCCAAAATAATGTGAATTTCTGCATTTTGCTTCAAAATTAGGGAAATATGTGCAATTTTGCTTCAAAATACGGGGAAATCTGCCTTATTGCACAAAAATAAAGGGAATTTCTCCATTTTTGCACCAATATAAGGGGAATTTCTGAAATTTAGCTTTAAAATATGGGGAATTTCTGCGTTATTGTCCGAAATAAAGTGGAATTTCTGCCTTTTTGCCCTGAAATATTTGAAATTTCTGCAATTTTACCCCAAAATAAGGGGAATTTCTGTTTTTGGCCCAAAAATTAAGGGAATTTCTGCTTTTTGCCCCAAAATAAGGCAAATATCTGACTTTTTGCCCAGAAATAATTGAAATTTCTGCAATTTTGCCCCAAAATAATAGGAATTTCTGCCTTTTTGCCGAAAATAAGGGGAATTTCAGCATTTTACCTTCAAATAAGGGGAATTTCTGCCTTTTTGTCACAAAATAAGGGGAATTTCTGCCCTATTGCCCTTAAATAAGGAAAATTTCGCTTTTCTGCCCCAATTAACGGGAATTTCTGCCTTTTTGCCACAAAGTAAAGGGAATTTCTGCCTTTTTGCCCCAAAATAACGGGAATTTCATCCTTTTTACCTCAAAATAAGGGGAATTTCTGCCTTTTTCCCCAAAATATGGGTAATTTTTGCCTTTTTGTTCCAAAATAAGGAAAATTTCTACAATTTTGTATCAAAATAAAAGAAATTTCTGTTTTTGCCCCAAAATAATAGGAATTTCTGACTTTTTGCCCTGAAATAAATGAAATTCCTGCAATTATGCCCGAAAATAAGGGAAATTTGTGCCTTTTTGCCCCCAAATGAGGGGAATTTCTGCCTTTTTGCCCCAAAATATGGGGAATTTCAGGATTTTACCTCAAAATAAGGGGAATTTCAGCCTTTTTGCACCAAAATATGGGGAATTTCTGCCTTTTTGCCACAAAATAAGAAAAATTTCTGCAAGTCTGTAACAATATAAAAGAAATTTCTAAAATTTTGCCCCAAAATAAAGGAAATTTCTGATTTTTGCCCCAAAATAAAAAGAATTTCTCTATTTTTGCCCCAAAATAAAGGGAAATTCTGCCTTTTAGCCCCAAAATTAGGGGAGTTTCTGCAATTTTGCTCCAAAATACGAGAAATTTCTGCCTTTTTACCCGAAATTAAGTGGATTTTCTGCCTTTTTGCCTCCAAATAAGAGAAATTTCTGCAATTTTATCCCAAAATAAGGGAAATTTCTGCCTTTTTGCCCCAAAATAAGGGGAATTTCTGCCGTTTTGCCCTGAAATATGTGAAATTTCTGCAATTTTACCCCAAAATAAGGTGAATTTCTGCGTTTTTGCCTCAAAATAATGGGAATTTCTGCCTTTTTGCCCCAAAATAAGAAAAATTTTTGCTTTTTTTCTCTGAAATAAGTGAAATTTCTGCAATTTTGCCCTAAAATAAGGGAAATTTCTGCAATTTTTCCCCATAATAAGGGAAATTTCTGCAATTTTGCCCCAAAATAAGGGGAATTTCTGTTTTTGTCCCCAAATAAGGGAAATTTCTGCAATTTTTCCCTAAAATAAGGGGATTTTCTGCATTTTTTGCCAAAAATAAGGGGAATTTCTGACATTTTGCCGCAAAATAAGTGAAATTTCTGCAGTTTTACCCCAAAATAAGGAAAATTTCTGCCTTTTTGCCCAAAATTTAGGGGAATTTCTGCAATTTTGCTCCAAAATACAAAGAATTTCTGCCTTTTTGCCCGAAAATAAAGGGAATGTATACCTTTTTGCCATAAAAAGCAAATTTCTTCATTTTTGCCCCAAAATAAGGGGATTTTCCACCTTTTTGACTCAAAATAAGTGCAATTTCTGCCTTTTCCCCAAAATAAACGAAATTTCTGCCTTTTTGCCCCAAAATAAGGGGAATTTCAGCCTTATTACCTCAAAATAAGGGGAATTTCTGCATTTTTGCCCCAAAATATGGGGAATTTCTGACTTTTTGCCCCAAAATAAGAAAAATTTCTGCAATTTTGTACCAAAATAAAAAAAATTTCTGCCTTTTTGCCCCCCCAAAAAAATTTCTGCCTTTTTTTCTCAAATACCTGAAATTTCTGCAATTTTGCCCCAAAATAAGGGAAATTTCTGCAATTTTGCCCCAATGTAAAGGAAATTTCTGCAATTTTGCCCCAAAATAAGGGGAATTTCTGACTGTTTGCTCCCGAAAAAGGAGATTTTCTGTCTTTTTGCCCCAAAATAAGGAGAATTTCTGCCTTTTTGCCCGAAAATTAAGAGAATTTCTGCAATTTTGCTTCAAAATGCAGGGAATTTCTGCCTTTTAGCCCCAAAATAAAGGGAATTTCTGCATTTTACCTCAAATTGAGAATAATTTCTGCCTTTTGCCTCAAAATAAGGGGAATTTTCTGCCTTTTTGTTTCAAAATAAGATAAATTTCTTCAATTTTGTACCATAATAAAAGAAATTTCTGCTCTTTGCCCCAAAATAAAAGGAATTTCTGACTTTTTGCCCTGAAATAAATGAAATTTCTGCAATTTTGCCCGAAAATAAGGGAAATTTGTGCCTCTTTGCCCCAAAATAAGAAGAAGTTTTGCCTTTTGCCCCAAAATATGGGGAATTTCAGCATTTTACCTCAAAATAAGAATTTCAGCCTTTTTGCCCCAAAATAAGGAAAATTTCTGCAATTTTGCCCCAAAATAAGTGGAATTTCTTCCTTTTTGCCCCAAAATAAAGGATATTTCAGCCTTTTTACCTGAAAATAAGTGAAATTTCTGCAATTTTGCCCCAAATAAGGGAAATTTCTGCAATTTTGCCTCAAAATAAGGTAAATTCCTGCAATTTTGCCCCAAAATAAGTGGAATTTCTGAGTTTTGTCCCAAAATAAGGAGAATTTCTGTCTTTTCTCCCCAACATATAGGGAATTTCTGCCTTTTTGCCCAACAATTAGGGGAATTTCTTCATTTTTGCTTCAAAATAAGGGGAATTTCTGCCTTTTTGCCTCTAAAGAAGTGGAATTTCTGTATTTTCCTTCCAAAACAAAGGGAATTTCTGTGGTTTTTGCCCCAAAATAAGGAAAATTTCTGACTTATTACCCTGAAATAAGTTAAATGTTTGCAATTTTGCCCCAAAATAAGGGAAATTTCTGCCTTTTTGCCCCAAAATAAGGGGAATTTCAGCCTTTTTACCTCAAAATAAGGGGAATTTCTGCATTTTTGCCACAAAATATTAGGAATTTCTGCCTTTTTGCCACAAAATAAGAAAAATTTCTGCCTTTTTTTTATCTGAAATAAGTGAAATTTCTGCAATTTTGCCCCAAAATAAGTGAAATTTCTGCAATTTTGCCCCAAAATAAGGGAAATTTCTGGTATTTTGCCCCAAAATAAGTGGAATTTCTGAGTTTTGCCCCAAAATAAGGAGAATTTCTGTTTTTTTGCCCCAACATATAGGGAATTTCTGCCTTTTTGCCCCACAATTAGGGGATTTTCTGCAATTGTGCTCCAAAAAACGGGATATTTCTGCTTTTTTGCCCGAAAATAAGGAGAATATATACCTTTTGCCACAAAAAAGGGAAATTTCTTCATTTTTGCCCCAAAATAAGAGGAATTTCTGCCTTCTTACCTCACAATAAGTGAAATTTCTGCCTTTTTACCCAAAAATAAACAAAATTTCTGTCTTTTTGCCCAAAAATAAAAGGAATTTTTGAATTTTGCCCTGAAATAAGTGAAATTTCTGCAATTTTGCCCCAAAATAAGGGAAATTTCTGCCTTTTTGCCACAAAATAAAGGGAATTTCTGTATTTTTGCCCCAAAATAAGGGGAATTTCAGCATTTTACCTCATAATAAGGCAAATCTCTGCCTTTTTGCCCCAAAATATGGGGAATTTCTTCATTTTTGCCCCAAAATAAAGAAAATTTCTGCAATTTTGTACCAAAATAAAAGAAATTTCTGCCTTTTTGCCCCAAAATAAGAGAAATTTCTGCACTTTTTCCCTGAAATAAGTGAAATTTCTGCAATTTTGCCCCAAAATAAGGGAAATTTCTGCAATTTTGCCCCAAAATAAAGAAAATTTCTGCAATTTTACCCCAAAATAAGGGGAATTTCTGACTTTTTGCCCTGAAATAAGGAGAATTTCTGTCTTTTTGTTCCAAAATAATGTGAATTTCTGCATTTTCCTTCAAAATTAGGGAAATATGTGCAATTTTGCTTCAAAATACGGGGAAATCTGCCTTATTGCACAAAAATAAAGGGAATTTCTCCATTTTTGCACCAATATAAGGGGAATTTCTGAAATTTAGCTTTAAAATACGGGCAATTTCTGGGTTATTGTCCGAAATAAAGTGGAATTTCTGCCTTTTTGCCCTGAAATATTTGAAATTTCTGCAATTTTACCCCAAAATAAGGGGAATTTCTGTTTTTGGCCCCAAAATTAAGGGAATTTCTGCTTTTTGCCCCAAAATAAGGCAAATATCTGACTTTTTGCCCAGAAATAATTGAAATTTCTGCAATTTTGCCCCAAAATAATAGGAATTTCTGCCTTTTTGCCGAAAATAAGGGGAATTTCAGCATTTTACCTTCAAATAAGGGGAATTTCTGCCTTTTTGCCACAAAATAAGGGGAATTTCTGCCCTATTGCCCTTAAATAAGGAAAATTTCTGCTTTTCTGCCCCAATTAACGGGAATTTCTGCCTTTTTGCCACAAAGTAAAGGGAATTTCTGCCTTTTTGCCCCAAAATAACGGGAATTTCAGCCTTTTTACCTCAAAATAAGGGGAATTTCTGCCTTTTTCCCCAAAATATGGGTAATTTTTGCCTTTTTGTTCCAAAATAAGGAAAATTTCTACAATTTTGTATCAAAATAAAAGAAATTTCTGTTTTTGCCCGAAAATAAAAGGAATTTCTGACTTTTTGCCCTGAAATAAATGAAATTCCTGCAATTATGCCCGAAAATAAGGGAAATTTGTGCCTTTTTGCCCCCAAATGAGGGGAATTTCTGCCTTTTTGCCCCAAAATATGGGGAATTTCAGGATTTTACCTCAAAATAAGGGGAATTTCAGCCTTTTTGCACCAAAATATGGGGAATTTCTGCCTTTTTGCCACAAAATAAGAAAAATTTCTGCAAGTCTGTAACAATATAAAAGAAATTTCTAAAATTTTGCCCCAAAATAAAGGAAATTTCTGATTTTTGCCCCAAAATAAAAAGAATTTCTCTATTTTTGCCACAAAATAAAGGGAAATTCTGCCTTTTAGCCCCAAAATTAGGGGAGTTTCTGCAATTTTGCTCCAAAATACGAGAAATTTCTGCCTTTTTACACGAAATTAAGTGGATTTTCTGCATTTTTGCCCCCAAATAAGGGAAATTTCTGCAATTTTATCCCAAAATAAGGGAAATTTCTGCCTTTTTGCCCCAAAATAAGGGGAATTTCTGCCGTTTTGCCCTGAAATATGTAAAATTTCTGCAGTTTTACCCCAAAATAAGGTGAATTTCTGCCTTTTTGCCCCAAAATAATGGGAATTTCTGCCTTTTTGCCCCAAAATAAGAAAAATTTTTGCTTTTTTTCTCTGAAATATATGAAATGTCTGCAATTTTGCCCTAAAATAAGGGAAATTTCTGCAATTTTTCCCCATAATAAGGGAAATTTCTGCAATTTTGCCCCAAAATAAGGGGAATTTCTGTTTTTGTCCCCAAATAAGGGAAATTTCTGCATTTTTGCCCTAAAATAAGGGGATTTTCTGCATTTTTGCCAAAAATAAGGGGAATTTCTGACATTTTGCCGCAAAATAAGTGAAATTTCTGCAGTTTTACCCCAAAATAAGGAAAATTTCTGCCTTTTTGCCCAAAAATTAGGGGAATTTCTGCAATTTTGCTCCAAAATACAAAGAATTTCTTACTTTTTGCCCGAAAATAAAGGGAATGTATACCTTTTTGCCATAAAAAAGCAAATTTCTTCATTTTTGCCCCAAAATAAGGGGATTTTCCACCTTTTTGACTCAAAATAAGTGCAATTTCTGACTTTTCCCCAAAATAAACGAAATTTCTGCCTTTTTGCCCCAAAATAAGGGGAATTTCAGCCTTATTACCTCAAAATAAGGGGAATTTCTGCCTTTTTGCCCCAAAATATGGGGAATTTCTGACTTTTTGCCCCAAAATAAGAAAAATTTCTGCAATTTTGTACCAAAATAAAAAAAATTTCTGCCTTTTTGCCCCCCCAAAAAAATTTCTGCCTTTTTTTTCTCAAATACCTGAAATTTCTGCAATTTTGCCCCAAAATAAGGGGAATTTCTGACTGTTTGCTCCCGAAAAAGGAGATTTTCTGTCTTTTTGCCCCAAAATAAGGAGAATTTCTGCCTTTTTGCCCGAAAATTAAGAGAATTTCTGCAATTTTGCTTCAAAATACAAGGAATTTCTGCCTTTTAGCCCCAAAATAAAGGGAATTTCTGCATTTTACCTCAAATTGAGAATAATTTCTTCCTTTTGCCTCAAAATAAGGGGAATTTTCTGCCTTTTTGTTTCAAAATAAGATAAATTTCTTCAATTTTGTACCATAATAAAAGAAATTTCTGCTCTTTGCCCCAAAATAAAAGGAATTTCTGACTTTTTACCCTGAAATAAATGAAATTTCTGCAATTTTGCCCAAAAATAAGGGAAATTTGTGCCTCTTTGCCCCAAAATAAGAAGAAGTTTTGCCTTTTGCCCCAAAATATGGGGAATTTCAGCATTTTACCTCAAAATAAGAATTTCAGCCTTTTTGCCCCAAAATAAGGAAAATTTCTGCAATTTTGCCCCAAAATAAGGGGAATT
This sequence comes from Micromys minutus, assembly GCF_963924665.1. NCBI lineage: Eukaryota > Metazoa > Chordata > Mammalia > Rodentia > Muridae > Micromys > Micromys minutus. The sequence continues at coordinate 527,921 of NW_027667596.1, forward strand.
TCTTCCTTTTTGCCCCAAAATAAAGGATATTTCAGCCTTTTTACCTGAAAATAAGTGAAATTTCTGCAATTTTGCCCCAAATAAGGGAAATTTCTGCAATTTTGCCTCAAAATAAGGTAAATTCCTGCAATTTTGCCCCAAAATAAGTGGAATTTCTGAGTTTTGTCCCAAAATAAGGAGAATTTCTGTCTTTTTGCCCCAACATATAGGGAATTTCTGCCTTTTTGCCCAACAATTAGGGGAATTTCTTCATTTTTGCTTCAAAATAAGGGGAATTTCTGCCTTTTTGCCTCTAAAGAAGTGGAATTTCTGTATTTTCCTTCCAAAACAAAGGGAATTTCTGTGTTTTTTGCCCCAAAATAAGGAAAATTTCTGACTTATTACCCTGAAATAAGTTAAATGTTTGCAATTTTGCCCCAAAATAAGGGAAATTTCTGCCTTTTTGCCCCAAAATAAGGGGAATTTCAGCCTTTTTACCTCAAAATAAGGGGAATTTCTGCATTTTTGCCACAAAATATTAGGAATTTCTGCCTTTTTGCCCCAAAATAAGAAAAATTTCTGCCTTTTTTTTATCTGAAATAAGTGAAATTTCTGCAATTTTGCCCCAAAATAAGTGAAATTTCTGCAATTTTGCCCCAAAATAAGGGAAATTTTTGGAATTTTGCCCCAAAATAAGTGGAATTTCTGAGTTTTGCCCCAAAATAAGGAGAATTTCTGTCTTTTTGCTCCAACATATAGGGAATTTCTGCCGTTTTGCCCCACAGTTAGGGGATTTTCTGCAATTGTGCTCCAAAAAACGGGATATTTCTGCTTTTTTGCCCGAAAATAAGGAGAATATATACCTTTTGCCACAAAAAAGGGAAATTTCTTCATTTTTGCCCCAAAATAAGAGGAATTTCTGCCTTCTTACCTCACAATAAGTGAAATTTCTGCCTTTTTACCCAAAAATAAACAAAATTTCTGTCTTTTTGCCCAAAAATAAAAGGAATTTTTGAATTTTGCCCTGAAATAAGTGAAATTTCTGCAATTTTGCCCCAAAATAAGGGAAATTTCTGCCTTTTTGCCACAAAATAAAGGGAATTTCTGTATTTTTGCCCCAAAATAAGGGGAATTTCAGCATTTTACCTCATAATAAGGCGAATTTCTGCCTTTTTGCCCCAAAATATGGGGAATTTCTTCATTTTTGCCCCAAAATAAAGAAAATTTCTGCAATTTTGTACCAAAATAAAAGAAATTTCTGCCTTTTTGCCCCAAAATAAGAGAAATTTCTGCACTTTTTCCCTGAAATAAGTGAAATTTCTGCAATTTTGCCCCAAAATAAGGGAAATTTCTGCAATTTTGCCCCAAAATAAAGAAAATTTCTGCAATTTTACCCCAAAATAAGGGGAATTTCTGACTTTTTGCCCTGAAATAAGGAGAATTTCTGTCTTTTTGTTCCAAAATAATGTGAATTTCTGCATTTTCCTTCAAAATTAGGGAAATATGTGCAATTTTGCTTCAAAATACGGGGAAATCTGCCTTATTGCACAAAAATAAAGGGAATTTCTCCATTTTTGCACCAATATAAGGGGAATTTCTGAAATTTAGCTTTAAAATACGGGCAATTTCTGGGTTATTGTCCGAAATAAAGTGGAATTTCTGCCTTTTTGCCCTGAAATATTTGAAATTTCTGCAATTTTACCCCAAAATAAGGGGAATTTCTGTTTTTGGCCCCAAAATTAAGGGAATTTCTGCTTTTTGCCCCAAAATAAGGCAAATATCTGACTTTTTGCCCAGAAATAATTGAAATTTCTGCAATTTTGCCCCAAAATAATAGGAATTTCTGCCTTTTTGCCGAAAATAAGGGGAATTTCAGCATTTTACCTTCAAATAAGGGGAATTTCTGCCTTTTTGCCACAAAATAAGGGGAATTTCTGCCCTATTGCCCTTAAATAAGGAAAATTTCGCTTTTCTGCCCCAATTAACGGGAATTTCTGCCTTTTTGCCACAAAGTAAAGGGAATTTCTGCCTTTTTGCCCCAAAATAACGGGAATTTCAGCCTTTTTACCTCAAAATAAGGGGAATTTCTGCCTTTTTCCCCAAAATATGGGTAATTTTTGCCTTTTTGTTCCAAAATAAGGAAAATTTCTACAATTTTGTATCAAAATAAAAGAAATTTCTGTTTTTGCCCGAAAATAAAAGGAATTTCTGACTTTTTGCCCTGAAATAAATGAAATTCCTGCAATTATGCCCGAAAATAAGGGAAATTTGTGCCTTTTTGCCCCCAAATGAGGGGAATTTCTGCCTTTTTGCCCCAAAATATGGGGAATTTCAGGATTTTACCTCAAAATAAGGGGAATTTCAGCCTTTTTGCACCAAAATATGGGGAATTTCTGCCTTTTTGCCACAAAATAAGAAAAATTTCTGCAAGTCTGTAACAATATAAAAGAAATTTCTAAAATTTTGCCCCAAAATAAAGGAAATTTCTGATTTTTGCCCCAAAATAAAAAGAATTTCTCTATTTTTGCCACAAAATAAAGGGAAATTCTGCCTTTTAGCCCCAAAATTAGGGGAGTTTCTGCAATTTTGCTCCAAAATACGAGAAATTTCTGCCTTTTTACACGAAATTAAGTGGATTTTCTGCATTTTTGCCCCCAAATAAGGGAAATTTCTGCAATTTTATCCCAAAATAAGGGAAATTTCTGCCTTTTTGCCCCAAAATAAGGGGAATTTCTGCCGTTTTGCCCTGAAATATGTAAAATTTCTGCAATTTTACCCCAAAATAAGGTGAATTTCTGCCTTTTTGCCCCAAAATAATGGGAATTTCTGCCTTTTTGCCCCAAAATAAGAAAAATTTTTGCGTTTTTTCTTTGAAATAAGTGAAATTTCTGCAATTTTGCCCTAAAATAAGGGAAATTTCTGCAATTTTTCCCCATAATAAGGGAAATTTCTGCAATTTTGCCCCAAAATAAGGGGAATTTCTGTTTTTGTCCCCAAATAAGGGAAATTTCTGCAATTTTGCCCTAAAATAAGGGGATTTTCTGAATTTTTTGCCAAAAATAAGGGGAATTTCTGACATTTTGCCGCAAAATAAGTGAAATTTCTGCAGTTTTACCCCAAAATAAGGAAAATTTCTGCCTTTTTGCCCAAAAATTAGGGGAATTTCTGCAATTTTGCCCCAAAATACAAAGAATTTCTGCCTTTTTGCCCGAAAATAAAGGGAATGTATAACTTTTTGCCATAAAAAAGCAAATTTCTTCATTTTTGCCCCAAAATAAGGAAATTTTCCACCTTTTTGACTCAAAATAAGTGCAATTTCTGCCTTTTCCCCAAAATAAACGAAATTTCTGCCTTTTTGCCCCAAAATAAGGGGAATTTCAGCCTTATTACCTCAAAATAAGGGGAATTTCTGCATTTTTGCCCCAAAATATGGGGAATTTCTGACTTTTTGCCCCAAAATAAGAAAAATTTCTGCAATTTTGTACCAAAATAAAAAAATTTCTGCCTTTTTGCCCCCCCAAAAAATTTCTGCCTTTTTTTTTTCAAATACCTGAAATTTCTGCAATTTTGCCCCAAAATAAGGGAAATTTCTGCAATTTTGCCCCAATGTAAAGGAAATTTCTGCAATTTTGCCCCAAAATAAGGGGAATTTCTGACTGTTTGCTCCCGAAAAAGGAGATTTTCTGTCTTTTTGCCCCAAAATAAGGAGAATTTCTGCCTTTTTGCCCGAAAATTAAGAGAATTTCTGCAATTTTGCTTCAAAATGCAGGGAATTTCTGCCTTTTAGCCCCAAAATAAAGGGAATTTCTGCATTTTACCTCAAATTGAGAATAATTTCTGCCTTTTGCCTCAAAATAAGGGGAATTTTCTGCCTTTTTGTTTCAAAATAAGATAAATTTCTTCAATTTTGTACCATAATAAAAGAAATTTCTGCTCTTTGCCCCAAAATAAAAGGAATTTCTGACTTTTTGCCCTGAAATAAATGAAATTTCTGCAATTTTGCCCGAAAATAAGGGAAATTTGTGCCTCTTTGCCCCAAAATAAGAAGAAGTTTTGCCTTTTGCCCCAAAATATGGGGAATTTCAGCATTTTACCTCAAAATAAGAATTTCAGCCTTTTTGCCCCAAAATAAGGAAAATTTCTGCAATTTTGCCCCAAAATAAGGGGAATTTCTTCCTTTTTGCCCCAAAATAAAGGATATTTCAGCCTTTTTACCTGAAAATAAGTGAAATTTCTGCAATTTTGCCCCAAATAAGGGAAATTTCTGCAATTTTGCCTCAAAATAAGGTAAATTCCTGCAATTTTGCCCCAAAATAAGTGGAATTTCTGAGTTTTGTCCCAAAATAAGGAGAATTTCTGTCTTTTTGCCGCAACATATAGGGAATTTCTGCCTTTTTGCCCGACAATTAGGGGAATTTCTTCATTTTTGCTTCAAAATAAGGGGAATTTCTGCCTTTTTGCCTCTAAAGAAGTGGAATTTCTGTATTTTCCTTCCAAAACAAAGGGAATTTCTGTGTTTCTTGCCCCAAAATAAGGAAAATTTCTGACTTATTACCCTGAAATAAGTTAAATGGTTGCAATTTTGCCCCAAAATAAGGGAAATTTCTGCCTTTTTGCCCCAAAATAAGGGGAATTTCAGCCTTTTTACCTCAAAATAAGGGGAATTTCTGCATTATTGCCACAAAATATTAGGAATTTCTGCCTTTTTGCCCCAAAATAAGAAAAATTTCTGCCTTTTTTTATCTGAAATAAGTGAAATTTCTGCAATTTTGCCCCAAAATAAGTGAAATTTCTGCAATTTTGCCCCAAAATAAGGGAAATTTCTGGAATTTTGCCCCAAAATAAGTGGAATTTCTGAGTTTTGCCCCAAAATAAGGAGAATTTCTGTCTTTTTGCCCCAACATATAGGGAAATTCTGCCTTTTTGCCCCACAATTAGGGGATTTTCTGCAATTGTGCTCCAAAAAACGGGATATTTCTGCTTTTTTGCCCGAAAATAAGGAGAATATATACCTTTTGCCACAAAAAAGGGAAATTTCTTCATTTTTGCCCCAAAATAAGAGCAATTTCTGCCTTCTTACCTCACAATAAGTGAAATTTCTGCCTTTTTACCCAAAAATAAACAAAATTTCTGTCTTTTTGCCCAAAAAGAAAAGGAATTTTTGAATTTTGCCCTGAAATAAGTGAAATTTCTGCAATTTTGCCCCAAAATAAGGGAAATTTCTGCCTTTTTGCCACAAAATAAAGGGAATTTCTGTATTTTTGCCCCAAAATAAGGGGAATTTCAGCATTTTACCTCATAATAAGGCGAATCTCTGCCTTTTTGCCCCAAAATATGGGGAATTTCTTCATTTTTGCCCCAAAATAAAGAAAATTTCTGCAATTTTGTACCAAAATAAAAGAAATTTCTGCCTTTTTGCCCCAAAATAAGAGAAATTTCTGCACTTTTTCCCTGAAATAAGTGAAATTTCTGCAATTTTGCCCCAAAATAAGGGAAATTTCTGCAATTTTGCCCCAAAATAAAGAAAATTTCTGCAATTTTACCCCAAAATAAGGGGAATTTCTGACTTTTTGCCCTGAAATGAGGAGAATTTCTGTCTTTTTGTTCCAAAATAATGTGAATTTCTGCATTTTCCTTCAAAATTAGGGAAATATGTGCAATTTTGCTTCAAAATACGGGGAAATCTGCCTTATTGCACAAAAATAAAGGGAATTTCTCCATTTTTGCACCAATATAAGGGGAATTTCTGAAATTTAGCTTTAAAATACGGGGAATTTCTGCGTTATTGTCCGAAATAAAGTGGAATTTCTGCCTTTTTGCCCTGAAATATTTGAAATTTCTGCAATTTTACCCCAAAATAAGGGGAATTTCTGTTTTTGGCCCCAAAATTAAGAGAATTTCTGCTTTTTGCCCCAAAATAAGGCAAATATCTGACTTTTTGCCCAGAAATAATTGAAATTTCTGCAATTTTGCCCCAAAATAATAGGAATTTCTGCCTTTTTGCCGAAAATAAGGGGAATTTCAGCATTTTACCTTCAAATAAGGGGAATTTCTGCCTTTTTGCCACAAAATAAGGGGAATTTCTGCCCTATTGCCCTTAAATAAGGAAAATTTCTGCTTTTCTGCCCCAATCAACGGGAATTTCTGCCCTTTTGCCAGAAAGTAAAGGGAATTTCTGCCTTTATGCCCCAAAATAACGGGAATTTCAGCCTTTTTACCTCAAAATAAAAGGAATTTCTTCCTTTTTCCCCAAAATATGGGTAATTTTTGCCTTTTTGTTCCAAAATAAGGAAAATTTCTACAATTTTGTATCAAAATAAAAGAAATTTCTGTTTTTGCCCCAAAATAAAAGGAATTTCTGACTTTTTGCCCTGAAATAAATGAAATTCCTGCAATTATGCCCGAAAATAAGGGAAATTTGTGCCTTTTTGCCCCCAAATGAGGGGAATTTCTGCCTTTTTGCCCCAAAATATGGGGAATTTCAGGATTTTACCTCAAAATAAGGGGAATTTCAGCCTTTTTGCACCAAAATATGGGGAATTTCTGCCTTTTTGCCACAAAATAAGAAAAATTTCTGCAAGTCTGTAACAATATAAAAGAAATTTCTAAAATTTTGCCCCAAAATAAAGGAAATTTCTGATTTTTGCCCCAAAATAAAAAGAATTTCTTTATTTTTGCCCCAAAATAAAGGGAAATTCTGCCTTTTAGCCCCAAAATTAGGGGAGTTTCTGCAATTTTGCTCCAAAATACGAGAAATTTCTGCCTTTTTACCCGAAATTAAGTGGATTTTCTGCCTTTTTGCCCCCAAATAAGGGAAATTTCTGCAATTTTATCCCAAAATAAGGGAAATTTCTGCCTTTTTGCCCCAAAATAAGGGGAATTTCTGCCGTTTTGCCCTGAAATATGTAAAATTTCTGCAATTTTACCCCAAAATAAGGTGAATTTCTGCCTTTTTGCCCCAAAATAATGGGAATTTCTGCCTTTTTGCCCCAAAATAAGAAAAATTTTTGCTTTTTTTCTCTGAAATAAGTGAAATTTCTGCAATTTTGCCCTAAAATAAGGGAAATTTCTGCAATTTTTCCCCATAATAAGGGAAATTTCTGCAATTTTGCCCCAAAATAAGGGGAATTTCTGTTTTTGTCCCCAAATAAGGGAAATTTCTGCATTTTTGCCCTAAAATAAGGGGATTTTCTGCATTTTTTGCCAAAAATAAGGGGAATTTCTGACATTTTGCCGCAAAATAAGTGAAATTTCTGCAGTTTTACCCCAAAATAAGGAAAATTTCTGCCTTTTTGCCCAAAAATTAGGGGAATTTCTGCAATTTTGCTCCAAAATACAAAGAATTTCTTCCTTTTTGCCCGAAAATAAAGGGAATGTATACCTTTTTGCCATAAAAAAGCAAATTTCTTCATTTTTGCCCCAAAATAAGGGGATTTTCCACTTTTTTGACTCAAAATAAGTGCAATTTCTGCCTTTTCCCCAAAATAAACGAAATTTCTGCCTTTTTGCCCCAAAATAAGGGGAATTTCAGCCTTATTACCTCAAAATAAGGGGAATTTCTGCCTTTTTGCCCCAAAATATGGGGAATTTCTGACTTTTTGCCCCAAAATAAGAAAAATTTCTGCAATTTTGTACCAAAATAAGAAAAATTTCTGCCTTTTTGCCCCCCCAAAAAAATTTCTGCCTTTTTTTTCTCAAATACCTGAAATTTCTGCAATTTTGCCCCAAAATAAGGGAAATTTCTGCAATTTTGCCCCAATGTAAAGGAAATTTCTGCAATTTTGCCCCAAAATAAGGGGAATTTCTGACTGTTTGCTCCCGAAAAAGGAGATTTTCTGTCTTTTTGCCCCAAAATAAGGAGAATTTCTGCCTTTTTGCCCGAAAATTAAGAGAATTTCTGCAATTTTGCTTCAAAATACAGGGAATTTCTTTTTTTTAGCCCCAAAATAAAGGGAATTTCTGCATTTTACCTCAAATTGAGAATAATTTCTGCCTTTTGCCTCAAAATAAGGGGAATTTTCTGCCTTTTTGTTTCAAAATAAGATAAATTTCTTCAATTTTGTACCATAATAAAAGAAATTTCTGCTCTTTGCCCCAAAATAAAAGGAATTTCTGACTTTTTGCCCTGAAATAAATGAAATTTCTGCAATTTTGCCCGAAAATAAGGGAAATTTGTGCCTCTTTGCCCCAAAATAAGAAGAAGTTTTGCCTTTTGCCCCAAAATATGGGGAATTTCAGCATTTTACCTCAAAATAAGAATTTCAGCCTTTTTGCCCCAAAATAAGGAAAATTTCTGCAATTTTGCCCCAAAATAAGGGGAATTTCTTCCTTTTTGCCCCAAAATAAAGGATATTTCAGCCTTTTTACCTGAAAATAAGTGAAATTTCTACAATTTTGCCCCAAAATAAGTGGAATTTCTGAGTTTTGTCCCAAAATAAGGAGAATTTCTGTCTTTTTGCCCCAACATATAGCGAATTTCTGCCTTTTTGCCCAACAATTAGGGGAATTTCTTCATTTTTGCTTCAAAATAAGGGGAATTTCTGCCTTTTTGCCTCTAAAGAAGTGGAATTTCTGTATTTTCCTTTCAAAACAAAGGGAATTTCTGTGTTTTTTGCCCCAAAATAAGGAAAATTTCTGACTTATTACCCTGAAATAAGTGAAATGTTTGCAATTTTGCCCCAAAATAAGGGAAATTTCTGCCTTTTTGCCCCCAAATAAGGGGAATTTCAGCCTTTTTACCTCAAAATAAGGGGAATTTCTGCATTTTTGCCACAAAATATTAGGAATTTCTGCCTTTTTGCCCCAAAATAAGAAAAATTTCTGCCATTTTTACCTGAAATAAGTGAAATTTCTGCAATTGTGCCCCAAAATAAGTAAAATTTCTGCAATTTTGCCCCAAAATAAGGGAAATTTCTGGAATTTTGCCCCAAAATAAGTGGAATTTCTGAGTTTTGCCCCAAAATAAGGAGAATTTCTGTCTTTTTGCCCCAACATATAGGGAAATTCTGCTTTTTTGCCCCACAATTAGGGGATTTTCTGCAATTGTGCTCCAAAAAAACGGGATATTTCTGCTTTTTTGCCCGAAAATAAGGAGAATATATACCTTTTGCCACAAAAAAGGGAAATTTCTTCATTTTTGCCCCAAAATAAGAGCAATTTCTGCCTTCTTACCTCACAATAAGTGAAATTTCTGCCTTTTTACCCAAAAATAAACAAAATTTCTGTCTTTTTGCCCAAAAAGAAAAGGAATTTTTGAATTTTGCCCTGAAATAAGTGAAATTTCTGCAATTTTGCCCCAAAATAAGGGAAATTTCTGCCTTTTTGCCACAAAATAAAGGGAATTTCTGTATTTTTGCCCCAAAATAAGGGGAATTTCAGCATTTTACCTCATAATAAGGCGAATCTCTGCCTTTTTGCCCCAAAATATGGGGAATTTCTTCATTTTTGCCCCAAAATAAAGAAAATTTCTGCAATTTTGTACCAAAATAAAAGAAATTTCTGCCTTTTTGCCCCAAAATAAGAGAAATTTCTGCACTTTTTCCCTGAAATAAGTGAAATTTCTGCAATTTTGCCCCAAAATAAGGGAAATTTCTGCAATTTTGCCCCAAAATAAAGAAAATTTCTGCAATTTTACCCCAAAATAAGGGGAATTTCTGACTTTTTGCCCAGAAATAAGGAGAATTTCTGTCTTTTTGTTCCAAAATAATGTGAATTTCTGCATTTTCCTTCAAAATTAGGGAAATATGTGCAATTTTGCTTCAAAATACGGGGAAATCTGCCTTATTGCACAAAAATAAAGGGAATTTCTCCATTTTTGCACCAATATAAGGGGAATTTCTGAAATTTAGCTTTAAAATACGGGGAATTTCTGCGTTATTGTCCGAAATAAAGTGGAATTTCTGCCTTTTTGCCCTGAAATATTTGAAATTTCTGCAATTTTACCCCAAAATAAGGGGAATTTCTGTTTTTGGCCCCAAAATTAAGGGAATTTCTGCTTTTTGCCTCAAAATAAGGCAAATATCTGACTTTTTGCCCAGAAATAATTGAAATTTCTGCAATTTTGCCCCAAAATAATAGGAATTTCTGCCTTTTTGCCGAAAATAAGGGGAATTTCAGCATTTTACCTTCAAATAAAGGGAATTTCTGCCTTTTTGCCACAAAATAAGGGGAATTTCTGCCCTATTGCCCTTAAATAAGGAAAATTTCTGCTTTTCTGCCCCAATCAACGGGAATTTCTGCCCTTTTGCCAGAAAGTAAAGGGAATTTCTGCCTTTATGCCCCAAAATAACGGGAATTTCAGCCTTTTTACCTCAAAATAAAAGGAATTTCTGCCTTTTTCCCCAAAATATGGGTAATTTTTGCCTTTTTGTTCCAAAATAAGGAAAATTTCTACAATTTTGTATCAAAATAAAAGAAATTTCTGTTTTTGCCTGAAAATAAAAGGAATTTCTGACTTTTTCTTCTGAAATAAATGAAATTCCTGCAATTATGCCCGAAAATAAGGGAAATTTGTGCCTTTTTGCCCCCAAATGAGGGGAATTTCTGCCTTTTTGCCCCAAAATATGGGGAATTTCAGGATTTTACCTCAAAATAAGGGGAATTTCAGCCTTTTTGCACCAAAATATGGGGAATTTCTGCCTTTTTGCCACAAAATAAGAAAAATTTCTGCAAGTCTGTAACAATATAAAAGAAATTTCTAAAATTTTGCCCCAAAATAAAGGAAATTTCTGATTTTTGCCCCAAAATAAAAAGAATTTCTCTATTTTTGCCCCAAAATAAAGGGAAATTCTGCCTTTTAGCCCCAAAATTAGGGGAGTTTCTGCAATTTTGCTCCAAAATACGAGAAATTTCTGCCTTTTTACCCGAAATTAAGTGGATTTTCTGCCTTTTTGCCCCCAAATAAGGGAAATTTCTGCAATTTTATCCCAAAATAAGGGAAATTTCTGCCTTTTTGCCCCAAAATAAGGGGAATTTCTGCCGTTTTGCCCTGAAATATGTAAAATTTCTGCAATTTTACCCCAAAATAAGGTGAATTTCTGCCTTTTTGCCCCAAAATAATGGGAATTTCTGCCTTTTTGCCCCAAAATAAGAAAAATTTTTGCTTTTTTTCTCTGAAATAAGTGAAATTTCTGCAATTTTGCCCTAAAATAAGGGAAATTTCTGCAATTTTTCCCCATAATAAGGGAAATTTCTGCAATTTTGCCCCAAAATAAGGGGAATTTCTGTTTTTGTCCCCAAATAAGGGAAATTTCTGCATTTTTGCCCTAAAATAAGGGGATTTTCTGCATTTTTTGCCAAAAATAAGGGGAATTTCTGACATTTTGCCGCAAAATAAGTGAAATTTCTGCAGTTTTACCCCAAAATAAGGAAAATTTCTGCCTTTTTGCCCAAAAATTAGGGGAATTTCTGCAATTTTGCTCCAAAATACAAAGAATTTCTTCCTTTTTGCCCGAAAATAAAGGGAATGTATACCTTTTTGCCATAAAAAAGCAAATTTCTTCATTTTTGCCCCAAAATAAGGGGATTTTCCACCTTTTTGACTCAAAATAAGTGCAATTTCTGCCTTTTCCCCAAAATAAACGAAATTTCTGCCTTTTTGCCCCAAAATAAGGGGAATTTCAGCCTTATTACCTCAAAATAAGGGGAATTTCTGCCTTTTTGCCCCAAAATATGGGGAATTTCTGACTTTTTGCCCCAAAATAAGAAAAATTTCTGCAATTTTGTACCAAAATAAGAAAAATTTCTGCCTTTTTGCCCCCCCAAAAAAATTTCTGCCTTTTTTTTCTCAAATACCTGAAATTTCTGCAATTTTGCCCCAAAATAAGGGAAATTTCTGCAATTTTGCCCCAATGTAAAGGAAATTTCTGCAATTTTGCCCCAAAATAAGGGGAATTTCTGACTGTTTGCTCCCGAAAAAGGAGATTTTCTGTCTTTTTGCCCCAAAATAAGGAGAATTTCTGCCTTTTTGCCCGAAAATTATGAGAATTTCTGCAATTTTGCTCCAAAATACAAAGAATTTCTGCCTTTTTGCCCGAAAATAAAGGGAATGTATACCTTTTTGCCATAAAAAAGCAAATTTCTTCATTTTTGCCCCAAAATAAGGGGAATTTCCACCTTTTTGACTCAAAATAAGTGCAATTTCTGCCTTTTCCCCAAAATAAACGAAATTTCTGTCTTTTTGCCCCAAAATAAGGGGAATTTCAGCCTTTTTACCTCAAAATAAGGGGAATTTCTGCCTTTTTGCCCCAAAATATGGGGAATTTCTGACTTTTTGCCCCAAAATAAGAAAAATTTCTGCAATTTTGTACCAAAATAAAAAAAATTTCTGCCTTTTTGCCCCCCCAAAAAAATTTCTGCCTTTTTTCCCTGAAATACGTGAAATTTCTGCAATTTTGCCCCAAAATAAGGGAAATTTCTACAATTTTGCCCCAATGTAAAGGAAATTTCTGCAATTTTGCCCCAAAATAAGGGGAATTTCTGACTGTTTGCTCCCGAAAAAGGAGATTTTTTGTCTTTTTGCCCCATAATAAGGAGAATTTCTGCCTTTTTGCCCGAAAATTATGAGAATTTCTGCAATTTTGCTTCAAAATACAGGGAATTTCTGTTTTTTAGCCCCAAAATAAAGGGAATTTCTGCATTTTACCTCAAATTGAGAATAATTTCTGCCTTTTGCCTCAAAATAAGGGGAATTTTCTGCCTTTTTGTTTCAAAATAAGATAAATTTCTTCAATTTTGTACCATAATAAAAGAAATTTCTGCTCTTTGCCCCAAAATAAAAGGAATTTCTGACTTTTTGCCCTGAAATAAATGAAATTTCTGCAATTTTGCCCGAAAATAAGAGAAATTTGTGCCTCTTTGCCCCAAAATAAGAAGTTTTGCCTTTTGCCCCAAAATATGGGGAATTTCAGCATTTTACCTCAAAATAAGAATTTCAGCCTTTTTGCCCCAAAATAAGGAAAATTTCTGCAATTTTGCCCCAAAATAAGGGGAGTTTCTTCCTTTTTGCCCCAAAATAAAGGATATTTCAGCCTTTTTACCTGAAAATAAGTGAAATTTTTGCAATTTTGCCCCAAATAAGGGAAATTTCTGCAATTTTGCCTCAAAATAAGGTAAATTCCTGCAATTTTGCCCCAAAATAAGTGGAATTTCTGAGTTTTGTCCCAAAATAAGGAGAATTTCTGTCTTTTTGCCCCAACATATAGGGAATTTCTGCCTTTTTGCCCAACAATTAGGGGAATTTCTTCATTTTTGCTTCACAATAAGGGGAATTTCTGCCTTTTTGCCTCTAAAGAAGTGGAATTTCTGTATTTTCCTTCCAAAACAAAGGGAATTTCTGTGTTTTTTGCCCCAAAATAAGGAAAATTTCTGACTTATTAGCCTGAAATAAGTGAAATGTTTGCAATTTTGCCCCAAAATAAGGGAAATTTCTACCTTTTTGCCCCCAAATAAGGGGAATTTCAGCCTTTTTACCTCAAAATAAGGGGAATTTCTGCATTTTTGCCACAAAATATTAGGAATTTCTGCCTTTTTGCCCCAAAATAAGAAAAATTTCTGCCATTTTTACCTGAAATAAGTGAAATTTCTGCAATTTTGCCCCAAAATAAGTAAAATTTCTGCAATTTTGCCCCAAAATAAGGGAAATTTCTGGAATTTTGCCCCAAAATAAGTGGAATTTCTGAGTTTTGCCCCAAAATAAGGAGAATTTCTGTCTTTTTGCCCCAACATATAGGGAATTTTTGCCTTTTTGCCCCACAATTAGGGGATTTTCTTCAATTCTGCTCCAAAATAGGGGGAATTTCTGCTTTTTTGCCCGAAAATAAGGGGAATGTATACCTTTTGCCCCAAAAAAGAGAAATTTCTTCATTTTTGCCCCAAAATAAGAGGAATTTCTGCCTTCTTCCCTCAAAATAAGTGAAATTTCTGCCTTTTTACCCAAAAATAAACGGAATTTCTGACTTTTAGCCCCAAAATAAAAGGAATTTTTGAATTTTGCCCTGAAATAAGTGAAATTTCTGCAATTTTGCTCCAAAATAAGGGGAATTTCAGCCTTTTTACCTCAAAATGAAGGGAATTTCTGCATTTTTCCACAAAATATTAGGAATTTCTGCCTTTTTGCCCCAAAATAAGAAAAATTTCTGCCTTTTTTTTATCTGAAATAAGTGAAATTTCTGCAATTTTGCCCCAAAATAAGTGAAATTTCTTCAAATTTGCCCCAAAATAAGGGAAATTTCTGGAATTTTGCCCCAAAATAAGTGGAATTTCTGAGTTTTGCCCCAAAATAAGGAGAATTTCCCTCTTTTTGCCCCAACATATAGGGAATTTCTGCCTTTTTGCCCCACAATTAGGGGATTTTCTGCAATTGTGCTCCAAAAAACGGGATATTTCTGCTTTTTTGCCCGAAAATAAGGAGAATATATACCTTTTGCCACAAAAAAAGGGAAATTTCTTCATTTTTGCCCCAAAATAAGAGGAATTTCTGCCTTCTTACCTCACAATAAGTGAAATTTCTGCCTTTTTACCCAAAAATAAACAAAATTTCTGTCTTTTTGCCCAAAAATAAAAGGAATTTTTGAATTTTGCCCTGAAATAAGTGAAATTTCTGCAATTTTGCCCCAAAATAAGGGAAATTTCTGCCTTTTTGACCCCAAATAAGGGGAATTTCAGCCTTTTTACCTCAAAATAAGGAGAATTTCTGCATTTTTGCCACAAAATATTAGGAATTTCTGCCTTTTTGCCCCAAAATAAGAAAAATTTCTGCCATTTTTACCTGAAATAAGTGAAATTTCTGCAATTTTGCCCCAAAATAAGTAAAATTTCTGCAATTTTGCCCCAAAATAAGGGAAATTTCTGGAATTTTGCCCCAAAATAAGTGGAATTTCTGAGTTTTGCCCCAAAATAAGGAGAATTTCTGTCTTTTTGCCCCAACATATAGGGAATTTCTGCCTTTTTGCCCCACAATTAGGGGATTTTCTTCAATTCTGCTCTAAAATAGGGGGAATTTCTGCTTTTTTGCCCGAAAATAAGGGGAATGTATACCTTTTGCCCCCAAAAAAAGAAATTTCTTCATTTTTGCCCCAAAATAAGAGGAATTTCTGCCTTCTTCCCTCAAAATAAGTGAAATTTCTGCCTTTTTACCCAAAAATAAACGGAATTTCTGACTTTTAGCCCCAAAATAAAAGGAATTTTTGAATTTTGCCCTGAAATAAGTGAAATTTCTGCAATTTTGCCCCAAAATAAGGGGAATTTCAGCCTTTTTACCTCAAAATGAAGGGAATTTCTGCATTTTTCCACAAAATATTAGGAATTTCTGCCTTTTTGCCCCAAAATAAGAAAAATTTCTGCCTTTTTTTTATCTGAAATAAGTGAAATTTCTGCAATTTTGCCCCAAAATAAGTGAAATTTCTTCAAATTTGCCCCAAAATAAGGGAAATTTCTGGAATTTTGCCTCAAAATAAGTGGAATTTCTGAGTTTTGCCCCAAAATAAGGAGAATTTCTGTCTTTTTGCCCCAACATATAGGGAATTTCTGCCTTTTTGCCCCACAATTAGGGGATTTTCTGCAATTGTGCTCCAAAAAACGGGATATTTCTGCTTTTTTGCCCGAAAATAAGGAGAATATATACCTTTTGCCACAAAAAAAGGGAAATTTCTTCATTTTTGCCCCAAAATAAGAGGAATTTCTGCCTTCTTACCTCACAATAAGTGAAATTTCTGCCTTTTTACCCAAAAATAAACAAAATTTCTGTCTTTTTGCCCAAAAAGAAAAGGAATTTTTGAATTTTGCCCTGAAATAAGTGAAATTTCTGCAATTTTGCCCCAAAATAAGGGAAATTTCTGCCTTTTTGCCACAAAATAAAGGGAATTTCTGTATTTTTGCCCCAAAATAAGGGGAATTTCAGCATTTTACCTCATAATAAGGCGAATCTCTGCCTTTTTGCCCCAAAATATGGGGAATTTCTTCATTTTTGCCCCAAAATAAAGAAAATTTCTGCAATTTTGTACCAAAATAAAAGAAATTTCTGCCTTTTTGCCCCAAAATAAGAGAAATTTCTGCACTTTTTCCCTGAAATAAGTGAAATTTCTGCAATTTTGCCCCAAAATAAGGGAAATTTCTGCAATTTTGCCCCAAAATAAAGAAAATTTCTGCAATTTTACCCCAAAATAAGGGGAATTTCTGACTTTTTGCCCTGAAATAAGGAGAATTTCTGTCTTTTTGTTCCAAAATAATGTGAATTTCTGCATTTTGCTTCAAAATTAGGGAAATATGTGCAATTTTGCTTCAAAATACGGGGAAATCTGCCTTATTGCACAAAAATAAAGGGAATTTCTCCATTTTTGCACCAATATAAGGGGAATTTCTGAAATTTAGCTTTAAAATACGGGGAATTTCTGCGTTATTGTCCGAAATAAAGTGGAATTTCTGCCTTTTTGCCCTGAAATATTTGAAATTTCTGCAATTTTACCCCAAAATAAGGGGAATTTCTGTTTTTGGCCCCAAAATTAAGGGAAATTCTGCTTCTTGCCCCAAAATAAGGCAAATATCTGACTTTTTGCCCAGACAATTGAAATTTCTGCAATTTTGCCCCAAAATAATAGGAATTTCTGCCTTTTTGCCGAAAATAAGGGGAATTTCAGCATTTTACCTTCAAATAAGAAAAATTTCTGCAATTTTGCCCCAAAATAATAGGAATTTCTGCCTTTTGCCGAAAATAAGAGGAATTTCAGCATTTTACCTTCAAATAAGGGGAATTTCTGCCTTTTTGCCACAAAATAAGGGGATTTTCTGCCCTATTGCCCTTAAATAAGGAAAATTTTGCTTTTCTGCCCCAATTAACGGGAATTTCTGCCTTTTTGCCACAAAGTAAAGGGAATTTCTGCCTTTTTGCCCCAAAATAACGGGAATTTCAGCCTTTTTACCTCAAAATAAGGGGAATTTCTGCCTTTTTCCCCAAAATATGGGTAATTTTTGCCTTTTTGTTCCAAAATAAGGAAAATTTCTACAATTTTGTATCAAAATAAAAGAAATTTCTGTTTTTGCCCCAAAATAAAAGGAATTTCTGACTTTTTGCCCTGAAATAAATGAAATTCCTGCAATTATGCCCGAAAATAAGGGAAATTTGTGCCTTTTTGCCCCCAAATGAGGGGAATTTCTGCCTTTTTGCCCCAAAATATGGGGAATTTCAGGATTTTACCTCAAAATAAGGGGAATTTCAGCCTTTTTGCACCAAAATATGGGGAATTTCTGCCTTTTTGCCACAAAATAAGAAAAATTTCTGCAAGTCTGTAACAATATAAAAGAAATTTCTAAAATTTTGCCCCAAAATAAAGGAAATTTCTGATTTTTGCCCCAAAATAAAAAGAATTTCTCTATTTTTGCCCCAAAATAAAGGGAAATTCTGCCTTTTAGCCCCAAAATTAGGGGAGTTTCTGCAATTTTGCTCCAAAATACGAGAAATTTCTGCCTTTTTACTCGAAATTAAGTGGATTTTCTGCCTTTTTGCCTCCAAATAAGGGAAATTTCTGCAATTTTATCCCAAAATAAGGGAAATTTCTGCCTTTCTGCCCCAAAATAAAAGGAATTTCTGCCGTTTTGCCCTGAAATATGTGAAATTTCTGCAATTTTACCGCAAAAATAAGGTGAATTTCTGCCTTTTTGCCCCAAAATAATGGGAATTTCTGCCTTTTTGCCCCAAAATAAGAAAAATTTTTGCTTTTTTTCTCTGAAATAAGTGAAATTTCTGCAATTTTGCCCTAAAATAAGGAAAATTTCTGCAATTTTTCCCCATAATAAGGGAAATTTCTGCAATTTTGCCCCAAAATAAGGGGAATTTCTGTTTTTGTCCCCAAATAAGGGAAATTTCTGCAATTTTGCCCTAAAATAAGGGGATTTTCTGCATTTTTGCCAAAAATAAGAAGAATTTCTGACATTTTGCCGCAAAATAAGTGAAATTTCTGCAGTTTTACCCCAAAATAAGGAAAATTTCTGCCTTTTTGCCCAAAATTTAGGGGAATTTCTGCAATTTTGCTCCAAAATACAAAGAATTTCTGCCTTTTTGCCCGAAAATAAAGGGAATGTATACCTTTTTGCCATAAAAAAGCAAATTTCTTCATTTTTGCCCCAAAATAAGGGGATTTTCCACCTTTTTGACTCAAAATAAGTGCAATTTCTGCCTTTTCCCCAATATAAACGAAATTTCTGCCTTTTTGCCCCAAAATAAGGGGAATTTCAGCCTTATTACCTCAAAATAAGAGGAATTTCTGGATTTTTGCCCCAAAATATGGGGAATTTCTGCAATTTTGTACCAAAATAAAAAAATTTCTGCCTTTTTGCCCCCCCAAAAAAATTTCTGCCTTTTTTTTCTCAAATACCTGAAATTTCTGCAATTTTGCCCCAAAATAAGGGAAATTTCTGCAATTTTGCCCCAATGTAAAGGAAATTTCTGCAATTTTGCCCCAAAATAAGGGGAATTTCTGACTGTTTGCTCCCGAAAAAGGAGATTTTCTGTCTTTTTGCCCCAAAATAAGGAGAATTTCTGCCTTTTTGCCCGAAAATTAAGAGAATTTCTGCAATTTTGCTTCAAAATACAGGGAATTTCTGCCTTTTAGCCCCAAAATAAAGGGAATTTCTGCATTTTACCTCAAATTGAGAATAATTTCTGCCTTTTGCCTCAAAATAAGGGGAATTTTCTGCCTTTTTGTTTCAAAATAAGATAAATTTCTTCAATTTTGTACCATAATAAAAGAAATTTCTGCTCTTTGCCCCAAAATAAAAGGAATTTCTGACTTTTTGCCCTGAAATAAATGAAATTTCTGCAATTTTGCCCGAAAATAAGGGAAATTTGTGCCTCTTTGCCCCAAAATAAGAAGAAGTTTTGCCTTTTGCCCCAAAATATGGGGAATTTCAGCATTTTACCTCAAAATAGGAATTTCAGCCTTTTTGCCCCAAAATAAGGAAAATTTCTGCAATTTTGCCCCAAAATAAGGGGAATTTCTTCCTTTTTGCCCCAAAATAAAGGATATTTCAGCCTTTTTACCTGAAAATAAGTGAAATTTCTGCAATTTTGCCCCAAATAAGGGAAATTTCTGCAATTTTGCCTCAAAATAAGGTAAATTCCTGCAATTTTGCCCCAAAATAAGTGGAATTTCTGAGTTTTGTCCCAAAATAAGGAGAATTTCTGTCTTTTTGCCCCAATATATAGGGAATTTCTGCCTTTTTGCCCAACAATTAGCGGAATTTCTTCATTTTTGCTTCAAAATAAGGGGAATTTCTGCCTTTTTGCCTCTAAAGAAGTGGAATTTCTGTATTTTCCTTTCAAAACAAAGGGAATTTCTGTATTTTGCCCCAAAATAAGGAAAATTTCTTACTTATTACCCTGAAATAAGTGAAATGTTTGCAATTTTGCCCCAAAATAAGGGAAATTTCTGCCTTTTTGCCCCCAAATAAGGGGAATTTCAGCCTTTTTACCTCAAAATAAGGGGAATTTCTGCATTTTTGCCACAAAATATTAGGAATTTCTGCCTTTTTGCCCCAAAATAAGAAAAATTTCTGCCATTTTTACCTGAAATAAGTGAAATTTCTGCAATTGTGCCCCAAAATAAGTAAAATTTCTGCAATTTTGCCCCAAAATAAGGGAAATTTCTGGAATTTTGCCCCAAAATAAGTGGAATTTCTGAGTTTTGCCCCAAAATAAGGAGAATTTCTGTCTTTTTGCCCCAACATATAGGGAATTTCTGCCTTTTTGCCCCACAATTAGGGGATTTTCTTCAATTCTGCTCCAAAATAGGGGGAATTTCTGCTTTTTTGCCCGAAAATAAGGGGAATGTATACCTTTTGCCACAAAAAAGAGAAATTTATTCATTTTTGCCCCAAAATAAGAGGAATTTCTGCCTTCTTCCCTCAAAATAAGTGAAATTTCTGCCTTTTTACCTAAAAATGAACGGAATTTCTGTCTTTTTGCCCCAAAATAAAAGGAATTTTTGAATTTTGCCCTGAAATAAGTGAAATTTCTGCAATTTTGCCCCAAAATAAGGGAAATTTCTGCCTTTTTGCCACAAAATGAAGGGAATTTCTGTATTTTTGCCCCAAAATAAGGGGAATTTCAGCATTTTACCTCATAATAAGGCAAATCTCTGCCTTTTTGCCCCAAAATATGGGGAATTTCTTCATTTTTGCCCCAAAATAAAGAAAATTTCTGCAATTTTGTACCAAAATAAAAGAAATTTCTGCCTTTTTGCCCCAAAATAAGAGAAATTTCTGCACTTTTTCCCTGAAATAAGTGAAATTTCTGCAATTTTGCCCCAAAATAAGGGAAATTTCTGCAATTTTGCCCCAAAATAATGAAAATTTCTGCAATTTTGTACCAAAATAAAAGAAATTTCTGCCTCTTTGCCCCAAAATAAGAGAAATTTCTCCACTTTTTCCCTGAAATAAGTGAAATTTCTGCAATTTTGCCTCAAAATAAGAGAAATTTCTGCAATTTTGCCCCAAAATAAAGAAAATTTCTGCAATTTTACCCCAAAATAAGGGGAATTTCTGACTTTTTGCCCTGAAATAAGGAGAATCTCTGTCTTTTTGTTCCAAAATAATGTGAATTTCTGCATTTTCCTTCAAAATTAGGGAAATATGTGCAATTTTGCTTCAAAATACGGGGAAATCTGCCTTATTGCACAAAAATAAAGGGAATTTCTCCATTTTTGCACCAATATAAGGGGAATTTCTGAAATTTAGCTTTAAAATACGGGGAATTTCTGCGTTATTGTCCGAAATAAAGTGGAATTTCTGCCTTTTTGCCTCAAAATAAGGGGAATTTTCTGCCTTTTTGTTTCAAAATAAGATAAATTTCTTCAATTTTGTACCATAATAAAAGAAATTTCTGCTCTTTGCCCCAAAATAAAAGGAATTTCTGACTTTTTGCCCTGAAATAAATGAAATTTCTGCAATTTTGCCCGAAAATAAGGGAAATTTGTGCCTCTTTGCCCCAAAATAAAAAGAAGTTTTGCCTTTTGCCCCAAAATATGGGGAATTTCAGCATTTTACCTCAAAATAAGAATTTCAGCCTTTTTGCCCCAAAATAAGGAAAATTTCTGCAATTTTGCCCCAAAATAAGGGGAATTTCTTCCTTTTTGCCCCAAAATAAAGGATATGTCAGCCTTTTTACCTGAAAATAAGTGAAATTTCTGCAATTTTGCCCCAAATAAGGAAAATTTCTGCAATTTTGCCTCAAAATAAGGTAAATTCCTGCAATTTTGCCCCAAAATAAGTGGAATTTCTGAGTTTTGTCCCAAAATAAGGAGAATTTCTGTCTTTTTGCCCCAACATATAGGGAATTTCTGCCTTTTGCCCAACAATTAGGGGAATTTCTTCATTTTTGCTTCAAAATAAGGGGAATTTCTGCCTTTTTGCCTCTAAAGAAGTGGAATTTCTGTATTTTCCTTTCAAAACAAAGGGAATTTCTGTGTTTTTTGCCCCAAAATAAGGAAAATTTCTGACTTATTACCCTGAAATAAGTGAAATGTTTGCAATTTTGCCCCAAAATAAGGGAAATTTCTGCCTTTTTGCCCCCAAATAAGGGGAATTTCAGCCTTTTTACCTCAAAATAAGGGGAATTTCTGCATTTTTGCCACAAAATATTAGGAATTTCTGCCTTTTTGCCCCAAAATAAGAAAAATTTCTGCCATTTTTACCTGAAATAAGTGAAATTTCTGCAATTGTGCCCCAAAATAAGTAAAATTTCTGGAATTTTGCCCCAAAATAAGTGGAATTTCTGAGTTTTGCCCCAAAATAAGGAGAATTTCTGTCTTTTTGCCCCAACATATAGGGAATTTCTGCCTTTTTGCCCCACAATTAGGGGATTTTCTTCAATTCTGCTCCAAAATAGGGGGAATTTCTGCTTTTTTGCCCGAAAATAAGGGGAATGTATACCTTTTGCCACAAAAAAGAGAACTTTCTTCATTTTTACCCCAAAATAAGAGGAATTTCTGCCTTCTTCCCTCAAAATAAGTGAAATTTCTGCCTTTTTACCCAAAAATAAACGGAATTTCTGTCTTTTTGCCCAAAAATAAGAGGAATTTTTGAATTTTGCCCTGAAATAAGTGAAATTTCTGCAATTTTGCCCCAAAATAAGGGAAATTTCTGCCTTTTTGCCACAAAATAAAGGGAATTTCTGTATTTTTGCCCCAAAATAAGGGGAATTTCAGCATTTTACCTCATAATAATGCGAATCTCTGCCTTTTTGCCCCAAAATATGGGGAATTTCTTCATTTTTGCCCCAAAATAAAGAAAATTTCTGCAATTTTGTACCAAAATAAAAGAAATTTCTGCCTTTTTGCCTCAAAATAAGAGAAATTTCTGCACTTTTTCCCTGAAATAAGTGAAATTTCTGCAATTTTGCCCCAAAATAAGGGAAATTTCTGCAATTTTGCCCCAAAATAAAGAAAATTTCTGCAATTTTACCCCAAAATAAGGGGAATTTCTGCCTTTTTGCCCTGAAATAAGGAGAATTTCTGTCTTTTTGTTCCAAAATAATGTGAATTTCTGCATTTTCCTTCAAAATTAGGGAAATATGTGCAATTTTGCTTCAAAATACGGGGAAATCTGCCTTATTGCACAAAAATAAAGGGAATTTCTCCATTTTTGCACCAATATAAGGGGAATTTCTGAAATTTAGCTTTAAAATACGGGGAATTTCTGCGTTATTGTCCGAAATAAAGTGGAATTTCTGCCTTTTTGCCCTGAAATATTTGAAATTTCTGCAATTTTACCCCAAAATAAGGGGAATTTCTGTTTTTGGCCCCAAAATTAAGGGAATTTCTGCTTTTTGCCACAAAATAAGGCAAATATCTGACTTTTTGCCCAGAAATAATTGAAATTTCTGCAATTTTGCCCCAAAATAATAGGAATTTCTGCCTTTTTGCCGAAAAAAAGGGGAATTTCAGCATTTTACCTTCAAATAAGGGGAATTTCTGACTTTTTGCCACAAAATAAGGGGAATTTCTGCCCTATTGCCCTTAAATAAGGAAAATTTCTGCTTTTCTGCCCCAATTAACGGGAATTTCTGCCTTTTTGCCCCAAAGTAAAGGGAATTTCTGCCTTTTTGCCCCCCCAAAAAAATTTCTGCCTTTTTTCCCTGAAATACGTGAAATTTCTGCAATTTTGCCCCAAAATAAGGGAAATTTCTACAATTTTGCCCCAATGTAAAGGAAATTTCTGCAATTTTGCCCCAAAATAAGGGGAATTTCTGACTGTTTGCTTCCGAAAAAGGAGATTTTCTGTCTTTTTGCCCCATAATAAGGAGAATTTCTGCCTTTTTGCCCGAAAATTATGAGAATTTCTGCAATTTTGCTTCAAAATACAGGGAATTTCTGCCTTTTAGCCCCAAAATAAAGGGAATTTCTGCATTTTACCTCAAATTGAGAATAATTTCTGCCTTTTGCCTCAAAATAAGGGGAATTTTCTGCCTTTTTGTTTCAAAATAAGATAAATTTCTTCAATTTTGTACCATAATAAAAGAAATTTCTGCTCTTTGCCCCAAAATAAAAGGAATTTCTGACTTTTTGCCCTGAAATAAATGAAATTTCTGCAATTTTGCCCGAAAATAAGGGAAATTTGTGCCTCTTTGCCCCAAAATAAGAAGAAGTTTTGCCTTTTGCCCCAAAATATGGGGAATTTCAGCATTTTACCTCCAAATAAGAATTTCAGCCCTTTTGCCCCAATATAAGGAAAATTTCTGCAATTTTGCCCCAAAATAAAGGGAATTTCTTCCTTTTTGCCCCAAAATAAAGGATATTTCAGCCTTTTTACCTGAAAATAAGTGAAATTTCTGCAATTTTGCCCCAAATAAGGGAAATTTCTGCAATTTTGCCTCAAAATAAGGTAAATTCCTGCAATTTTGCCCCAAAATAAGTGGAATTTCTGAGTTTTGTCCCAAAATAAGGAGAATTTCTGTCTTTTTGCCCCAACATATAGGGAATTTCTGCCTTTTTGCCCAACAATTAGGGGAATTTCTTCATTTTTGCTTCAAAATAATGGGAATTTCTGCCTTTTTGCCTCTAAAGAAGTGGAATTTCTGTATTTTCCTTTCAAAACAAAGGGAATTTCTGTGTTTTTTGCCCCAAAATAAGGAAAATTTCTGACTTATTACCCTGAAATAAGTGAAATGTTTGCAATTTTGCCCCAAAATAAGGGAAATTTCTGCCTTTTTGCCCCCAAATAAGGGGAATTTCAGCCTTTTTACCTCAAAATAAGGGGAATTTCTGCATTTTTGCCACAAAATATTAGGAATTTCTGCCTTTTTGCCCCAAAATAAGAAAAATTTCTGCCATTTTTACCTGAAATAAGTGAAATTTCTGCAATTGTGCCCCAAAATAAGTAAAATTTCTGCAATTTTGCCCCAAAATAAGTGGAATTTCTGAGTTTTGCCCCAAAATAAGGAGAATTTCTGTCTTTTTGCCCCAACATATAGGGAATTTCTGCCTTTTTGCCCCACAATTAGGGGATTTTCTTCAATTCTGCTCCAAAATAGGGGGAATTTCTGCTTTTTTGCCCGAAAATAAGGGGAATGTATACCTTTTGCCACAAAAAAGAGAACTTTCTTCATTTTTACCCCAAAATAAGAGGAATTTCTGCCTTCTTCCCTCAAAATAAGTGAA
The DNA here is from genome assembly GCF_963924665.1 of Micromys minutus. Classification (NCBI taxonomy): domain Eukaryota; kingdom Metazoa; phylum Chordata; class Mammalia; order Rodentia; family Muridae; genus Micromys; species Micromys minutus. Next base: position 552,547 of record NW_027667596.1, read on the forward strand.
ATTTCTGCCTTTTTACCCAAAAATAAACGGAATTTCTGTCTTTTTGCCCAAAAATAAGAGGAATTTTTGAATTTTGCCCTGAAATAAGTGAAATTTCTGCAATTTTGCCCCAAAATAAGGGAAATTTCTGCCTTTTTGCCACAAAATAAAGGGAATTTCTGTATTTTTGCCCCAAAATAAGGGGAATTTCAGCATTTTACCTCATAATAATGCGAATCTCTGCCTTTTTGCCCCAAAATATGGGGAATTTCTTCATTTTTGCCCCAAAATAAAGAAAATTTCTGCAATTTTGTACCAAAATAAAAGAAATTTCTGCCTTTTTGCCCCAAAATAAGAGAAATTTCTGCACTTTTTCCCTGAAATAAGTGAAATTTCTGCAATTTTGCCCCAAAATAAGGGAAATTTCTGCAATTTTGCCCCAAAATAAAGAAAATTTCTGCAATTTTGTACCAAAATAAAAGAAATTTCTGCCTTTTTGCCCCAAAATAAGAGAAATTTCTGCACTTTTTCCCTGAAATAAGTGAAATTTCTGCAATTTTGCCCCAAAATAAGAGAAATGTCTGCAATTTTGCCCCAAAATAAAGAAAATTTCTGCAATTTTACCCCATAATAAGGGGAATTTCTGACTTTTTGCACTGAAATAAGGAGAATTTCTGTCTTTTTGTTCCAAAATAATGTGAATTTCTGCATTTTCCTTCAAAATTAGGGAAATATGTGCAATTTTGCTTCAAAATACGGGGAAATCTGCCTTATTGCACAAAAATAATGGGAATTTCTCCATTTTTGCACCAATATAAGGGGAATTTCTGAAATTTAGCTTTAAAATACGGGGAATTTCTGCGTTATTGTCCGAAATAAAGTGGAATTTCTGCCTTTTTGCCTCAAAATAAGGTAAATTCCTGCAATTTTGCCCCAAAATAAGTGGAATTTCTGAGTTTTGTCCCAAAATAAGGAGAATTTCTGTCTTTTTGCCCCAACATATAGGGAATTTCTGCCTTTTTGCCCAACAATTAGGGGAATTTCTTCATTTTTGCTTCAAAATAAGGGGAATTTCTGCCTTTTTGCCTCTAAAGAAGTGGAATTTCTGTATTTTCCTTTCAAAACAAAGGGAATTTCTGTGTTTTTTGCCCCAAAATAAGGAAAATTTCTGACTTATTACCCTGAAATAAGTGAAATGTTTGCAATTTTGCCCCAAAATAAGGGAAATTTCTGCCTTTTTGCCCCCAAATAAGGGGAATTTCAGCCTTTTTACCTCAAAATAAGGGGAATTTCTGCATTTTTGCCACAAAATATTAGGAATTTCTGCCTTTTTGCCCCAAAATAAGAAAAATTTCTGCCATTTTTACCTGAAATAAGTGAAATTTCTGCAATTGTGCCCCAAAATAAGTAAAATTTCTGCAATTTTGCCCCAAAATAAGTGGAATTTCTGAGTTTTGCCCCAAAATAAGGAGAATTTCTGTCTTTTTGCCCCAACATATAGGGAATTTCTGCCTTTTTGCCCCACAATTAGGGGATTTTCTTCAATTCTGCTCCAAAATAGGGGGAATTTCTGCTTTTTTGCCCGAAAATAAGGGGAATGTATACCTTTTGCCACAAAAAAGAGAACTTTCTTCATTTTTACCCCAAAATAAGAGGAATTTCTGCCTTCTTCCCTCAAAATAAGTGAAATTTCTGCCTTTTTACCCAAAAATAAACGGAATTTCTGTCTTTTTGCCCAAAAATAAGAGGAATTTTTGAATTTTGCCCTGAAATAAGTGAAATTTCTGCAATTTTGCCCCAAAATAAGGGAAATTTCTGCCTTTTTGCCACAAAATAAAGGGAATTTCTGTATTTTTGCCCCAAAATAAGGGGAATTTCAGCATTTTACCTCATAATAATGCGAATCTCTGCCTTTTTGCCCCAAAATATGGGGAATTTCTTCATTTTTGCCCCAAAATAAAGAAAATTTCTGCAATTTTGTACCAAAATAAAAGAAATTTCTGCCTTTTTGCCTCAAAATAAGAGAAATTTCTGCACTTTTTCCCTGAAATAAGTGAAATTTCTGCAATTTTGCCCCAAAATAAGGGAAATTTCTGCAATTTTGCCCCAAAATAAAGAAAATTTCTGCAATTTTACCCCAAAATAAGGGGAATTTCTGCCTTTTTGCCCTGAAATAAGGAGAATTTCTGTCTTTTTGTTCCAAAATAATGTGAATTTCTGCATTTTCCTTCAAAATTAGGGAAATATGTGCAATTTTGCTTCAAAATACGGGGAAATCTGCCTTATTGCACAAAAATAAAGGGAATTTCTCCATTTTTGCACCAATATAAGGGGAATTTCTGAAATTTAGCTTTAAAATACGGGGAATTTCTGAGTTATTGTCCGAAATAAAGTGGAATTTCTGCCTTTTTGCCCTGAAATATTTGAAATTTCTGCAATTTTACCCCAAAATAAGGGGAATTTCTGTTTTTGGCCCCAAAATTAAGGGAATTTCTGCTTTTTGCCACAAAATAAGGCAAATATCTGACTTTTTGCCCAGAAATAATTGAAATTTCTGCAATTTTGCCCCAAAATAATAGGAATTTCTGCCTTTTTGCCGAAAAAAAGGGGAATTTCAGCATTTTACCTTCAAATAAGGGGAATTTCTGACTTTTTGCCACAAAATAAGGGGAATTTCTGCCCTATTGCCCTTAAATAAGGAAAATTTCTGCTTTTCTGCCCCAATTAACGGGAATTTCTGCCTTTTTGCCCCAAAGTAAAGGGAATTTCTGCCTTTTTGCCCCCCCAAAAAAATTTCTGCCTTTTTTCCCTGAAATACGTGAAATTTCTGCAATTTTGCCCCAAAATAAGGGAAATTTCTACAATTTTGCCCCAATGTAAAGGAAATTTCTGCAATTTTGCCCCAAAATAAGGGGAATTTCTGACTGTTTGCTTCCGAAAAAGGAGATTTTCTGTCTTTTTGCCCCATAATAAGGAGAATTTCTGCCTTTTTGCCCGAAAATTATGAGAATTTCTGCAATTTTGCTTCAAAATACAGGGAATTTCTGCCTTTTAGCCCCAAAATAAAGGGAATTTCTGCATTTTACCTCAAATTGAGAATAATTTCTGCCTTTTGCCTCAAAATAAGGGGAATTTTCTGCCTTTTTGTTTCAAAATAAGATAAATTTCTTCAATTTTGTACCATAATAAAAGAAATTTCTGCTCTTTGCCCCAAAATAAAAGGAATTTCTGACTTTTTGCCCTGAAATAAATGAAATTTCTGCAATTTTGCCCGAAAATAAGGGAAATTTGTGCCTCTTTGCCCCAAAATAAAAAGAAGTTTTGCCTTTTGCCCCAAAATATGGGGAATTTCAGCATTTTACCTCAAAATAAGAATTTCAGCCTTTTTGCCCCAAAATAAGGAAAATTTCTGCAATTTTGCCCCAAAATAAGGGGAATTTCTTCCTTTTTGCCCCAAAATAAAGGATATTTCAGCCTTTTTACCTGAAAATAAGTGAAATTTCTGCAATTTTGCCCCAAATAAGGAAAATTTCTGCAATTTTGCCTCAAAATAAGGTAAATTCCTGCAATTTTGCCCCAAAATAAGTGGAATTTCTGAGTTTTGTCCCAAAATAAGGAGAATTTCTGTCTTTTTGCCCCAACATATAGGGAATTTCTGCCTTTTTGCCCAACAATTAGGGGAATTTCTTCATTTTTGCTTCAAAATAATGGGAATTTCTGCCTTTTTGCCTCTAAAGAAGTGGAATTTCTGTATTTTCCTTTCAAAACAAAGGGAATTTCTGTGTTTTTTGCCCCAAAATAAGGAAAATTTCTGACTTATTACCCTGAAATAAGTGAAATGTTTGCAATTTTGCCCCAAAATAAGGGAAATTTCTGCCTTTTTGCCCCCAAATAAGGGGAATTTCAGCCTTTTTACCTCAAAATAAGGGGAATTTCTGCATTTTTGCCACAAAATATTAGGAATTTCTGCCTTTTTGCCCCAAAATAAGAAAAATTTCTGCCATTTTTACCTGAAATAAGTGAAATTTCTGCAATTGTGCCCCAAAATAAGTAAAATTTCTGCAATTTTGCCCCAAAATAAGTGGAATTTCTGAGTTTTGCCCCAAAATAAGGAGAATTTCTGTCTTTTTGCCCCAACATATAGGGAATTTCTGCCTTTTTGCCCCACAATTAGGGGATTTTCTTCAATTCTGCTCCAAAATAGGGGGAATTTCTGCTTTTTTGCCCGAAAATAAGGGGAATGTATACCTTTTGCCACAAAAAAGAGAACTTTCTTCATTTTTACCCCAAAATAAGAGGAATTTCTGCCTTCTTCCCTCAAAATAAGTGAAATTTCTGCCTTTTTACCTAAAAATGAACGGAATTTCTGTCTTTTTGCCCCAAAATAAAAGGAATTTTTGAATTTTGCCCTGAAATAAGTGAAATTTCTGCAATTTTGCCCCAAAATAAGGGAAATTTCTGCCTTTTTGCCACAAAATAAAGGGAATTTCTGTATTTTTGCCCCAAAATAAGGGGAATTTCAGCATTTTACCTCATAATAAGGCAAATCTCTGCCTTTTTGCCCCAAAATATGGGGAATTTCTTCATTTTTGCCCCAAAATAAAAAAAATTTCTGCAATTTTGTACCAAAATAAAAGAAATTTCTGCCTTTTTGCCCCAAAATAAGAGAAATTTCTGCACTTTTTCCCTGAAATAAGTGAAATTTCTGCAATTTTGCCCCAAAATAAGGGAAATTTCTGCAATTTTGCCCCAAAATAAAGAAAATTTCTGCAATTTTGTACCAAAATAAAAGAAATTTCTGCCTTTTTGCCCCAAAATAAGAGAAATTTCTGCACTTTTTCCCTGAAATAAGTGAAATTTCTGCAATTTTGCCCCAAAATAAGAGAAATGTCTGCAATTTTGCCCCAAAATAAAGAAAATTTCTGCAATTTTACCCCATAATAAGGGGAATTTCTGACTTTTTGCACTGAAATAAGGAGAAATTCTGTCTTTTTGTTCCAAAATAATGTGAATTTCTGCATTTTCCTTCAAAATTAGGGAAATATGTGCAATTTTGCTTCAAAATACGGGGAAATCTGCCTTATTGCACAAAAATAAAGGGAATTTCTCCATTTTTGCACCAATATAAGGGGAATTTCTGAAATTTAGCTTTAAAATACGGGGAATTTCTGCGTTATTGTCCGAAATAAAGTGGAATTTCTGCCTTTTTGCCTCAAAATAAGGTAAATTCCTGCAATTTTGCCCCAAAATAAGTGGAATTTCTGAGTTTTGTCCCAAAATAAGGAGAATTTCTGTCTTTTTGCCCCAACATATAGGGAATTTCTGCCTTTTTGCCCAACAATTAGGGGAATTTCTTCATTTTTGCTTCAAAATAAGGGGAATTTCTGCCTTTTTGCCTCTAAAGAAGTGGAATTTCTGTATTTTCCTTTCAAAACAAAGGGAATTTCTGTGTTTTTTGCCCCAAAATAAGGAAAATTTCTGACTTATTACCCTGAAATAAGTGAAATGTTTGCAATTTTGCCCCAAAATAAGGGAAATTTCTGCCTTTTTGCCCCCAAATAAGGGGAATTTTAGCCTTTTTACCTCAAAATAAGGGGAATTTCTGCATTTTTGCCACAAAATATTAGGAATTTCTGCCTTTTTGCCCCAAAATAAGAAAAATTTCTGCCATTTTTACCTGAAATAAGTGAAATTTCTGCAATTGTGCCCCAAAATAAGTAAAATTTCTGCAATTTTGCCCCAAAATAAGGGACATTTCTGGAATTTTGCCCCCAAATAAGTGGAATTTCTGAGTTTTGCCCCAAAATAAGGAGAATTTCTGTCTTTTTGCCCCAACATATAGGGAATTTCTGCCTTTTTGCCCCACAATTAGGGGATTTTCTTCAATTCTGCTCCAAAATAGGGGGAATTTCTGCTTTTTTGCCCGAAAATAAGGGGAATGTATACCTTTTGCCACAAAAAAGAGAACTTTCTTCATTTTTGCCCCAAAATAAGAGGAATTTCTGCCTTCTTCCCTCAAAATAAGTGAAATTTCTGCCTTTTTACCTAAAAATGAACGGAATTTCTGTCTTTTTGCCCCTAAATAAAAGGAATTTTTGAATTTTGCCCTGAAATAAGTGAAATTTCTGCAATTTTGCCCCAAAATAAGGGAAATTTCTGCCTTTTTGCCACAAAATAAAGGGAATTTCTGTATTTTTGCCCCAAAATAAGGGGAATTTCAGCATTTTACCTCATAATAAGGCAAATCTCTGCCTTTTTGCCCCAAAATATGGGGAATTTCTTCATTTTTGCCCCAAAATAAAAAAAATTTCTGCAATTTTGTACCAAAATAAAAGAAATTTCTGCCTTTTTGCCCCAAAATAAGAGAAATTTCTGCACTTTTTCCCTGAAATAAGTGAAATTTCTGCAATTTTGCCCCAAAATAAGGGAAATTTCTGCAATTTTGCCCCAAAATAAAGAAAATTTCTGCAATTTTGTACCAAAATAAAAGAAATTTCTGCCTTTTTGCCCCAAAATAAGAGAAATTTCTGCACTTTTTCCCTGAAATAAGTGAAATTTCTGCAATTTTGCCCCAAAATAAGAGAAATGTCTGCAATTTTGCCCCAAAATAAAGAAAATTTCTGCAATTTTACCCCATAATAAGGGGAATTTCTGACTTTTTGCACTGAAATAAGGAGAAATTCTGTCTTTTTGTTCCAAAATAATGTGAATTTCTGCATTTTCCTTCAAAATTAGGGAAATATGTGCAATTTTGCTTCAAAATACGGGGAAATCTGCCTTATTGCACAAAAATAAAGGGAATTTCTCCATTTTTGCACCAATATAAGGGGAATTTCTGAAATTTAGCTTTAAAATACGGGGAATTTCTGCGTTATTGTCCGAAATAAAGTGGAATTTCTGCCTTTTTGCCTCAAAATAAGGTAAATTCCTGCAATTTTGCCCCAAAATAAGTGGAATTTCTGAGTTTTGTCCCAAAATAAGGAGAATTTCTGTCTTTTTGCCCCAACATATAGGGAATTTCTGCCTTTTTGCCCAACAATTAGGGGAATTTCTTCATTTTTGCTTCAAAATAAGGGGAATTTCTGCCTTTTTGCCTCTAAAGAAGTGGAATTTCTGTATTTTCCTTTCAAAACAAAGGGAATTTCTGTGTTTTTTGCCCCAAAATAAGGAAAATTTCTGACTTATTACCCTGAAATAAGTGAAATGTTTGCAATTTTGCCCCAAAATAAGGGAAATTTCTGCCTTTTTGCCCCCAAATAAGGGGAATTTTAGCCTTTTTACCTCAAAATAAGGGGAATTTCTGCATTTTTGCCACAAAATATTAGGAATTTCTGCCTTTTTGCCCCAAAATAAGAAAAATTTCTGCCATTTTTACCTGAAATAAGTGAAATTTCTGCAATTGTGCCCCAAAATAAGTAAAATTTCTGCAATTTTGCCCCAAAATAAGGGACATTTCTGGAATTTTGCCCCCAAATAAGTGGAATTTCTGAGTTTTGCCCCAAAATAAGGAGAATTTCTGTCTTTTTGCCCCAACATATAGGGAATTTCTGCCTTTTTGCCCCACAATTAGGGGATTTTCTTCAATTCTGCTCCAAAATAGGGGGAATTTCTGCTTTTTTGCCCGAAAATAAGGGGAATGTATACCTTTTGCCACAAAAAAGAGAACTTTCTTCATTTTTGCCCCAAAATAAGAGGAATTTCTGCCTTCTTCCCTCAAAATAAGTGAAATTTCTGCCTTTTTACCTAAAAATGAACGGAATTTCTGTCTTTTTGCCCCTAAATAAAAGGAATTTTTGAATTTTGCCCTGAAATAAGTGAAATTTCTGCAATTTTGCCCCAAAATAAGGGAAATTTCTGCCTTTTTGCCACAAAATAAAGGGAATTTCTGTATTTTTGCCCCAAAATAAGGGGAATTTCAGCATTTTACCTCATAATAAGGCAAATCTCTGCCTTTTTGCCCCAAAATATGGGGAATTTCTTCATTTTTGCCCCAAAATAAAAAAAATTTCTGCAATTTTGTACCAAAATAAAAGAAATTTCTGCCTTTTTGCCCCAAAATAAGAGAAATTTCTGCACTTTTTCCCTGAAATAAGTGAAATTTCTGCAATTTTGCCCCAAAATAAGGGAAATTTCTGCAATTTTGCCCCAAAATAAAGAAAATTTCTGCAATTTTGTACCAAAATAAAAGAAATTTCTGCCTTTTTGCCCCAAAATAAGAGAAATTTCTGCACTTTTTCCCTGAAATAAGTGAAATTTCTGCAATTTTGCCCCAAAATAAGAGAAATGTCTGCAATTTTGCCCCAAAATAAAGAAAATTTCTGCAATTTTACCCCATAATAAGGGGAATTTCTGACTTTTTGCACTGAAATAAGGAGAATTTCTGTCTTTTTGTTCCAAAATAATGTGAATTTCTGCATTTTCCTTCAAAATTAGGGAAATATGTGCAATTTTGCTTCAAAATACGGGGAAATCTGCCTTATTGCACAAAAATAATGGGAATTTCTCCATTTTTGCACCAATATAAGGGGAATTTCTGAAATTTAGCTTTAAAATACGGGGAATTTCTGCGTTATTGTCCGAAATAAAGTGGAATTTCTGCCTTTTTGCCTCAAAATAAGGTAAATTCCTGCAATTTTGCCCCAAAATAAGTGGAATTTCTGAGTTTTGTCCCAAAATAAGGAGAATTTCTGTCTTTTTGCCCCAACATATAGGGAATTTCTGCCTTTTTGCCCAACAATTAGGGGAATTTCTTCATTTTTGCTTCAAAATAAGGGGAATTTCTGCCTTTTTGCCTCTAAAGAAGTGGAATTTCTGTATTTTCCTTTCAAAACAAAGGGAATTTCTGTGTTTTTTGCCCCAAAATAAGGAAAATTTCTGACTTATTACCCTGAAATAAGTGAAATGTTTGCAATTTTGCCCCAAAATAAGGGAAATTTCTGCCTTTTTGCCCCCAAATAAGGGGAATTTCAGCCTTTTTACCTCAAAATAAGGGGAATTTCTGCATTTTTGCCACAAAATATTAGGAATTTCTGCCTTTTTGCCCCAAAATAAGAAAAATTTCTGCCATTTTTACCTGAAATAAGTGAAATTTCTGCAATTGTGCCCCAAAATAAGTAAAATTTCTGCAATTTTGCCCCAAAATAAGGGACATTTCTGGAATTTTGCCCCAAAATAAGTGGAATTTCTGAGTTTTGCCCCAAAATAAGGAGAATTTCTGTCTTTTTGCCCCAACATATAGGGAATTTCTGCCTTTTTGCCCCACAATTAGGGGATTTTCTTCAATTCTGCTCCAAAATAGGGGGAATTTCTGCTTTTTTGCCCGAAAATAAGGGGAATGTATACCTTTTGCCACAAAAAAGAGAACTTTCTTCATTTTTGCCCCAAAATAAGAGGAATTTCTGCCTTCTTCCCTCAAAATAAGTGAAATTTCTGCCTTTTTACCTAAAAATGAACGGAATTTCTGTCTTTTTGCCCCTAAATAAAAGGAATTTTTGAATTTTGCCCTGAAATAAGTGAAATTTCTGCAATTTTGCCCCAAAATAAGGGAAATTTCTGCCTTTTTGCCACAAAATAAAGGGAATTTCTGTATTTTTGCCCCAAAATAAGGGGAATTTCAGCATTTTACCTCATAATAAGGCAAATCTCTGCCTTTTTGCCCCAAAATATGGGGAATTTCTTCATTTTTGCCCCAAAATAAAAAAAATTTCTGCAATTTTGTACCAAAATAAAAGAAATTTCTGCCTTTTTGCCCCAAAATAAGAGAAATTTCTGCACTTTTTCCCTGAAATAAGTGAAATTTCTGCAATTTTGCCCCAAAATAAGGGAAATTTCTGCAATTTTGCCCCAAAATAAAGAAAATTTCTGCAATTTTGTACCAAAATAAAAGAAATTTCTGCCTTTTGCCCCAAAATAAGAGAAATTTCTGCACTTTTTCCCTGAAATAAGTGAAATTTCTGCAATTTTGCCCCAAAATAAGAGAAATGTCTGCAATTTTGCCCCAAAATAAAGAAAATTTCTGCAATTTTACCCCATAATAAGGGGAATTTCTGACTTTTTGCACTGAAATAAGGAGAAATTCTGTCTTTTTGTTCCAAAATAATGTGAATTTCTGCATTTTCCTTCAAAATTAGGGAAATATGTGCAATTTTGCTTCAAAATACGGGGAAATCTGCCTTATTGCACAAAAATAAAGGGAATTTCTCCATTTTTGCACCAATATAAGGGGAATTTCTGAAATTTAGCTTTAAAATACGGGGAATTTCTGCGTTATTGTCCGAAATAAAGTGGAATTTCTGCCTTTTTGCCTCAAAATAAGGTAAATTCCTGCAATTTTGCCCCAAAATAAGTGGAATTTCTGAGTTTTGTCCCAAAATAAGGAGAATTTCTGTCTTTTTGCCCCAACATATAGGGAATTTCTGCCTTTTTGCCCAACAATTAGGGGAATTTCTTCATTTTTGCTTCAAAATAAGGGGAATTTCTGCCTTTTTGCCTCTAAAGAAGTGGAATTTCTGTATTTTCCTTTCAAAACAAAGGGAATTTCTGTGTTTTTTGCCCCAAAATAAGGAAAATTTCTGACTTATTACCCTGAAATAAGTGAAATGTTTGCAATTTTGCCCCAAAATAAGGGAAATTTCTGCCTTTTTGCCCCCAAATAAGGGGAATTTCAGCCTTTTTACCTCAAAATAAGGGGAATTTCTGCATTTTTGCCACAAAATATTAGGAATTTCTGCCTTTTTGCACCAAAATAAGAAAAATTTCTGCCATTTTTACCTGAAATAAGTGAAATTTCTGCAATTGTGCCCCAAAATAAGTAAAATTTCTGCAATTTTGCCCCAAAATAAGGGACATTTCTGGAATTTTGCCCCAAAATAAGTGGAATTTCTGAGTTTTGCCCCAAAATAAGGAGAATTTCTGTCTTTTTGCCCCAACATATAGGGAATTTCTGCCTTTTTGCCCCACAATTAGGGGATTTTCTTCAATTCTGCTCCAAAATAGGGGGAATTTCTGCTTTTTTGCCCGAAAATAAGGGGAATGTATACCTTTTGCCACAAAAAAGAGAACTTTCTTCATTTTTGCCCCAAAATAAGAGGAATTTCTGCCTTCTTCCCTCAAAATAAGTGAAATTTCTGCCTTTTTACCTAAAAATGAACGGAATTTCTGTCTTTTTGCCCCTAAATAAAAGGAATTTTTGAATTTTGCCCTGAAATAAGTGAAATTTCTGCAATTTTGCCCCAAAATAAGGGAAATTTCTGCCTTTTTGCCACAAAATAAAGGGAATTTCTGTATTTTTGCCCCAAAATAAGGGGAATTTCAGCATTTTACCTCATAATAAGGCAAATCTCTGCCTTTTTGCCCCAAAATATGGGGAATTTCTTCATTTTTGCCCCAAAATAAAAAAAATTTCTGCAATTTTGTACCAAAATAAAAGAAATTTCTGCCTTTTTGCCCCAAAATAAGAGAAATTTCTGCACTTTTTCCCTGAAATAAGTGAAATTTCTGCAATTTTGCCCCAAAATAAGGGAAATTTCTGCAATTTTGCCCCAAAATAAAGAAAATTTCTGCAATTTTGTACCAAAATAAAAGAAATTTCTGCCTTTTTGCCCCAAAATAAGAGAAATTTCTGCACTTTTTCCCTGAAATAAGTGAAATTTCTGCAATTTTGCCCCAAAATAAGAGAAATGTCTGCAATTTTGCCCCAAAATAAAGAAAATTTCTGCAATTTTACCCCATAATAAGGGGAATTTCTGACTTTTTGCACTGAAATAAGGAGAAATTCTGTCTTTTTGTTCCAAAATAATGTGAATTTCTGCATTTTCCTTCAAAATTAGGGAAATATGTGCAATTTTGCTTCAAAATACGGGGAAATCTGCCTTATTGCACAAAAATAAAGGGAATTTCTCCATTTTTGCACCAATATAAGGGGAATTTCTGAAATTTAGCTTTAAAATACGGGGAATTTCTGCGTTATTGTCCGAAATAAAGTGGAATTTCTGCCTTTTTGCCTCAAAATAAGGTAAATTCCTGCAATTTTGCCCCAAAATAAGTGGAATTTCTGAGTTTTGTCCCAAAATAAGGAGAATTTCTGTCTTTTTGCCCCAACATATAGGGAATTTCTGCCTTTTTGCCCAACAATTAGGGGAATTTCTTCATTTTTGCTTCAAAATAAGGGGAATTTCTGCCTTTTTGCCTCTAAAGAAGTGGAATTTCTGTATTTTCCTTTCAAAACAAAGGGAATTTCTGTGTTTTTTGCCCCAAAATAAGGAAAATTTCTGACTTATTACCCTGAAATAAGTGAAATGTTTGCAATTTTGCCCCAAAATAAGGGAAATTTCTGCCTTTTTGCCCCCAAATAAGGGGAATTTTAGCCTTTTTACCTCAAAATAAGGGGAATTTCTGCATTTTTGCCACAAAATATTAGGAATTTCTGCCTTTTTGCCCCAAAATAAGAAAAATTTCTGCCATTTTTACCTGAAATAAGTGAAATTTCTGCAATTGTGCCCCAAAATAAGTAAAATTTCTGCAATTTTGCCCCAAAATAAGGGACATTTCTGGAATTTTGCCCCCAAATAAGTGGAATTTCTGAGTTTTGCCCCAAAATAAGGAGAATTTCTGTCTTTTTGCCCCAACATATAGGGAATTTCTGCCTTTTTGCCCCACAATTAGGGGATTTTCTTCAATTCTGCTCCAAAATAGGGGGAATTTCTGCTTTTTTGCCCGAAAATAAGGGGAATGTATACCTTTTGCCACAAAAAAGAGAACTTTCTTCATTTTTGCCCCAAAATAAGAGGAATTTCTGCCTTCTTCCCTCAAAATAAGTGAAATTTCTGCCTTTTTACCTAAAAATGAACGGAATTTCTGTCTTTTTGCCCCTAAATAAAAGGAATTTTTGAATTTTGCCCTGAAATAAGTGAAATTTCTGCAATTTTGCCCCAAAATAAGGGAAATTTCTGCCTTTTTGCCACAAAATAAAGGGAATTTCTGTATTTTTGCCCCAAAATAAGGGGAATTTCAGCATTTTACCTCATAATAAGGCAAATCTCTGCCTTTTTGCCCCAAAATATGGGGAATTTCTTCATTTTTGCCCCAAAATAAAAAAAATTTCTGCAATTTTGTACCAAAATAAAAGAAATTTCTGCCTTTTTGCCCCAAAATAAGAGAAATTTCTGCACTTTTTCCCTGAAATAAGTGAAATTTCTGCAATTTTGCCCCAAAATAAGGGAAATTTCTGCAATTTTGCCCCAAAATAAAGAAAATTTCTGCAATTTTGTACCAAAATAAAAGAAATTTCTGCCTTTTTGCCCCAAAATAAGAGAAATTTCTGCACTTTTTCCCTGAAATAAGTGAAATTTCTGCAATTTTGCCCCAAAATAAGAGAAATGTCTGCAATTTTGCCCCAAAATAAAGAAAATTTCTGCAATTTTACCCCATAATAAGGGGAATTTCTGACTTTTTGCACTGAAATAAGGAGAAATTCTGTCTTTTTGTTCCAAAATAATGTGAATTTCTGCATTTTCCTTCAAAATTAGGGAAATATGTGCAATTTTGCTTCAAAATACGGGGAAATCTGCCTTATTGCACAAAAATAAAGGGAATTTCTCCATTTTTGCACCAATATAAGGGGAATTTCTGAAATTTAGCTTTAAAATACGGGGAATTTCTGCGTTATTGTCCGAAATAAAGTGGAATTTCTGCCTTTTTGCCTCAAAATAAGGTAAATTCCTGCAATTTTGCCCCAAAATAAGTGGAATTTCTGAGTTTTGTCCCAAAATAAGGAGAATTTCTGTCTTTTTGCCCCAACATATAGGGAATTTCTGCCTTTTTGCCCAACAATTAGGGGAATTTCTTCATTTTTGCTTCAAAATAAGGGGAATTTCTGCCTTTTTGCCTCTAAAGAAGTGGAATTTCTGTATTTTCCTTTCAAAACAAAGGGAATTTCTGTGTTTTTTGCCCCAAAATAAGGAAAATTTCTGACTTATTACCCTGAAATAAGTGAAATGTTTGCAATTTTGCCCCAAAATAAGGGAAATTTCTGCCTTTTTGCCCCCAAATAAGGGGAATTTTAGCCTTTTTACCTCAAAATAAGGGGAATTTCTGCATTTTTGCCACAAAATATTAGGAATTTCTGCCTTTTTGCCCCAAAATAAGAAAAATTTCTGCCATTTTTACCTGAAATAAGTGAAATTTCTGCAATTGTGCCCCAAAATAAGTAAAATTTCTGCAATTTTGCCCCAAAATAAGGGACATTTCTGGAATTTTGCCCCCAAATAAGTGGAATTTCTGAGTTTTGCCCCAAAATAAGGAGAATTTCTGTCTTTTTGCCCCAACATATAGGGAATTTCTGCCTTTTTGCCCCACAATTAGGGGATTTTCTTCAATTCTGCTCCAAAATAGGGGGAATTTCTGCTTTTTTGCCCGAAAATAAGGGGAATGTATACCTTTTGCCACAAAAAAGAGAACTTTCTTCATTTTTGCCCCAAAATAAGAGGAATTTCTGCCTTCTTCCCTCAAAATAAGTGAAATTTCTGCCTTTTTACCTAAAAATGAACGGAATTTCTGTCTTTTTGCCCCTAAATAAAAGGAATTTTTGAATTTTGCCCTGAAATAAGTGAAATTTCTGCAATTTTGCCCCAAAATAAGGGAAATTTCTGCCTTTTTGCCACAAAATAAAGGGAATTTCTGTATTTTTGCCCCAAAATAAGGGGAATTTCAGCATTTTACCTCATAATAAGGCAAATCTCTGCCTTTTTGCCCCAAAATATGGGGAATTTCTTCATTTTTGCCCCAAAATAAAAAAAATTTCTGCAATTTTGTACCAAAATAAAAGAAATTTCTGCCTTTTTGCCCCAAAATAAGAGAAATTTCTGCACTTTTTCCCTGAAATAAGTGAAATTTCTGCAATTTTGCCCCAAAATAAGGGAAATTTCTGCAATTTTGCCCCAAAATAAAGAAAATTTCTGCAATTTTGTACCAAAATAAAAGAAATTTCTGCCTTTTTGCCCCAAAATAAGAGAAATTTCTGCACTTTTTCCCTGAAATAAGTGAAATTTCTGCAATTTTGCCCCAAAATAAGAGAAATGTCTGCAATTTTGCCCCAAAATAAAGAAAATTTCTGCAATTTTACCCCATAATAAGGGGAATTTCTGACTTTTTGCACTGAAATAAGGAGAATTTCTGTCTTTTTGTTCCAAAATAATGTGAATTTCTGCATTTTCCTTCAAAATTAGGGAAATATGTGCAATTTTGCTTCAAAATACGGGGAAATCTGCCTTATTGCACAAAAATAAAGGGAATTTCTCCATTTTTGCACCAATATAAGGGGAATTTCTGAAATTTAGCTTTAAAATACGGGGAATTTCTGCGTTATTGTCCGAAATAAAGTGGAATTTCTGCCTTTTTGCCTCAAAATAAGGTAAATTCCTGCAATTTTGCCCCAAAATAAGTGGAATTTCTGAGTTTTGTCCCAAAATAAGGAGAATTTCTGTCTTTTTGCCCCAACATATAGGGAATTTCTGCCTTTTTGCCCAACAATTAGGGGAATTTCTTCATTTTTGCTTCAAAATAATGGGAATTTCTGCCTTTTTGCCTCTAAAGAAGTGGAATTTCTGTATTTTCCTTTCAAAACAAAGGGAATTTCTGTGTTTTTTGCCCCAAAATAAGGAAAATTTCTGACTTATTACCCTGAAATAAGTGAAATGTTTGCAATTTTGCCCCAAAATAAGGGAAATTTCTGCCTTTTTGCCCCCAAATAAGGGGAATTTCAGCCTTTTTACCTCAAAATAAGGGGAATTTCTGCATTTTTGCCACAAAATATTAGGAATTTGTGCCTTTTTGCCCCAAAATAAGAAAAATTTCTGCCATTTTTACCTGAAATAAGTGAAATTTCTGCAATTGTGCCCCAAAATAAGTAAAATTTCTGCAATTTTGCCCCAAAATAAGGGACATTTCTGGAATTTTGCCCCAAAATAAGTGGAATTTCTGAGTTTTGCCCCAAAATAAGGAGAATTTCTGTCTTTTTGCCCCAACATATAGGGAATTTCTGCCTTTTTGCCCCACAATTAGGGGATTTTCTTCAATTCTGCCCCAAAATAGGGGGAATTTCTGCTTTTTTGCCCGAAAATAAGGGCAATGTATACCTTTTGCCACAAAAAAGAGAAATTTCTTCATTTTTGCCCCAAAATAAGAGGAATTTCTGCCTTCTTCCCTCAAAATAAGTGAAATTTCTGCCTTTTTATCTAAAAATGAACGGAATTTCTGTCTTTTTGCCCCAAAATAAAAGGAATTTTTGAATTTTGCCCTGAAATAAGTGAAATTTCTGCAATTTTGCCCCAAAATAAGAGAAATTTCTGCCTTTTTGCCACAAAATAAAGGGAATTTCTGTATTTTTGCCCCAAAATAAGGGGAATTTCAGCATTTTACCTCAAAATAAGGGGGATTTCTGCATTTTTGCCACAAAATATTAGGAATATCTGCCTTTTTGCCCCAAAATAAGAAAAAATTCTGCCTTTTTTTTATCTGAAATAAGTGAAATTTCTGCAATTTTGCCCCAAAATAAGTGAAATTTCTGCAATTTTGCCCCAAAATAAGGGAAATTTCTGGAATTTTGCCCTAAAATAAGGGAAATTTCTGCAATTTTCCCCATAATAAGGGAAATTTCTGCAATTTTGCCCCAAAATAAGGGGAATTTCTGTTTTTGTCCCCAAATAAGGAAAATTTCTGAAATTTTGCCCTAAAATAAGAGGATTTTCTGCATTTTTTGCCAAAAATAAGGGGAATTTCTGACATTTTGCCGCAAAATAAGTGAAATTTCTGCAGTTTTACCCCAAAATAAGGAAAATTTCTGCCTTTTTGCCCAAAAATTAGGGGAATTTCTGCAATTTTGCTCCAAAATACAAAGAATTTCTGCCTTTTTGCCCGAAAATAAAGTGAATGTATACCTCTTTGCCATAAAAAAGCAAATTTCTTCATTTTTGCCACAAAATAAGGGGATTTTCCACCTTTTTGACTCAAAATAAGTGCAATTTCTTCCTTTTCCCCAAAATAAACGAAATTTCTGCCTTTTTGCCCCAAAATAAGGGGAATTTCAGCCTGATTACCTGAAAATAAGGGGAATTTCTGCCTTTTTGCCCCAAAATATGGGGAATTTCTGACTTTTTGCCCCAAAATAAGAAAAATTTCTGCAATTTTGTACCAAAATAAAAAAAATTTCTGCCTTTTTGCCCCCCCAAAAAAATTTCTGCCTTTTTTTTCTCAAATACCTGAAATTTCTGCAATTTTGCCCCAAAATAAGGGAAATTTCTGCAATTTTGCCCCAATGTAAAGGAAATTTCTGCAATTTTGCCCCAAAATAAGGGGAATTTCTGACTGTTTGCTCCCGAAAAGGAGATTTTCTGTCTTTTTGCCCCAAAATAAGGAGAATTTCTGCCTTTTTGCCCGAAAATTATGAGAATTTCTGCAATTTTGCTCCAAAATACAAAGAATTTCTGCCTTTTTGCCCGAAAATAAAGGGAATGTATACCTTTTTGCCATAAAAAAGCAAATTTCTTCATTTTTGCCCCAAAATAAGGGGAATTTCCACCTTTTTGACTCAAAATAAGTGCAATTTCTGCCTTTTCCCCAAAATAAACGAAATTTCTGGCTTTTTGCCCCAAAATAAGGGGAATTTCAGCCTGATTACCTCAAAATAAGGGGAATTTCTGCCTTTTTGCCCCAAAATATGGGGAATTTCTGACTTTTTGCCCCAAAATAAGAAAAATTTCTGCAATTTTGTACCAAAATAAAAAAAATTTCTGCCTTTTTGCCCCCCCAAAAAAATTTCTGCCTTTTTTCCCTGAAATACGTGAAATTTCTGCAATTTTGCCCCAAAATAAGGGAAATTTCTACAATTTTGCCCCAATGTAAAGGAAATTACTGCAATTTTGCCCCAAAATAAGGGGAATTTCTGACTGTTTGCTCCCGAAAAAGGAGATTTTCTGTCTTTTTGCCCCATAATAAGGAGAATTTCTGCCTTTTTGCCCAAAAATTATGAGAATTTCTGCAATTTTGCTTCAAAATACAGGGAATTTCTGTTTTTTAGCCCCAAAATAAAGGGAATTTCTGCATTTTACCTCAAATTGAGAATAATTTCTGCCTTTTGCCTCAAAATAAGGGGAATTTTCTGCCTTTTTGTTTCAAAATAAGAAAAATTTCTTCAATTTTGTACCATAATAAAAGAAATTTCTGCTCTTTGCCCCAAAATAAAAGGAATTTCTGACTTTTTGCCCTGAAATAAATGAAATTTCTGCAATTTTGCCCGAAAATAAGGGAAATTTGTGCCTCTTTGCCCCAAAATAAAAAGAAGTTTTGCCTTTTGCCCCAAAATATGGGGAATTTCAGCATTTTACCTCAAAATAAGAATTTCAGCCTTTTTGCCCCAAAATAAGGAAAATTTCTGCAATTTTGCCCCAAAATAAGGGGAATTTCTTCCTTTTTGCCCCAAAATAAAGGATATTTCAGCCTTTTTACCTGAAAATAAGTGAAATTTCTGCAATTTTGCCCCAAATAAGGGAAATTTCTGCAATTTTGCCTCAAAATAAGGTAAATTCCTGCAATTTTGCCCCAAAATAAGTGGAATTTCTGAGTTTGTCCCAAAATAAGGAGAATTTCTGTCTTTTTGCCCCAACATATAGGGAATTTCTGCCTTTTTGCCCAACAATTAGGGGAATTTCTTCATTTTTGCTTCAAAATAAGGGGAATTTCTGCCTTTTTGCCTCTAAAGAAGTGGAATTTCTGTATTTTCCTTCCAAAACAAAGGGAATTTCTGTGTTTTTTGCCCCAAAATAAGGAAAATTTCTGACTTATTACCCTGAAATTAGTGAAATGTTTGCAATTTTGCCCCAAAATAAGGGAAATTTCTGCCTTTTTGCCCCCAAATAAGGGGAATTTCAGCATTTTTACCTCAAAATAAGGGGAATTTCTGCATTTTTGCCAAAAAATATTAGGAATTTCTGCCTTTTTGCCCCAAAATAAGAAAAATTTCTGCGTTTTTTTTATCTGAAATAAGTGAAATTTCTGCAATTTTGCCCCAAAATAAGTGAAATTTCTGCAAATTTGCCCCAAAATAAGGGAAATTTCTGGAATTTGCCCCAAAATAAGTGGAATTTCTGAGTTTTGCCCCAAAATAAGGAGAATTTCTGTCTTTTTGCTCCAACATATAGGGAATTTCTGCCTTTTTGCCCCACAATTAGGGGATTTTCTGCAATTGTGCTTCAAAAAACGGGATATTTCTGCTTTTTTGCCCGAAAATAAGGAGAATATATACCTTTTGCCACAAAAAAAGGGAAATTTCTTCATTTTTGCCCTAAAATAAGAGGAATTTCTGCATTCTTACCTCACAATAAGTGAAATTTCTGCCTTTTTACCCAAAAATAAAAAAAATTTCTGTCTTTTTGCCCAAAAATAAAAGGAATTTTTGAATTTTGCCCTGAAATAAGTGAAATTTCTGCAATTTTGCCCCAAAATAAGGGAAATTTCTGCCTTTTTGCCACAAAATAAAGGGAATTTCTGTATTTTTGCCCCAAAATAAGGGGAATTTCAGCATTTTACCTCATAATAAGGCGAATCTCTGCCTTTTTGCCCCAAAATATGGGGAATTTCTTCATTTTTGCCCCAAAATAAAGAAAATTTCTGCAATTTTGTACCAAAATAAAAGAAATTTCTGCCTTTTTGCCCCAAAATAAGAGAAATTTCTGCACTTTTTCCCTGAAATAAGTGAAATTTCTGCAATTTTGCCCCAAAATAAGGGAAATTTCTGCAATTTTGCCCCAAAATAAAGAAAATTTCTGCAATTTTACCCCAAAATAAGGGGAATTTCTGACTTTTTGCCCTGAAATAAGGAGAATTTCTGTTTTTTTGTTCCAAAATAATGTGAATTTCTGCATTTTCCTTCAAAATTAGGGAAATATGTGCAATTTTGCTTCAAAATACGGAGAAATCTGCCTTATTGCACAAAAATAAAGGGAATTTCTCCATTTTTGCACCAATATAAGGGGAATTTCTGAAATTTAGCTTTAAAATACGGGGAATTTCTGCGTTATTGTCCGAAATAAAGTGGAATTTCTGCCTTTTTGCCCTGAAATATTTGAAATTTCTGCAATTTTACCCCAAAATAAGGGGAATTTCTGTTTTTGGCCCCAAAATTAAGGGAATTTCTGCTTTTTGCCCCAAAATAAGGCAAATATCTGACTTTTTGCCCAGAAATAATTGAAATTTCTGCAATTTTGCCTCAAAATAATAGGAATTTCTGCCTTTTTGCCGAAAATAAGGGGAATTTCAGCATTTTACCTTCAAATAAGGGGAATTTCTGCCTTTTTGCCACAAAATAAGGGGAATTTCTGCCCTATTGCCCTTAAATAAGGAAAATTTCGCTTTTCTGCCCCAATTAACGGGAATTTCTGCCTTTTTGCCACAAAGTAAAGGGAATTTCTGCCTTTTTGCCCCAAAATAACGGGAATTTCAGCCTTTTTACCTCAAAATAAGGGGAATTTCTGCCTTTTTCCCCAAAATATGGGTAATTTTTGCCTTTTTGTTCCAAAATAAGGAAAATTTCTACAATTTTGTATCAAAATAAAAGAAATTTCTGTTTTTGCCCGAAAATAAAAGGAATTTCTGACTTTTTGCCCTGAAATAAATGAAATTCCTGCAATTATGCCCAAAAATAAGGGAAATTTGTGCCTTTTTGCCCCCAAATGAGGGGAATTTCTGCCTTTTTGCCCCAAAATATGGGGAATTTCAGGATTTTACCTCAAAATAAGGGGAATTTCAGCCTTTTTGCACCAAAATATGGGGAATTTCTGCCTTTTTGCCACAAAATAAGAAAAATTTCTGCAAGTCTGTAACAATATAAAAGAAATTTCTAAAATTTTGCCCCAAAATAAAGGAAATTTCTGATTTTTGCCCCAAAATAAAAAGAATTTCTCTATTATTGCCCCAAAATAAAGGGAAATTCTGCCTTTTAGCCCCAAAATTAGGGGAGTTTCTGCAATTTTGCTCCAAAATACGAGAAATTTCTGCCTTTTTACCCGAAATTAAGTGGATTTTCTGCCTTTTTGCCCCCAAATAAGGGAAATTTCTGCAATTTTATCCCAAAATAAGGGAAATTTCTGCCTTTTTGCCCCAAAATAAGGGGAATTTCTGCCGTTTTGCCCTGAAATATGTGAAATTTCTGCAATTTTACCCCAAAATAAGGTGAATTTCTGCCTTTTTGCCCTAAAATAATGGGAATTTCTGCCTTTTTGCCCCAAAATAAGAAAAATTTTTGCTTTTTTTCTCTGAAATAAGTGAAATTTCTGCAATTTTGCCCTAAAATAAGGGAAATTTCTGCAATTTTTCCCCATAATAAGGGAAATTTCTGCAATTTTGCCCCAAAATAAGGTGAATTTCTCTTTTTGTCCCCAAATAAGGGAAATTTCTGCAATTTTGCCCTAAAATAAGGGGATTTTCTGCATTTTTTGCCAAAAATAAGGGGAATTTCTGACATTTTGCCGCAAAATAAGTGAAATTTCTGCAGTTTTACCCCAAAATAAGGAAAATTTCTGCCTTTTTGCCCAAAAATTAGGGGAATTTCTGCAATTTTGCTCCAAAATACAAAGAATTTCTGCCTTTTTGCCCGAAAATAAAGGGAATGTATACCTTTTTGCCATAAAAAAGCAAATTTCTTCATTTTTGCCCCAAAATAAGGGGATTTTCCAACTTTTTGACTCAAAATAAGTGCAATTTCTGCCTTTTCCCCAAAATAAACGAAATTTCTGCCTTTTTGCCCCAAAATAAGGGGAATTTCAGCCTGATTACCTGAAAATAAGGGGAATTTCTGCCTTTTTGCCCCAAAATATGGGGAATTTCTTACTTTTTGCCCCAAAATAAGAAAAATTTCTGCAATTTTGTACCAAAATAAAAAATATTTCTGCCTTTTTGCCCCCCCAAAAAAATTTCTGCCTTTTTTTTCTCAAATACCTGAAATTTCTGCAATTTTGCCCCAAAATAAGGGAAATTTCTGCAATTTTGCCCCAATGTAAAGGAAATTTCTGCAATTTTGCCCCAAAATAAGGGGAATTTCTGACTGTTTGCTCCCGAAAAAGGAGATTTTCTGTCTTTTTGCCCCAAAATAAGGAGAATTTCTGCCTTTTTGCCCGAAAATTATGAGAATTTCTGCAATTTTGCTCCAAAATACAAAGAATTTCTGCCTTTTTGCCCGAAAATAAAGGGAATGTATACCTTTTTGCCATAAAAAAGCAAATTTCTTCATTTTTGCCCCAAAATAAGGAGAATTTCCACCTTTTTGACTCAAAATAAGTGCAATTTCTGCCTTTCCCCCAAAATAAACGAAATTTCTGTCTTTTTGCCCCAAAATAAGGGGAATTTCAGCCTTTTTACCTCAAAATATGGGGAATTTCTGACTTTTTGCCCCAAAATAAGAAAAATTTCTGCAATTTTGTACCAAAAGAAAAAAAATTTCTACCTTTTTTCCCCTCCAAAAAAATTTCTGCCTTTTTTCCCTGAAATACGTGACATATCTCCAATTTTGCCCCAAAATAAGGGAAATTTCTACAATTTTGCCCCAATGTAAAGGAAATTTCTGCAATTTTGCCCCAAAATAAGGGGAATTTCTGACTGTTTGCTCCCGAAAAAGGAGATTTTCTGTCTTTTTGCCCCATAATAAGGAGAATTTCTGCCTTTTTGCACAAAAATTATGAGAATTTCTGCAATTTTGCTTCAAAATACAGGGAATTTCTGTTTTTTAGCCCCAAAATAAAGGGAATTTCTGCATTTTACCTCAAATTGAGAATAATTTCTGCCTTTTGCCTCAAAATAAGGGGAATTTTCTGCCTTTTTGTTTCAAAATAAGATAAATTTCTTCAATTTTGTACCATAATAAAAGAAATTTCTGCTCTTTGCCCCAAAATAAAAGGAATTTCTGACTTTTTGCCCTGAAATAAATGAAATTTCTGCAATTTTGCCCGAAAATAAGGGAAATTTGTGCCTCTTTGCCCAAAAATAAAAAGAAGTTTTGCCTTTTGACCCAAAATATGGGGAATTTCAGCATTTTACCTCAAAATAAGAATTTCAGCCTTTTTGCCCCAAAATAAGGAAAATTTCTGCAATTTTGCCCCAAAATAAGGGGAATTTCTTCCTTTTTGCCCCAAAATAAAAAATATTTCAGCCTTTTTACCTGAAAATAAGTGAAATTTCTGCAATTTTGCCCCAAATAAGGGAAATTTCTGCAATTTTGCCACAAAATAAGGTAAATTCCTGCAATTTTGCCCCAAAATAAGTGGAATTTCTGAGTTTTGTCCCAAAATAAGGAGAATCTCTGTCTTTTTGCCCCAACATATAGGGAATTTCTGCCTTTTTGCCCAACAATTAGAGGAATTTCTTCATTTTTGCTTCAAAATAAGGGGAATTTCTGCCTTTTTGCCTCTAAAGAAGTGGAATTTCTGTATTTTCCTTCCAAAACAAAGGGAATTTCTGTGTTTTTTGCCCCAAAATAAGGAAAATTTCCGACTTATTACCCTGAAATTAGTGAAATGTTTGCAATTTTGCCCCAAAATAAGGGAAATTTCTGCCTTTTTGCCCCCAAATAAGGGGAATTTCAGCCTTTTTACCTCAAAATAAGGGGAATTTCTGCATTTTTGCCACAAAATATTAGGAATTTCTGCCTTTTTGCCCCAAAATAAGAAAAATTTCTGTCATTTTTACGTGAAATAAGTGAAATTTCTGCAATTTTGCCCCAAAATAAGTAAAATTTCTGCAATTTTGCCCCGAAATAAGGGAAATTTCTGGAATTTTGCCCCAAAATAAGTGGAATTTCTGAGTTTTGCCCCAAAATAAGGAGAATTTCTGTCTTTTTGCCGAAAACATATAGGGAATTTCTGCCTTTTTGCCCCACAATAAGGGGATTTTCTGCAATTGTGCTCCAAAAAACGGGATATTTCTGCTTTTTTGCCCGAAAATAAGGGGAATATATACCTTTTGCCAGAAAAAAGGGAAATTTCTTCATTTTTGCCCCAAAATAAGAGGAATTTCTGCCTTCTTACCTCAAAATAAGTGAAATTTCTGCCTTTTTACCCAAAAATAAACGGAATTTCTGACTTTTAGCCCCAAAATAAAAGGAATTTTTGAATTTTGCCCTGAAATAAGTGAAATTTCTGCAATTTTGCCCCAAAATAAGGGAAATTTCTGCCTTTTTGCCCCCAAATAAGGGCATTTCAGCATCTTTACCTCAAAATAAGGGGAATTTCTGCATTTTTGCCACAAAATATTAGGAATTTCTGCCTTTTTGCCCCAAAATAAGAAAAATTTCTGCCTTTTTTTTTATCTGAAATAAGTGAAATTTCTGCAATTTTGCCCCAAAATAAGTGAAATTTCTGCAAATTTGCCCCAAAATAAGGGAAATTTCTGGAATTTGCCCCAAAATAAGTGGAATTTCTGAGTTTTGCCCCAAAATAAGGAGAATTTCTGTCTTTTTGCTCCAACATATAGGGAATTTCTGCCTTTTTGCCCCACAATTAGGGGATTTTCTGCAATTGTGCTAAAAAAAACGGGATATTTCTGCTTTTTTGCTCGAAAATAAGGAGAATATATACCTTTTGCCACAAAAAAAGGGAAATTTCTTCATTTTTGCCCCTAAATAAGAGGAATTTCTGCCTTCTTACCTCACAATAAGTGAAATTTCTGCCTTTTTACCCAAAAATAAACAAAATTTCTGTCTTTTTGCCCAAAAATAAAAGGAATTTTTGAATTTTGCCCTGAAATAAGTGAAATTTCTGCAATTTTGCCCCAAAATAAAAGAAATTTCTGCCTTTTTGCCACAAAATAAAGGGAATTTCTGTATTTTTGCCCCAAAATAAGGGGAATTTCAGCATTTTACCTCATAATAAGGCGAATCTCTGCCTTTTTGCCCCAAAATATGGGGAATTTCTTCATTTTTGCCCCAAAATAAAGAAAATTTCTGCAATTTTGTACCAAAATAAAAGAAATTTCTGCCTTTTTGCCCCAAAATAAGAGAAATTTCTGCACTTTTTCCCTGAAATAAGTGAAATTTCTGCAATTTTGCCCCAAAATAAGGGAAATTTCTGCAATTTTGCCCCAAAATAAAGAAAATTTCTGCAATTTTACCCCAAAATAAGGGGAATTTCTGACTTTTTGCCCTGAAATAAGGAGAATTTCTGTCTTTTTGTTCCAAAATAATGTGAATTTCTGCATTTTCCTTCAAAATTAGGGAAATATGTGCAATTTTGCTTCAAAATACGGGGAAATCTGCCTTATTGCACAAAAATAAAGGGAATTTCTCCATTTTTGCACCAATATAAGGGGAATTTCTGAAATTTAGCTTTAAAATACGGGGAATTTCTGCGTTATTGTCCGAAATAAAGTGGAATTTCTGCCTTTTTGCCCTGAAATATTTGAAATTTCTGCAATTTTACCCCAAAATAAGGGGAATTTCTGTTTTTGGCCCCAAAATTAAGGGAATTTCTGCTTTTTGCCCCAAAATAAGGCAAATATCTGACTTTTTGCCCAGAAATAATTGAAATTTCTGCAATTTTGCCCCAAAATAATAGGAATTTCTGCCTTTTTGCCGAAAATAAGGGGAATTTCAGCATTTTACTTTCAAATAAGGGGAATTTCTGCCTTTTTGCCACAAAATAAGGGGAATTTCTGCCCTATTGCCCTTAAATAAGGAAAATTTCGCTTTTCTGCCCCAATTAACGGGAATTTCTGCCTTTTTGCCACAAAGTAAAGGGAATTTCTGCCTTTTTGCCCCAAAATAACGGGAATTTCAGCCTTTTTACCTCAAAATAAGGGGAATTTCTGCCTTTTTCCCCAAAATATGGGTAATTTTTGCCTTTTTGTTCCAAAATAAGGAAAATTTCTACAATTTTGTATCAAAATAAAAGAAATTTCTGTTTTTGCCCCAAAATAAAAGGAATTTCTGACTTTTTGCCCTGAAATAAATGAAATTCCTGCAATTATGCCCGAAAATAAGGGAAATTTGTGCCTTTTTGCCCCCAAATGAGGGGAATTTCTGCCTTTTTGCCCCAAAATATGGGGAATTTAAGGATTTTACCTCAAAATAAGGGGAATTTCAGCCTTTTTGCCACAAAATAAGAAAAATTTCTGCAAGTCTGTAACAATATAAAAGAAATTTCTAAAATTTTGCCCCAAAATAAAGGAAATTTCTGATTTTTGCCCCAAAATAAAAAGAATTTCTCTATATTTGCCCCAAAATAAAGGGAAATTCTGCCTTTTAGCCCCAAAATTAAGGGAGTTTCTGCAATTTTGCTCCAAAATACGAGAAATTTCTGCCTTTTTACCCGAAATTAAGTGGATTTTCTGCCTTTTTGCCTCCAAATAAGGGAAATTTCTGCAATTTTATCCCAAAATAAGGGAAATTTCTGCCTTTTTGCCCCAAAATAAGGGGAATTTCTGCCGTTTTGCCCTGAAATATGTAAAATTTCTGCAATTTTACCCCAAAATAAGGTGAATTTCTGCCTTTTTGCCCCAAAATAATGGGAATTTCTGCTTTTTTGCCCCAAAATAAGAAAAATTTTTGCTTTTTTTCTCTGAAATAAGTGAAATTTCTGCAATTTTGCCCCAAAATAAAGGAAATTTCTGCAATTTTTCCCCATAATAAGGGAAATTTCTGCAATTTTGCCCCAAAATAAGGGGAATTTCTGTTTTTGTCCCGAAATAAGGGAAATTTCTGCAATTTTGCCCTAAAATAAGGGGATTTTCTGCATTTTTTGCCAAAAATAAGGGGAATTTCTGACATTTTGCCGCAAAATAAGTGAAATTTCTGCAGTTTTATCCCAAAATAAGGAAAATTTCTGCCTTTTTGCCCAAAAATTAGGGGAATTTCTGCAATTTTGCTCCAAAATACAAAGAATTTCTGCCTTTTTGCCCGAAAATAAAGGGAATGTATACCTTTTTGCCATAAAAAAGCAAATTTCTTCATTTTTGCCCCAAAATAAGGGGATTTTCCACCTTTTTGACTCAAAATAAGTGCAATTTCTGCCTTTTCCCCAAAATAAACGAAATTTCTGCCTTTTTGCCCCAAAATAAGGGGAATTTCAGCCTTATTACCTCAAAATAAGGGGAATTTCTGCATTTTTGCCCCAAAATATGGGGAATTTCTGACTTTTTGCCCCAAAATAAAAAAAATTTCTGCAATTTTGTACCAAAATAAAAAATATTTCTGCCTTTTTGCCCCCCCAGAAAAATTTCTGCCTTTTTTTTCTCAAATACCTGAAATTTCTGCAATTTTGCCCCAAAATAAGGGAAATTTCTGCAATTTTGCCCCAATGTAAAGGAAATTTCTGCAATTTTGCCCCAAAATAAGGGGAATTTCTGACTGTTTGCTCCCGAAAAAGGAGATTTTCTGTCTTTTTGCCCCAAAATAAGGAGAATTTCTGCCTTTTTGCCCGAAAATTAAGAGAATTTCTGCAATTTTGCTTCAATATACAGGGAATTTCTGCTTTTTAGCCCCAAAATAAAGGGAATTTCTGCATTTTACCTCAAATTGAGAATAATTTCTGCCTTTTGCCTCAAAATAAGGGGAATTTTCTGCCTTTTTGTTTCAAAATAAGATAAATTTCTTCAATTTTGTACCATAATAAAAGAAATTTCTGCTCTTTGCCCCAAAATAAAAGGAATTTCTGACTTTTTGCCCTGAAATAAATGAAATTTCTGCAATTTTGCCCGAAAATAAGGGAAATTTGTGCCTCTTTCCCTAAAAATAAGAAGAAGTTTTACCTTTTGCCCCAGAATATGGGGAATTTCAGCATTTTACCTCAAAATAAGAATTTCAGCCTTTTTGCCCCAAAATAAGGAAAATTTCTGCAATTTTGATCCAAAATAAGGGGAATTTCTTCCTTTTTGCCCCAAAATAAAGGATATTTCAGCCTTTTTACCTGAAAATAAGTGAAATTTCTGCAATTTTGCCCCAAATAAGGGAAATTTCTGCAATTTTGCCTCAAAATAAGGTAAATTCCTGCAATTTTGCCCCAAAATAAGTGGAATTTCTGAGTTTTGTCCCAAAATAAGGAGAATTTCTGTCTTTTTGCCCCAACATATAGGGAATTTCTGCCATTTTGCTCAACAATTAGGGGAATTTCTTCATTTTTGCTTCAAAATAAGGGGAATTTCTGCCTTTTTGCCTCTAAAGAAGTGGAATTTCTGTATTTTCCTTCCAAAACAAAGGGAATTTCTGTGTTTTTTGCCCCAAAATAAGGAAAATTTCTGACTTATTACCCTGAAATTAGTGAAATGTTCGCAATTTTGCCCCAAAATAAGGGAAATTTCTGCCTTTTTGCCACAAAATAAGGGGAATTTCAGCCTTTTTACCTCAAAATAAGGGGAATTTCTGCATTTTTGCCACAAAATATTAGGAATTTCTGCCTTTTTGCCCCAAAATAAGAAAAATTTCTGCCTTTTTTTTATCTGAAATAAGTGAAATTTCTGCAATTTTGCCCCAAAATAAGTGAAATTTCTGCAATTTTGCCCTAAAATAAGGGAAATTTCTGGAATTTTGCCCCAAAATAAGTGGAATTTCTGAGTTTTGCCCCAAAATAAGGAGAATTTCTGTCTTTTTGCCCCAACATATAGGGAATTTCTGCCTTTTTGCCCCACAATTAGGGGATTTTCTGCAATTGTGCTCCAAAAAACGGGATATTTCTGCTTTTTTGCCCGAAAATAAGGAGAATATATACCTTTTGCCACAAAAAAGGGAAATTTCTTCATTTTTGCCCCAAAATAAGAGGAATTTCTGCCTTCTTACCTCACAATAAGTGAAATTTTTGCCTTTTTACCCAAAAATAAACATAATTTCTGTCTTTTTGCCCATAAATAAAAGGAATTTTTGAATTTTGCCCTGAAATAAGTGAAATTTCTGCAATTTTGCCCCAAAATAAGGGAAATTTCTGCCTTTTTGCCACAAAATAAAGGGAATTTCTGTATTTTTGCCCCAAAATAAGGGGAATTTCAGCATTTTACCTCATAATAAGGCGAATCTCTGCCTTTTTGCCCCAAAATATGGGGAATTTCTTCATTTTTGCCCCAAAATAAAGAAAATTTCTGCAATTTTGTACCAAAATAAAAGAAATTTCTGCCTTTTTGCCCCAAAATAAGAGAAATTTCTGCACTTTTTCCCTGAAATAAGTGAAATTTCTGCAATTTTGCCCCAAAATAAGGGAAATTTCTGAAATTTTGCCCCAAAATAAAGAAAATTTCTGCAATTTTACCCCAAAATAAGGGGAATTTCTGACTTTTTGCCCTGAAATAAGGAGAATTTCTGTCTTTTTGTTCCAAAATAATGTGAATTCCTGCATTTTCCTTCAAAATTAGGGAAATATGTGCAATTTTGCATCAAAATACAGGGAAATCTGCCTTATTGCACAAAAATAAAGGGAATTTCTCCATTTTTGCACCAATATAAGGGGAATTTCTGAAATTTAGCTTTAAAATACGGGGAATTTCTGCGTTATTGTCCGAAATAAAGTGGAATTTCTGCCTTTTTGCCCTGAAATATTTGAAATTTCTGCAATTTTACCCCAAAATAAAGGGAATTTCTGTTTTTGGCCCCAAAATTAAGGGAATTTCTGCTTTTTGCCCCAAAATAAGGCAAATATCTGACTTTTTGCCCAGAAATAATTGAAATTTCTGCAATTTTGCCCCAAAATAATAGGAATTTCTGCCTTTTTGCCGAAAATAAGGGGAATTTCAGCATTTTACCTTCAAATAAGGGGAATTTATGCCTTTTTGCCACAAAATAAGGGGAATTTCTGCCCTATTGCCCTTAAATAAGGAAAATTTCACTTTTCTGCCCCAATTAACTGGAATTTCTGCCTTTTTGCCACAAAGTAAAGGGAATTTCTGCCTTTTTGCCCCAAAATAACGGGAATTTCAGCCTTTTTACCTCAAAATAAGGGGAATTTCTGCCTTTTTCCCCAAAATATGGGTAATTTTTGCCTTTTTGTTCCAAAATAAGGAAAATTTCTACAATTTTGTATCAAAATAAAAGAAATTTCTGTTTTTGCCCGAAAATAAAAGGAATTTCTGACTTTTTGCCCTGAAATAAATGAAATTCCTGCAATTATGCCCGAAAATAAGGGAAATTTGTGCCTTTTTGCCCCCAAATGAGGGGAATTTCTGCCTTTTTGCCCCAAAATATGGGGAATTTCAGGATTTTACCTCAAAATAAGGGGAATTTCAGCCTTTTTGCACCAAAATATGGGGAATTTCTGCCTTTTTGCCACAAAATAAGAAAAATTTCTGCAAGTCTGTAACAATATAAAAGAAATTTCTAAAATTTTGCCCCAAAATAAAGGAAATTTCTGATTTTTGCCCCAAAATAAAAAGAATTTCTCTATTTTTGCCCCAAAATAAAGGGAAATTCTGCCTTTTAGCCCCAAAATTAGGGGAGTTTCTGCAATTTTGCTCCAAAATACGAGAAATTTCTGCCTTTTTACCCGAAATTAAGTGGATTTTCTGCCTTTTTGCCTCCAAATAAGGGAAATTTCTGCAATTTTATCCCAAAATAAGGGAAATTTCTGCCTTTTTGCCCCAAAATAAGGGGAATTTCTGCAATTTTGCTCCGAAATATGTGAAATTTCTGCAATTTTACCCCAAAATAAGGTGAATTTCTGCCTTTTTGCCCCAAAAATTGGGAATTTCTGCCTTTTTGCTCCAAAATAAGAAAAATTTTTGCTTTTTTTTCTCTGAAATAAGTGAAATTTCTGCAATTTTGCCCTATAATAAAGGAAATTTCTGCAATTTTTTCCCATAATAAGGGAAATTTCTGCAATTTTGCCCCAAAATAAGGGGAATTTCTGTTTTTGCCCCCAAATAAGGGAAATTTCTGCAATTTTGCCCTAAAATAAGGGGATTTTCTGCATTTTTTGCCAAAAATAAAAGGAATTTCTGACATTTTGCCGCAAAATAAGTGAAATTTCTGCAGTTTTACCCCAAAATAAGGAAAATTTCTGCCTTTTTGCGCAAAAATTAGGGGAATTTCTGCAATTTTGCTCCAATATACAAAGAATTTCTGCCTTTTTGCCCGAAAATAAAGGGAATGTATACCTTTTTGCCATAAAAAAGCAAATTTCTTCATTTTTGCCCCAAAATAAGGGGAATTTCCACCTTTTTGACTCAAAATAAGTGCAATTTCTGCCTTTTCCCCAAAATAAACGAAATTTCTGTCTTTTTACCCAAAATAAGGGGAATTTCAGCCTTTTTACCTCAAAATAAGGGGAATTTCTGCCTTTTTGCCCCAAAATATGGGGAATTTCTGACTTTTTGCCCCAAAATAAGAAAAATTTCTGCAATTTTGTACCAAAATAAAAAAAATTTCTGCCTTTTTGCCCCCCCAAAAAAATTTCTGCCTATTTTCCCTGAAATACGTGAAATTTCTGCAATTTTGCCCCAAAATAAGGGAAATTTCTACAATTTTGCCCCAATGTAAAGGAAATTTCAGCAATTTTGCCCCAAAATTAGGGGAATTTGTGACTGTTTGCTCCCGAAAAAGGAGATTTTCTGTCTTTTTGCCCTATAATAAGGAGAATTTCTGCCTTTTTGCCCGAAAATTATGAGAATTTCTGCAATTTTGCTTCAAAATACAGGGAATTTCTGTTTTTTAGCCCCAAAATAAAGGGAATTTCTGCATTTTACCTCAAATTGAGAATAATTTCTGCCTTTTGCCTCAAAATAAGGGGAATTTTCTGCCTTTTTGTTTCAAAATAAGAAAAATTTCTTCAATTTTGTACCATAATAAAAGAAATTTCTGCTCTTTGCCCCAAAATAAAAGGAATTTCTGACTTTTTGCCCTGAAATAAATGAAATTTCTGCAATTTTGCCCGAAAATAAGGGAAATTTGTGCCTCTTTGCCCCAAAATAAGAAGAAGTTTTGCCTTTTGCCCCAAAATATGGGGAATTTCAGCATTTTACCTCAAAATAAGAATTTCAGCCTTTTTGCCCCAAAATAAGGAAAATTTCTGCAATTTTGCCCCAAAATAAGGGGAATTTCTTCCTTTTTGCCCCAAAATAAAAATATTTCAGCCTTTTTACCTGAATATAAGTGAAATTTCTGCAATTTTGCCCCAAATAAGGGAAATTTCTGCAATTTTGCCTCAAAATAAGGTAAATTCCTGCAATTTTGCCCCAAAATAAGTGGAATTTCTGAGTTTTGTCCCAAAATAAGGAGAATTTCTGTCTTTTTGCCCCAACATATAGGGAATTTCTGCCTTTTTGCCCAACAATTAGGGGAATTTCTTCATTTTTGCTTCAAAATAAGGGGAATTTCTGCCTTTTTGCCTCTAAAGAAGTGGAATTTCTGTATTTTCCTTCCAAAACAAAGGGAATTTCTGTGTTTTTTGCCCCAAAATAAGGAAAATTTCTGACTTATTACCCTGAAATTAGTGAAATGTTTGCAATTTTGCCCCAAAATAAGGGAAATTTCTGCCTTTTTGCCCCCAAATAAGGGGAATTTCAGCCTTTTTACCTCAAAATAAGAGGAATTTCTGCATTTTTGCCACAAAATATTAGGAATTTCTGCCTTTTTGCCCCAAAATAAGAAAAATTTCTGCCATTTTTACCTGAAATAAGTGAAATTTCTGCAATTTTGCCCCAAAATAAGTAAAATTTCTGCAATTTTGCCCCAAAATAAGGGAAATTTCTGCAATTTTGCCCCAAAATAAGTGGAATTTCTGAGTTTTGCCCCAAAATAAGGAGAATTTCTGTCTTTTTGCCCCAACATATAGGAAATTTCTGCCTTTTTGCTCCACAATTAGGGGATTTTCTGCAATTCTGCTCCAAAATAGGGGGAATTTCTGCTTTTTTGCCCGAAAATAAGGGGAATATATATTTCTTTTGCCACAAAAAAGGGAAATTTCTTTATTTTTGCCCCAAAATAAGAGGAATTTCTGCCTTCTTACCTCAAAATAAGTGAAATTTCTGCCTTTTTACCCAAAAATAAACGGAATTTCTGACTTTTAGCCCCAAAAACAAAGGAATTTTTGAATTTTGCCCTGAAATAAGTGAAATTTCTGCAATTTTGCCCCAAAATAAGGGAAATTTCTGCCTTTTTGCCCCCAAATAAGGGGAATTTCAGCATTTTTACCTCAAAATAAGGGGAATTTCTGCATTTTTGCCACAAAATATTAGGAATTTCTGCCTTTTTGCCCCAAAATAAGAAAAATTTCTGCCTTTTTTTTTATCTGAAATAAGTGAAATTTCTGCAATTTTGCCCCAAAATAAGTGAAATTTCTGCAAATTTGCCCCAAAATAAGGGAAATTTCTGGAATTTGCCCCAAAATAAGTGGAATTTCTGAGTTTTTCCCCAAAATAAGGAGAATTTCTGTCTTTTTGCTCTAACATATAGGGAATTTCTGCCTTTTTGCCCCACAATTAGGGGATTTTCTGCAATTGTGCTCCAAAAAACGGGATATTTCTGCTTTTTTGCCCGAAAATAAGGAGAATATATACCTTTTGCCACAAAAAAAGGGAAATTTCTTCATTTTTGCCCCAAAATAAGAGGAATTTCTGCCTTCTTACCTCACAATAAGTGAAATTTCTGCCTTTTTACCCAAAAATAAACAAAATTTCTGTCTTTTTGCCCAAAAATAAAAGGAATTTTTGAATTTTGCCCTGAAATAAGTGAAATTTCTGCAATTTTGCCCCAAAATAAGGGAAATTTCTGCCTTTTTGCCACAAAATAAAGGGAATTTCTGTATTTTTGCCCCAAAATAAGGGGAATTTCAGCATTTTACCTCATAATAAGGCGAATCTCTGCCTTTTTGCCCCAAAATATGGGGAATTTCTTCATTTTTGCCCCAAAATAAAGAAAATTTCTGCAATTTTGTACCAAAATAAAAGAAATTTCTGCCTTTTTGCCCCAAAATAAGAGAAATTTCTGCACTTTTTCCCTGAAATAAGTGAAATTTCTGCAATTTTGCCCCAAAATATGGGAAATTTCTGCCTTTTTGCCACAAAATAAAGGGAATTTCTGTATTTTTGCCACAAAATAAAGAAAATTTCTGCAATTTTACCCCAAAATAAGGGGAATTTCTGACTTTTTGCCCTGAAATAAGGAGAATTTCTGTCTTTTTGTTCCAAAATAATGTGAATTCTTGCATTTTCCTTCAAAATTAGGGAAATATGTGCAATTTTGCTTCAAAATACGGGGAAATCTGCCTTATTGCACAAAAATAAAGGGAATTTCTCCATTTTTGCACCAATATAAGGAAAATTTCTGAAATTTAGCTTTAAAATACGGGGAATTTCTGCGTTATTGTCCGAAATAAAGTGGAATTTCTGCCTTTTTGCCCTGAAATATTTGAAATTTCTGCAATTTTACCCCAAAATAAGGGGAATTTCTGTTTTTGGCCCCAAAATTAAGGGAATTTCTGCTTTTTGCCCCAAAATAAGGCAAATATCTGACTTTTTGCCCAGAAATAATTGAAATTTCTGCAATTTTGCCCCAAAATAATAGGAATTTCTGCCTTTTTGCCGAAAATAAGGGGAATTTCAGCATTTTACCTTCAAATAAGGGGAATTTCTGCCTTTTTGCCACAAAATAAGGGGAATTTCTGCCCTATTGCCCTTAAATAAGGAAAATTTCGCTTTTCTGCCCCAATTAACGGGAATTTCTGCCTTTTTGCCACAAAGTAAAGGGAATTTCTGCCTTTTTGCCCCAAAATAACGGGAATTTCAGCCTTTTTACCTCAAAATAAGGGGAATTTCTGCCTTTTTCCCCAAAATATGGGTAATTTTTGCCTTTTTGTTCCAAAATAAGGAAAATTTCTACAATTTTGTATCAAAATAAAAGAAATTTCTGTTTTTGCCCGAAAATAAAAGGAATTTCTGACTTTTTGCCCTGAAATAAATGAAATTCCTGCAATTATGCCCGAAAATAAGGGAAATTTGTGCCTTTTTGCCCCCAAATGAGGGGAATTTCTGCCTTTTTGCCCCAAAATATGGGGAATTTCAGGATTTTACCTCAAAATAAGGGGAATTTCAGCCTTTTTGCACCAAAATATGGGGAATTTCTGCCATTTTGCCACAAAATAAGAAAAATTTCTGCAAGTCTGTAACAATATAAAAGAAATTTCTAAAATTTTGCCCCAAAATAAAGGAAATTTCTGATTTTTGCCCCAAAATAAAAAGAATTTCTCTATTTTTGCCCCAAAATAAAGGGAAATTCTGCCTTTTAGCCCCAAAATTAGGGGAGTTTCTGCAATTTTGCTCCAAAATACGAGAAATTTCTGCCTTTTTACCCGAAATTAAGTGGATTTTCTGCCTTTTTGCCTCCAAATAACGGAAATTTCTGCAATTTTATCCCAAAATAAGGGAAATTTCTGCCTTTTTGCCCCAAAATAAGGGGAATTTCTGCCGTTTTGCCCTGAAATATGTGAATTTTCTGCAATTTTACCCCAAAATTAGGTGAATTTCTGCATTTTTGCCCCAAAATAATGGGAATTTCTGCCTTTTTGCCCCAAAATAAGAAAAATTTTTGCTTTTTTTCTCTGAAATAAGTAAAATTTCTGCAATTTTGCCCTAAAATAAGGGAAATTTCTGCAATTTTTCCCCATAATAAGGGAAATTTCTGCAATTTTGCCCCAAAATAAGGGGAATTTCTGTTTTTGTCCCCAAATAAGGGAAATTTCTGCAATTTTGCCCTAAAATAAGGGGATTTTCTGCATTTTTTGCCAAAAATAAGGAGAATTTCTGACATTTTGCCGCAAAATAAGTGAAATTTCTGCAGTTTTACCCCAAAATAAGGAAAATTTCTGCCTTTTTGCCCAAAAATTAGGGGAATTTCTGCAATTTTGCCCCAATGTAAAGGAAATTTCTGCAATTTTGCCCCAAAATAAGGGGAATTTCTGACTGTTTGCTCCCGAAAAAGGAGATTTTCTGTCTTTTTGCCCCAAAATAAGGAGAATTTCTGCCTTTTTGCCTGAAAATTAAGAGAATTTCTGCAATTTTGCTTCAAAATACAGGGAATTTCTGCCTTTTAGCCCCAAAATAAAGGGAATTTCTGCATTTTACCTCAAATTGAGAATAATTTCTGCCTTTTGCCTCAAAATAAGGGGAATTTTCTGCCTTTTTGTTTCAAAATAAGATAAATTTCTTCAATTTTGTACCAAAATAAATTTCTGCTCTTTGCCCCAAAATAAAAGGAATTTCTGACTTTTTGCCCTGAAATAAATGAAATTTCTGCAATTTTGCCCGAAAATAAGGGAAATTTGTGCCTCTTTGCCCCAAAATAAGAAGAAGTTTTGCCTTTTCCCCCAAAATATGGGGAATTTCAGCATTTTACCTCAAAATAAGAATTTCAGCCTTTTTGC
Organism: Micromys minutus; assembly: GCF_963924665.1. Lineage (NCBI taxonomy): Eukaryota > Metazoa > Chordata > Mammalia > Rodentia > Muridae > Micromys > Micromys minutus. The sequence continues at coordinate 588,894 of NW_027667596.1, forward strand.
CCCAAAATAAGGAAAATTTCTGCAATTTTGCCCCAAAATAAGGGGAATTTCTTCCTTTTTGCCCCAAAATAAAGGATATTTCAGCCTTTTTACCTGAAAATAAGTGAAATTTCTGCAATTTTGCCCCAAATAAGGGAAATTTCTGCAATTTTGCCTCAAAATAAGGTAAATTCCTGCAATTTTGCCCCAAAATAAGTGGAATTTCTGAGTTTTGTCCCAAAATAAGGAGAATTTCTGTCTTTTTGCCCCAACATATAGGGAATTTCTGCCTTTTTGCCCAACAATTAGGGGAATTTCTTCATTTTTGCTTCAAAATAAGGGGAATTTCTGCCTTTTTGCCTCTAAAGAAGTGGAATTTCTGTATTTTCCTTCCAAAACAAAGGGAATTTCTGTGTTTTTTGCCCCAAAATAAGGAAAATTTCTGACTTATTACCCTGAAATAAGTTAAATGTTTGCAATTTTGCCCCAAAATAAGGGAAATTTCTGCCTTTTTGCCCCAAAATAAGGGGAATTTCAGCCTTTTTACCTCAAAATAAGGGGAATTTCTGCATTTTTGCCACAAAATATTAGGAATTTCTGCCTTTTTGCCCCAAAATAAGAAAAATTTCTGCCATTTTTACCTGAAATAAGTGAAATTTCTGCAATTTTGACCCAAAATAAGGGAAATTTCTGGAATTTTGCCCCAAAATAAGTGGAATTTCTGAGTTTTGCCCCAAAACAAGGAGAATTTCTGCCTTTTTGCCCAACAATTAGGGGAATTTCTTCATTTTTGCTCCAAAATAAGGGGAATTTCTGCCTTTTTGCCTTCAAAGAAGTGGAATTTCTGTATTTTCCCCCCAAAACAAAGGGAATTTCTGTCTTTTTTGCCCCAAAATAAGGAAAATTTCTGACTTATTACCCTGAAATAAGTGAAATGTCTGCAATTTTGCCCCAAAATAAGAAAAATTTCTGCCTTTTTGCCCCCAAATAAGGGGAATTTAAGCCTTTTTATCTCAAAATAAGAGGAATTTCTGCATTTTTGCCACAAAATATTAGGAAATTCTGCCTTTTTGCCCCAAAATAAGAAAAATTTCTGCCATTTTTACCTGAAATAAGTGAAATTTCTGCAATTTTGCCCCAAAATAAGTGAAATTTCTGCAATTTTGCCCCAAAATAAGGGAAATTTCTGGAATTTTGCCCCAAAATAAGTGGAATTTCTGAGTTTTGCCCCAAAATAATGAGAATTTCTACCTTTTTGCCCCACAATTAGGGGAATTTCTGAAATTTTGCTCCAAAATACGGGGAATTTCTGCCTTTTTGCCGAAAATAAGGGGAATGCATAACTTTTTGCCATAAAAAAGGGAAATTTCTTCATTTTGCCCCAAATGAAGGGAAATTTCTGCCTTTTTGCCCTGAAAAATGTGAAATTTCTGCAATTTTAGCCCAAAATAAGGTGAATTCCTGCCTTTTTGCCATCAAAATAATGGGAATTTCTGCCTTTTTGCCCCACAATTAGGGGATTTTCTGCAATTGTGCTCCAAAATACGGGGAATTTCTGCTTTTTTGCCCGAAAATAAGGGGAATGTATACCTTTTGCCACAAAAAAGAGAAATTTCGTCATTTTTGCCCCAAAATAAGAGGAATTTCTGCCTTCTTCCCTCAAAATAAGTGAAATTTCTGCCTTTTTACCTAAAAATGAACGGAATTTCTGTCTTTTTGCCCCAAAATAAAAGGAATTTTTGAATTTTTGCCCCAAAATAAGGGGAATTTCAGCATTTTACCTCATAATAAGGCAAATCTCTGCCTTTTTGCCCCAAAATATGGGGAATTTCTTCATTTTTGCCCCAAAATAAAGAAAATTTCTGCAATTTTGTACCAAAATAAAAGAAATTTCTGCCTTTTTGCCCCAAAATAAGAGAAATTTCTGCACTTTTTCCCTGAAATAAGTGAAATTTCTGCAATTTTGCCCCAAAATATGGGAAATTTCTGCAATTTTGCCCCAAAATAAAGAAAATTTCTGCAATTTTGTACCAAAATAAAAGAAATTTCTGCCTTTTTGCCCCAAAATAAGAGAAATTTCTGCACTTTTTCCCTGAAATAAGTGAAATTTCTGCAATTTTGCCCCAAAATAAGAGAAATTTCTGCAATTTTGCCCCAAAATAAAGAAAATTTCTGCAATTTTACCCCAAAATAAGGGGAATTTCTGACTTTTTGCCCTGAAATAAGGAGAATTTCTGTCTTTTTGTTCCAAAATAATGTGAATTTCTGCATTTTCCTTCAAAATTAGGGAAATATGTGCAATTTTGCTTCAAAATACGGGGAAATCTGCCTTATTGCACAAAAATAAAGGGAATTTCTCCATTTTTGCACCAATATAAGGGGAATTTCTGAAATTTAGCTTTAAAATACGGGGAATTTCTGCGTTATTGTCCGAAATAAAGTGGAATTTCTGCCTTTTTGCCCTGAAATATTTGAAATTTCTGCAATTTTACCCCAAAATAAGGGGAATTTCTGTTTTTGGCCCCAAAATTAAGGGAATTTCTGCTTTTTGCCCCAAAATAAGGCAAATATCTGACTTTTTGCCCAGAAATAATTGAAATTTCTGCAATTTTGCCCCAAAATAATAGGAATTTCTGCCTTTTTGCCGAAAATAAGGGGAATTTCAGCATTTTACCTTCAAATAAGGGGAATTTCTTCCTTTTTGCCACAAAATAAGGGGAATTTCTGCCCTATTGCCCTTAAATAAGGAAAATTTCTGCTTTTCTGCCCCAATTAACGGGAATTTCTGCCTTTTTGCCACAAAGTAAAGGGAATTTATGCCTTTTTGCCCCAAAATAACAGGAATTTCAGCCTTTTTACCTCAAAATAAGGGGAATTTCTGCCTTTTTCCCCAAAATATGGGTAATTTTTGCCTTTTTGTTCCAAAATAAGGAAAATTTCTACAATTTTGTATCAAAATAAAAGAAATTTCTCTTTTTGCCCGAAAATAAAAGGAATTTCTGAATTTTGCCCTGAAATAAATGAAATTCCTGCAATTATGCCCGAAAATCAGGGAAATTTGTGCCTTTTTGCCCCCAAATGAGGGGAATTTCTGCCTTTTTGCCCCAAAATATGGTTAATTTCAGGATTTTACCTCAAAATAAGGGGAATTTCAGCCTTTTTGCACCAAAATATGGGGAATTTCTGCCATTTTGCCACAAAATAAGAAAAATTTCTGCAAGTCTGTAACAATATAAAAGAAATTTCTAAAATTTTGCCCCAAAATAAAGGAAATTTCTGATTTTTGCCCCAAAATAAAAAGAATTTCTCTATTTTTGCCCCAAAATAAAGGGAAATTCTGCCTTTTAGCCCCAAAATTAGGGGAGTTTCTGCAATTTTGCTCCAAAATACGAGAAATTTCTGCCTTTTTACCCGAAATTAAGTGGATTTTCTGCCTTTTTGCCTCCAAATAAGGGAAATTTCTGCAATTTTATCCCAAAATAAGGGAAATTTCTGCCTTTTTGCCCCAAAATAAGGGGAATTTCTGCCGTTTTGCCCTGAAATATGTGAAATTTCTGCAATTTTACCCCAAAATAAGGTGAATTTCTGCCTTATTGCCCCAAAATAATGGGAATTTCTGCCTTTTTGCCCCAAAATAAGAAAAAATTTTGCTTTTTTTCTCTGAAATAAGTGAAATTTCTGCAATTTTGCCCTAAAATTAGGGAAATTTCTGCAATTTTTCCCCATAATAAGGGAAATTTCTGCAATTTTGCCCCAAAATAAGGGGAATTTCTGTTTTTGTCCCCAAATAAGGGAAATTTCTGCAATTTTGCCCTAAAATAAGGGGATTTTCTGCATTTTTTGCCAAAAATAAGGGGAATTTCTGACATTTTGCCGCAAAATAAGTGAAATTTCTGCAGTTTTACCCCAAAATAAGGAAAATTTTTGCCTTTTTGCCCAAAAATTAGGGGAATTTCTGCAATTTTGCTCCAAAATACAAAGAATTTCTGCCTTTTTGCCCGAAAATAAAGGGAATGTATAACTTTTTGCCATAAAAAAGCAAATTTCTTCATTTTTGCCCCAAAATAAGGGGATTTTCCACCTTTTTGACTCAAAATAAGTGCAATTTCTGCCTTTTCCCCAAAATAAACGAAATTTCTGCCTTTTTGCCCCAAATTAAGGGGAATTTCAGCCTTATTACCTCAAAATAAGGGGAATTTCTGCATTTTTGCCCCAAAATATGGGGAATTTCTGACTTTTTGCCCCAAAATAAGAAAAATTTCTGCAAATTTGTACCAAAATAAAAAAAATTTCTGCCTTTTTGCCCCCCCAAAAAAATTTCTGCCTTTTTTTCTCAAATACCTGAAATTTCTGCAATTTTGCCCCAAAATAAGGGAAATTTCTGCAATTTTGCCCCAATGTAAAGGAAATTTCTGCAATTTTGCCCCAAAATAAGGGGAATTTCTGACTGTTTGCTCCCGAAAAAGGAGATTTTCTGTCTTTTTGCCCCAAAATAAGGAGAATTTCTGCCTTTTTGCCCGAAAATTAAGAGAATTTCTGCAATTTTGCTTCAAAATACAGGGAATTTCTGCCTTTTAGCCCCCAAATAAAGGGAATTTCTGCATTTTACCTCAAATTGAGAATAATTTCTGCCTTTTGCCTCAAAATAAGGGGAATTTTCTGCCTTTTTGTTTCAAAATAAGATAAATTTCTTCAATTTTGTACCATAATAAAAGAAATTTCTGCTCTTTGCCCCAAAATAAAAGGAATTTCTGACTTTTTGCCCTGAAATAAATGAAATTTCTGCAATTTTGCCCGAAAATAAGGGAAATTTGTGCCTCTTTGCCCCAAAATAAGAAGAAGTTTTGCCTTTTGCCCCAGAATATGGGGAATTTCAGCATTTTACCTCAAAATAAGAATTTCAGCCTTTTTGCCCCAAAATAAAGGATATTTCAGCCTTTTTACCTGAAAATAAGTGAAATTTCTGCAATTTTGCCCCAAATAAGGGAAATTTCTGCAATTTTGCCTCAAAATAAGGTAAATTCCTGCAATTTTGCCCCAAAATAAGTGGAATTTCTGAGTTTTGTCCCAAAATAAGGAGAATTTCTGTCTTTTTGCCCCAACATATAGGGAATTTCTGCCTTTTTGCCCAACAATTAGGGGAATTTCTTCATTTTTGCTTCAAAATAAGGGGAATTTTTGCCTTTTTGCCTCTAAAGAAGTGGAATTTCTGTATTTTCCTTCCAAAACAAAGGGAATTTCTGTGTTTTTTGCCCCAAAATAAGGAAAATTTCTGACTTATTACCCTGAAATAAGTTAAATGTTTGCAATTTTGCCCCAAAATAAGGGAAATTTCTGCCTTTTTGCCCTAAAATAAGGAAAATTTCAGCCTTTTTACCTCAAAATAAGGGGAATTTCTGCATTTTTGCCACAAAATATTAGGAATTTCTGCCTTTTTGCCCCAAAATAAGAAAAATTTCTGCCATTTTTACCTGAAATAAGTGAAATTTCTGCAATTTTGCCCCAAAATAAGTAAAATTTCTGCAATTTTGCCCCAAAATAAGGGAAATTTCTGGAATTTTGCCCCAAAATAAGTGGAATATCTGAGTTTTGCCCCAAAATAAGGAGAATTTCTGTCTTTTTGCCCCAACATATAGGGAATTTCTGCCTTTTTGCCCCACAATTAGGGGATCTTCTTCAATTCTGCTCCAAAATAGGGGGAATTTCTGCTTTTTTGCCCGAAAATAAGGGGAATGTATACCTTTTGCCACAAAAAAGAGAAATTTCTTCATTTTTGCCCCAAAATAAGAGGAATTTCTGCCTTCTTACCTCAAAATAAGTGAAATTTCTGCCTTTTTACCTAAAAATGAACGGAATTTCTGTCTTTTTGCCCCAAAATAAAAGGAATTTTTGAATTTTGCCCTGAAATAAGTGAAATTTCTGCAATTTTGTCCCAAAATAAGGGAAATTTCTGCCTTTTGTGCCACAAAATAAAGGGAATTTCTGTATTTTTGCCCCAAAATAAGGGGAATTTCAGCATTTTACCTCATAATAAGGCAAATCTCTGCCTTTTTGCCCCAAAATATGGGGAATTTCTTCATTTTTGCCCCAAAATAAAGAAAATTTCTGCAATTTTGTACCAAAATAAAAGAAATTTCTGCCTTTTTGCCCCAAAATAAGAGAAATTTCTGCACTTTTTCCCTGAAATAAGTGAAATTTCTGCAATTTTGCCCCAAAATAAGGGAAATTTCTGCAATTTTGCCCCAAAATAAAGAAAATTTTTGCAATTTTGTACCAAAATAAAAGAAATTTCTGCCTTTTTGCCCCAAAATAAGAGAAATTTCTGCACTTTTTCCCTGAAATAAGTGAAATTTCTGCAATTTTGCCCCAAAATAAGAGAAATTTCTGCAATTTTGCCCCAAAATAAAGAAAATTTCTGCAATTTTACCCCAAAATAAGGGGAATTTCTGACTTTTTGCCCTGAAATAAGGAGAATTTCTGTCTTTTTGTTCCAAAATAATGTGAATTTCTGCATTTTCCTTTAAAATTAGGGAAATATGTGCAATTTTCCTTCAAAATACGGGGAAATCTGCCTTATTGCACAAAAATAAAGGGAATTTCTCCATTTTTGCACCAATATAAGGGGAATTTCTGAAATTTAGCTTTAAAATACGGGGAATTTCTGCGTTATTGTCCGAAATAAAGTGGAATTTCTGCCTTTTTGCCCTGAAATATTTGAAATTTCTGCAATTTTACCCCAAAATAAGGGGAATTTCTGTTTTTGGCCCCAAAATTAAGGGAATTTCTGCTTTTTGCCCCAAAATAAGGCAAATATCTGACTTTTTGCCCAGAAATAATTGAAATTTCTGCAATTTTGCCCCAAAATAATAGGAATTTCTGCCTTTTTGCCGAAAATAAGGGGAATTTCAGCATTTTACCTTCAAATAAGGGGAATTTCTGCCTTTTTGCCACAAAATAAGGGGAATTTCTGCCCTATTGCCCTTAAATAAGGAAAATTTCTGCTTTTCTGCCCCAATTAACGGGAATTTCTGCCTTTTTGCCACAAAGTAAAGGGAATTTCTGCCTTTTTGCCCCAAAATAACGGGAATTTCAGCCTTTTTACCTCAAAATAAGGGGAATTTCTGCCTTTTTCCCCAAAATATGGGTAATTTTTGCCTTTTTGTTCCAAAATAAGGAAAATTTCTACAATTTTGTATCAAAAGAAAAGAAATTTCTGTTTTTGCCCGAAAATAAAAGGAATTTCTGACTTTTTGCCCTGAAATAAATGAAATTCCTGCAATTATGCCCGAAAATAAGGGAAATTTGTGCCTTTTTGCCCCCAAATGAGGGGAATTTCTGCGTTTTTGCCCCAAAATATGGGGAATTTCAGGATTTTACCTCAAAATAAGGGGAATTTCAGCCTTTTTGCACCAAAATATGGGGAATTTCTGCCATTTTGCCACAAAATAAGAAAAATTTCTGCAAGTCTGTAACAATATAAAAGAAATTTCTAAAATTTTGCCCCAAAATAAAGGAAATTTCTGATTTTTGCCCCAAAATAAAAAGAATTTCTCTATTTTTGCCCCAAAATAAAGGGAAATTCTGCCTTTTTGCCCCAAAATTAGGGGAGTTTCTGCAATTTTGCTCCAAAATACGAGAAATTTCTGCCTTTTTACCCGAAATTAGGTGGATTTTCTGCCTTTTTGCCCCCAAATAAGAAAAAATTTCTGCAATTTTATCCCAAAATAAGGGAAATTTCTGCCTTTTTGCCCCAAAATAAGGGGAATTTTTGCTTTTTTTTCTCTGAAATAAGTGAAATTTCTGCAATTTTGCACTAAAATAAAGGAAATTTCTGCAATTTTTTCCCATAATAAGGGAAATTTCTGCAATTTTGCCCCAAAATAAGGGGAATTTCTGTTTTTGCCCCCAAATAAGGGAAATTTCTGCAATTTTGCCCTAAAATAAGGGGATTTTCTGCATTTTTTGCCAAAAATAAAAGGAATTTCTGACATTTTGCTGCAAAATAAGTGAAATTTCTGCAGTTTTACCCCAAAATAAGGAAAATTTCTGCCTTTTTGCGCAAAAATTAGGGGAATTTCTGCAATTTTGCTCCAAAATACAAAGAATTTCTGCCTTTTTGCCCGAAAATAAAGGGAATGTATACCTTTTTGACATAAAAAAGCAAATTTCTTCATTTTTGCCCCAAAATAAGGGGAATTTCCACCTTTTTGACTCAAAATAAGTGCAATTTCTGCCTTTTCCCCAAAATAAACGAAATTTCTGTCTTTTTGCCCCAAAATAAGGGGAATTTCAGCCTTTTTACCTCAAAATAAGGGGAATTTCTGCCTTTTTGCCCCAAAATATAGGGAATTTCTGACTTTTTGCCCCAAAATAAGAAAAATTTCTGCAATTTTGTACCAAAATAAAAAAAATTTCTGCCTTTTTGCCCCCCAAAAAAAATTTCTGCCTATTTTCCCTGAAATACGTGAAATTTCTGCAATTTTGCCCCAAAATAAAGGAAATTTCTACCATTTTGCCCCAATGTAAAGGAAATTTCTGCAATTTTGCCCCAAAATAAGGGGAATTTCTGACTGTTTGCTCCCGAAAAAGGAGATTTTCTGTCTTTTTGCCCCATAATAAGGAGAATTTCTGCCTTTTTGCCTGAAAATTATGAGAATTTCTGCAATTTTGCTTCAAAATACAGGGAATTTCTGTTTTTTAGCCCCAAAATAAAGGGAATTTCTGCATTTTACCTCAAATTGAGAATAATTTCTGCCTTTTGCCTCAAAATAAGGGGAATTTTCTGCCTTTTTGTTTCAAAATAAGAAAAATTTCTTCAATTTTGTACCATAATAAAAGAAATTTCTGCTCTTTGCCCCAAAATAAAAGGAATTTCTGACTTTTTGCCCTGAAATAAATGAAATTTCTGCAATTTTGCCCGAAAATAAGGGAAATTTGTGCCTCTTTGCCCCAAAATAAGAAGAAGTTTTGCCTTTTGCCCCAAAATATGGGGAATTTCAGCATTTTACCTCCAAATAAGAATTTCAGCCCTTTTGCCCCAATATAAGGAAAATTTCTGCAATTTTGCCCCAAAATAAAGGGAATTTCTTCCTTTTTGCCCCAAAATAAAGGATATTTCAGCCTTTTTACCTGAAAATAAGTGAAATTTCTGCAATTTTGCCCCAAATAAGGGAAATTTCTGCAATTTTGCCTCAAAATAAGGTAAATTCCTGCAATTTTGCCCCAAAATAAGTGGAATTTCTGAGTTTTGTCCCAAAATAAGGAGAATTTCTGTCTTTTTGCCCCAACATATAGGGAATTTCTGCCTTTTTGCCCAACAATTAGGGGAATTTCTTCATTTTTGCTTCAAAATAAGGGGAATTTTTGCCTTTTTGCCTCTAAAGAAGTGGAATTTCTGTATTTTCCTTCCAAAACAAAGGGAATTTCTGTGTTTTTTGCCCCAAAATAAGGAAAATTTCTGACTTATTACCCTGAAATAAGTTAAATGTTTGCAATTTTGCCCCAAAATAAGGGAAATTTCTGCCTTTTTGCCCTAAAATAAGGGGAATTTCAGCCTTTTTACCTCAAAATAAGGGGAATTTCTGCATTTTTGCCACAAAATATTAGGAATTTCTGCCTTTTTGCCCCAAAATAAGAAAAATTTCTGCCATTTTTACCTGAAATAAGTGAAATTTCTCCAATTGTGCCCCAAAATAAGTAAAATTTCTGCAATTTTGCCCCAAAATAAGGGAAATTTCTGGAATTTTGCCCCAAAATAAGTGGAATATCTGAGTTTTGCCCCAAAATAAGGAGAATTTCTGTCTTTTTGCCCCAACATATAGGGAATTTCTGCCTTTTTGCCCCACAATTAGGGGATCTTCTTCAATTCTGCTCCAAAATAGGGGGAATTTCTGCTTTTTTGCCCGAAAATAAGGGGAATGTATACCTTTTGCCACAAAAAAGAGAAATTTCTTCATTTTTGCCCCAAAATAAGAGGAATTTCTGCCTTCTTACCTCAAAATAAGTGAAATTTCTGCCTTTTTACCTAAAAATGAACGGAATTTCTGTCTTTTTGCCCCAAAATAAAAGGAATTTTTGAATTTTGCCCTAAAATAAGTGAAATTTCTGCAATTTTGTCCCAAAATAAGGGAAATTTCTGACTTTTTTGCCACAAAATAAAGGGAATTTCTGTATTTTTGCCCCAAAATAAGGGGAATTTCAGCATTTTACCTCATAATAAGGCAAATCTCTGCATTTTTGCCCCAAAATATGGGGAATTTCTTCATTTTTGCCCCAAAATAAAGAAAATTTCTGCAATTTTGTACCAAAATAAAAGAAATTTCTGCCTTTTTGCCCCAAAATAAGAGAAATTTCTGCACTTTTTCCCTGAAATAAGTGAAATTTCTGCAATTTTGCCCCAAAATAAGGGAAATTTCTGCAATTTTGCCCCAAAATAAAGAAAATTTTTGCAATTTTGTACCAAAATAAAAGAAATTTCTGCCTTTTTGCCCCAAAATAAGAGAAATTTCTGCACTTTTTCCCTGAAATAAGTGAAATTTCTGCAATTTTGCCCCAAAATAAGAGAAATTTCTGCAATTTTGCCCCAAAATAAAGAAAATTTCTGCAATTTTACCCCAAAATAAGGGGAATTTCTGACTTTTTGCCCTGAAATAAGGAGAATTTCTGTCTTTTTGTTCCAAAATAATGTGAATTTCTGCATTTTCCTTTAAAATTAGGGAAATATGTGCAATTTTCCTTCAAAATACGGGGAAATCTGCCTTATTGCACAAAAATAAAGGGAATTTCTCCATTTTTGCACCAATATAAGGGGAATTTCTGAAATTTAGCTTTAAAATACGGGGAATTTCTGCGTTATTGTCCGAAATAAAGTGGAATTTCTGCCTTTTTGCCCTGAAATATTTGAAATTTCTGCAATTTTACCCCAAAATAAGGGGAATTTCTGTTTTTGGCCCCAAAATTAAGGGAATTTCTGCTTTTTGCCCCAAAATAAGGCAAATATCTGACTTTTTGCCCAGAAATAATTGAAATTTCTGCAATTTTGCCCCAAAATAATAGGAATTTCTGCCTTTTTGCCGAAAATAAGGGGAATTTCAGCATTTTACCTTCAAATAAGGGGAATTTCTGCCTTTTTGCCACAAAATAAGGGGAATTTCTGCCCTATTGCCCTTAAATAAGGAAAATTTCTGCTTTTCTGCCCCAATTAACGGGAATTTCTGCCTTTTTGCCACAAAGTAAAGGGAATTTCTGCCTTTTTGCCCCAAAATAACGGGAATTTCAGCCTTTTTACCTCAAAATAAGGGGAATTTCTGCCTTTTTCCCCAAAATATGGGTAATTTTTGCCTTTTTGTTCCAAAATAAGGAAAATTTCTACAATTTTGTATCAAAAGAAAAGAAATTTCTGTTTTTGCCCGAAAATAAAAGGAATTTCTGACTTTTTGCCCTGAAATAAATGAAATTCCTGCAATTATGCCCGAAAATAAGGGAAATTTGTGCCTTTTTGCCCCCAAATGAGGGGAATTTCTGCCTTTTTGCCCCAAAATATGGGGAATTTCAGGATTTTACCTCAAAATAAGGGGAATTTCAGCCTTTTTGCACCAAAATATGGGGAATTTCTGCCTTTTTGCCACAAAATAAGAAAAATTTCTGCAAGTCTGTAACAATATAAAAGAAATTTCTAAAATTTTGCCCCAAAATAAAGGAAATTTCTGATTTTTGCCCCAAAATAAAAAGAATTTCTCTATTTTTGCCCCAAAATAAAGGGAATTTCTGCCTTTTTGCCCCCAAATTAGGGGAGTTTCTGCAATTTTGCTCCAAAATACGAGAAATTAATGCCTTTTTACCCGAAATTAAGTGGATTTTCTGCCTTTTTGCCCCCAAATAAGAAAAAATTTCTGCAATTTTATCCCAAAATAAGGGAAATTTCTGCCTTTTTGCCCCAAAATAAGGGGAATTTTTGCTTTTTTTTCTCTGAAATAAGTGAAATTTCTGCAATTTTGCCCTAAAATAAAGGAAATTTCTGCAATTTTTTCCCATAATAAGGGAAATTTCTGCAATTTTGCCCCAAAATAAGGGGAATTTCTGTTTTTGCCCCCAAATAAGGGAAATTTCTGCAATTTTGCCCTAAAATAAGGGGATTTTCTGCATTTTTTTGCCAAAAATAAAAGGAATTTCTGACATTTTGCTGTAAAATAAGTGAAATTTCTGCAGTTTTACCCCAAAATAAGGAAAATTTCTGCCTTTTTGCGCAAAAATTAGGGGAATTTCTGCAATTTTGCTCCAAAATACAAAGAATTTCTGCCCTTTTGCCCGAAAATAAAGGGAATGTATACCTTTTTTACATAAAAAAGCAAATTTCTTCATTTTTGCCCCAAAATAAGGGGAATTTCCACCTTTTTGACTCAAAATAAGTGCAATTTCTGCCTTTTCCCCAAAATAAACGAAATTTCTGTCTTTTTGCCCCAAAATAAGGGGAATTTCAGCCTTTTTACCTCAAAATAAGGGGAATTTCTGCCTTTTTGCCCCAAAATATAGGGAATTTCTGACTTTTTGCCCCAAAATAAGAAAAATTTCTGCAATTTTGTACCAAAATAAAAAAAATTTCTGCCTTTTTGCCCCCCCAAAAAAATTTCTGCCTATTTTCCCTGAAATACGTGAAATTTCTGCAATTTTGCCCCAAAATAAAGGAAATTTCTACAATTTTGCCCCAATGTAAAGGAAATTTCTGCAATTTTGCCCCAAAATAAGGGGAATTTCTGACTGTTTGCTCCCGAAAAAGGAGATTTTCTGTCTTTTTGCCCCATAATAAGGAGAATTTCTGCCTTTTTGCCCGAAAATTATGAGAATTTCTGCAATTTTGCTTCAAAATACAGGGAATTTCTGTTTTTTAGCCCCAAAATAAAGGGAATTTCTGCATTTTACCTCAAATTGAGAATAATTTCTGCCTTTTGCCTCAAAATAAGGGGAATTTTCTGCCTTTTTGTTTCAAAATAAGAAAAATTTCTTCAATTTTGTACCATAATAAAAGAAATTTCTGCTCTTTGCCCCAAAATAAAAGGAATTTCTGACTTTTTGCCCTGAAATAAATGAAATTTCTGCAATTTTGCCCGAAAATAAGGGAAATTTGTGCCTCTTTGCCCCAAAATAAGAAGAAGTTTTGCCTTTTGCCCCAAAATATGGGGAATTTCAGCATTTTACCTCCAAATAAGAATTTCAGCCCTTTTGCCCCAATATAAGGAAAATTTCTGCAATTTTGCCCCAAAATAAAGGGAATTTCTTCCTTTTTGCCCCAAAATAAAGGATATTTCAGCCTTTTTACCTGAAAATAAGTGAAATTTCTGCAATTTTGCCCCAAATAAGGGAAATTTCTGCAATTTTGCCTCAAAATAAGGTAAATTCCTGCAATTTTGCCCCAAAATAAGTGGAATTTCTGAGTTTTGTCCCAAAATAAGGAGAATTTCTGTCTTTTTGCCCCAACATATAGGGAATTTCTGCCTTTTTGCCCAACAATTAGGGGAATTTCTTCATTTTTGCTTCAAAATAAGGGGAATTTTTGCCTTTTTGCCTCTAAAGAAGTGGAATTTCTGTATTTTCCTTCCAAAACAAAGGGAATTTCTGTGTTTTTTGCCCCAAAATAAGGAAAATTTCTGACTTATTACCCTGAAATAAGTTAAATGTTTGCAATTTTGCCCCAAAATAAGGGAAATTTCTGCCTTTTTGCCCTAAAATAAGGGGAATTTCAGCCTTTTTACCTCAAAATAAGGGGAATTTCTGCATTTTTGCCACAAAATATTAGGAATTTCTGCCTTTTTGCCCCAAAATAAGAAAAATTTCTGCCATTTTTACCTGAAATAAGTGAAATTTCTCCAATTGTGCCCCAAAATAAGTAAAATTTCTGCAATTTTGCCCCAAAATAAGGGAAATTTCTGGAATTTTGCCCCAAAATAAGTGGAATATCTGAGTTTTGCCCCAAAATAAGGAGAATTTCTGTCTTTTTGCCCCAACATATAGGGAATTTCTGCCTTTTTGCCCCACAATTAGGGGATCTTCTTCAATTCTGCTCCAAAATAGGGGGAATTTCTGCTTTTTTGCCCGAAAATAAGGGGAATGTATACCTTTTGCCACAAAAAAGAGAAATTTCTTCATTTTTGCCCCAAAATAAGAGGAATTTCTGCCTTCTTACCTCAAAATAAGTGAAATTTCTGCCTTTTTACCTAAAAATGAACGGAATTTCTGTCTTTTTGCCCCAAAATAAAAGGAATTTTTGAATTTTGCCCTAAAATAAGTGAAATTTCTGCAATTTTGTCCCAAAATAAGGGAAATTTCTGACTTTTTTGCCACAAAATAAAGGGAATTTCTGTATTTTTGCCCCAAAATAAGGGGAATTTCAGCATTTTACCTCATAATAAGGCAAATCTCTGCATTTTTGCCCCAAAATATGGGGAATTTCTTCATTTTTGCCCCAAAATAAAGAAAATTTCTGCAATTTTGTACCAAAATAAAAGAAATTTCTGCCTTTTTGCCCCAAAATAAGAGAAATTTCTGCACTTTTTCCCTGAAATAAGTGAAATTTCTGCAATTTTGCCCCAAAATAAGGGAAATTTCTGCAATTTTGCCCCAAAATAAAGAAAATTTTTGCAATTTTGTACCAAAATAAAAGAAATTTCTGCCTTTTTGCCCCAAAATAAGAGAAATTTCTGCACTTTTTCCCTGAAATAAGTGAAATTTCTGCAATTTTGCCCCAAAATAAGAGAAATTTCTGCAATTTTGCCCCAAAATAAAGAAAATTTCTGCAATTTTACCCCAAAATAAGGGGAATTTCTGACTTTTTGCCCTGAAATAAGGAGAATTTCTGTCTTTTTGTTCCAAAATAATGTGAATTTCTGCATTTTCCTTTAAAATTAGGGAAATATGTGCAATTTTCCTTCAAAATACGGGGAAATCTGCCTTATTGCACAAAAATAAAGGGAATTTCTCCATTTTTGCACCAATATAAGGGGAATTTCTGAAATTTAGCTTTAAAATACGGGGAATTTCTGCGTTATTGTCCGAAATAAAGTGGAATTTCTGCCTTTTTGCCCTGAAATATTTGAAATTTCTGCAATTTTACCCCAAAATAAGGGGAATTTCTGTTTTTGGCCCCAAAATTAAGGGAATTTCTGCTTTTTGCCCCAAAATAAGGCAAATATCTGACTTTTTGCCCAGAAATAATTGAAATTTCTGCAATTTTGCCCCAAAATAATAGGAATTTCTGCCTTTTTGCCGAAAATAAGGGGAATTTCAGCATTTTACCTTCAAATAAGGGGAATTTCTTCCTTTTTGCCACAAAATAAGGGGAATTTCTGCCCTATTGCCCTTAAATAAGGAAAATTTCTGCTTTTCTGCCCCAATTAACGGGAATTTCTGCCTTTTTGCCACAAAGTAAAGGGAATTTCTGCCTTTTTGCCCCAAAATAACGGGAATTTCAGCCTTTTTACCTCAAAATAAGGGGAATTTCTGCCTTTTTCCCCAAAATATGGGTAATTTTTGCCTTTTTGTTCCAAAATAAGGAAAATTTCTACAATTTTGTATCAAAAGAAAAGAAATTTCTGTTTTTGCCCGAAAATAAAAGGAATTTCTGACTTTTTGCCCTGAAATAAATGAAATTCCTGCAATTATGCCCGAAAATAAGGGAAATTTGTGCCTTTTTGCCCCCAAATGAGGGGAATTTCTGCCTTTTTGCCCCAAAATATGGGGAATTTCAGGATTTTACCTCAAAATAAGGGGAATTTCAGCCTTTTTGCACCAAAATATGGGGAATTTCTGCCATTTTGCCACAAAATAAGAAAAATTTCTGCAAGTCTGTAACAATATAAAAGAAATTTCTAAAATTTTGCCCCAAAATAAAGGAAATTTCTGATTTTTGCCCCAAAATAAAAAGAATTTCTCTATTTTTGCCCCAAAATAAAGGGAAATTCTGCCTTTTTGCCCCAAAATTAGGGGAGTTTCTGCAATTTTGCTCCAAAATACGAGAAATTTCTGCCTTTTTACCCGAAATTAGGTGGATTTTCTGCCTTTTTGCCCCCAAATAAGAAAAAATTTCGGCAATTTTATCCCAAAATAAGGGAAATTTCTGCCTTTTTGCCCCAAAATAAGGGGAATTTTTGCTTTTTTTTCTCTGAAATAAGTGAAATTTCTGCAATTTTGCACTAAAATAAAGGAAATTTCTGCAATTTTTTCCCATAATAAGGGAAATTTCTGCAATTTTGCCCCAAAATAAGGGGAATTTCTGTTTTTGCCCCCAAATAAGGGAAATTTCTGCAATTTTGCCCTAAAATAAGGGGATTTTCTGCATTTTTTGCCAAAAATAAAAGGAATTTCTGACATTTTGCTGCAAAATAAGTGAAATTTCTGCAGTTTTACCCCAAAATAAGGAAAATTTCTGCCTTTTTGCGCAAAAATTAGGGGAATTTCTGCAATTTTGCTCCAAAATACAAAGAATTTCTGCCTTTTTGCCCGAAAATAAAGGGAATGTATACCTTTTTGACATAAAAAAGCAAATTTCTTCATTTTTGCCCCAAAATAAGGGGAATTTCCACCTTTTTGACTCAAAATAAGTGCAATTTCTGCCTTTTCCCCAAAATAAACGAAATTTCTGTCTTTTTGCCCCAAAATAAGGGGAATTTCAGCCTTTTTACCTCAAAATAAGGGGAATTTCTGCCTTTTTGCCCCAAAATATAGGGAATTTCTGACTTTTTGCCCCAAAATAAGAAAAATTTCTGCAATTTTGTACCAAAAAAAAAAAAATTTCTGCCTTTTTGCCCCCCAAAAAAAATTTCTGCCTATTTTCCCTGAAATACGTGAAATTTCTGCAATTTTGCCCCAAAATAAAGGAAATTTCTACCATTTTGCCCCAATGTAAAGGAAATTTCTGCAATTTTGCCCCAAAATAAGGGGAATTTCTGACTGTTTGCTCCCGAAAAAGGAGATTTTCTGTCTTTTTGCCCCATAATAAGGAGAATTTCTGCCTTTTTGCCTGAAAATTATGAGAATTTCTGCAATTTTGCTTCAAAATACAGGGAATTTCTGTTTTTTAGCCCCAAAATAAAGGGAATTTCTGCATTTTACCTCAAATTGAGAATAATTTCTGCCTTTTGCCTCAAAATAAGGGGAATTTTCTGCCTTTTTGTTTCAAAATAAGAAAAATTTCTTCAATTTTGTACCATAATAAAAGAAATTTCTGCTCTTTGCCCCAAAATAAAAGGAATTTCTGACTTTTTGCCCTGAAATAAATGAAATTTCTGCAATTTTGCCCGAAAATAAGGGAAATTTGTGCCTCTTTGCCCCAAAATAAAAAGAAGTTTTGCCTTTTGCCCCAAAATATGGGGAATTTCAGCATTTTACCTCAAAATAAGAATTTCAGCCCTTTTGCCCCAATATAAGGAAAATTTCTGCAATTTTGCCCCAAAATAAAGGGAATTTCTTCCTTTTTGCCCCAAAATAAAGGATATTTCAGCCTTTTTACCTGAAAATAAGTGAAATTTCTGCAATTTTGCCCCAAATAAGGGAAATTTCTGCAATTTTGCCTCAAAATAAGGTAAATTCCTGCAATTTTGCCCCAAAATAAGTGGAATTTCTGAGTTTTGTCCCAAAATAAGGAGAATTTCTGTCTTTTTGCCCCAACATATAGGGAATTTCTGCCTTTTTGCCCAACAATTAGGGGAATTTCTTCATTTTTGCTTCAAAATAAGGGGAATTTCTGCCTTTTTGCCTCTAAAGAAGTGGAATTTCTGTATTTTCCTTCCAAAACAAAGGGAATTTCTGTGTTTTTTGCCCCAAAATAAGGAAAATTTCTGACTTATTACCCTGAAATAAGTTAAATGTTTGCAATTTTGCCCCAAAATAAGGGAAATTTCTGCCTTTTTGCCCTAAAATAAGGAAAATTTCAGCCTTTTTACCTCAAAATAAGGGGAATTTCTGCATTTTTGCCACAAAATATTAGGAATTTCTGCCTTTTTGCCCCAAAATAAGAAAAATTTCTGCCATTTTTACCTGAAATAAGTGAAATTTCTCCAATTGTGCCCCAAAATAAGTAAAATTTCTGCAATTTTGCCCCAAAATAAGGGAAATTTCTGGAATTTTGCCCCAAAATAAGTGGAATATCTGAGTTTTGCCCCAAAATAAGGAGAATTTCTGTCTTTTTGCCCCAACATATAGGGAATTTCTGCCTTTTTGCCCCACAATTAGGGGATCTTCTTCAATTCTGCTCCAAAATAGGGGGAATTTCTGCTTTTTTGCCCGAAAATAAGGGGAATGTATACCTTTTGCCACAAAAAAGAGAAATTTCTTCATTTTTGCCCCAAAATAAGAGGAATTTCTGCCTTCTTACCTCAAAATAAGTGAAATTTCTGCCTTTTTACCTAAAAATGAACGAAATTTCTGTCTTTTTGCCCCAAAATAAAAGGAATTTTTGAATTTTGCCCTGAAATAAGTGAAATTTCTGCAATTTTGTCCCAAAATAAGGGAAATTTCTGCCTTTTGTGCCACAAAATAAAGGGAATTTCTGTATTTTTGCCCCAAAATAAGGGGAATTTCAGCATTTTACCTCATAATAAGGCAAATCTCTGCCTTTTTGCCCCAAAATATGGGGAATTTCTTCATTTTTGCCCCAAAATAAAGAAAATTTCTGCAATTTTGTACCAAAATAAAAGAAATTTCTGCCTTTTTGCCCCAAAATAAGAGAAATTTCTGCACTTTTTCCCTGAAATAAGTGAAATTTCTGCAATTTTGCCCCAAAATAAGGGAAATTTCTGCAATTTTGCCCCAAAATAAAGAAAATTTTTGCAATTTTGTACCAAAATAAAAGAAATTTCTGCCTTTTTGCCCCAAAATAAGAGAAATTTCTGCACTTTTTCCCTGAAATAAGTGAAATTTCTGCAATTTTGCCCCAAAATAAGAGAAATTTCTGCAATTTTGCCCCAAAATAAAGAAAATTTCTGCAATTTTACCCCAAAATAAGGGGAATTTCTGACTTTTTGCCCTGAAATAAGGAGAATTTCTGTCTTTTTGTTCCAAAATAATGTGAATTTCTGCATTTTCCTTTAAAATTAGGGAAATATGTGCAATTTTCCTTCAAAATACGGGGAAATCTGCCTTATTGCACAAAAATAAAGGGAATTTCTCCATTTTTGCACCAATATAAGGGGAATTTCTGAAATTTAGCTTTAAAATACGGGGAATTTCTGCATTATTGTCCGAAATAAAGTGGAATTTCTGCCTTTTTGCCCTGAAATATTTGAAATTTCTGCAATTTTACCCCAAAATAAGGGGAATTTCTGTTTTTGGCCCCAAAATTAAGGGAATTTCTGCTTTTTGCCCCAAAATAAGGCAAATATCTGACTTTTTGCCCAGAAATAATTGAAATTTCTGCAATTTTGCCCCAAAATAATAGGAATTTCTGCCTTTTTGCCGAAAATAAGGGGAATTTCAGCATTTTACCTTCAAATAAGGGGAATTTCTGCCTTTTTGCCACAAAATAAGGGGAATTTCTGCCCTATTGCCCTTAAATAAGGAAAATTTCTGCTTTTCTGCCCCAATTAACGGGAATTTCTGCCTTTTTGCCACAAAGTAAAGGGAATTTCTGCCTTTTTGCCCCAAAATAACGGGAATTTCAGCCTTTTTACCTCAAAATAAGGGGAATTTCTGCCTTTTTCCCCAAAATATGGGTAATTTTTGCCTTTTTGTTCCAAAATAAGGAAAATTTCTACAATTTTGTATCAAAAGAAAAGAAACTTCTGTTTTTGCCCGAAAATAAAAGGAATTTCTGACTTTTTGCCCTGAAATAAATGAAATTCCTGCAATTATGCCCGAAAATAAGGGAAATTTGTGCCTTTTTGCCCCCAAATGAGGGGAATTTCTGCCTTTTTGCCCCAAAATATGGGGAATTTCAGGATTTTACCTCAAAATAAGGGGAATTTCAGCCTTTTTGCACCAAAATATGGGGAATTTCTGCCTTTTTGCCACAAAATAAGAAAAATTTCTGCAAGTCTGTAACAATATAAAAGAAATTTCTAAAATTTTGCCCCAAAATAAAGGAAATTTCTGATTTTTGCCCCAAAATAAAAAGAATTTCTCTATTTTTGCCCCAAAATAAAGGGAATTTCTGCCTTTTTGCCCCCAAATTAGGGGAGTTTCTGCAATTTTGCTCCAAAATACGAGAAATTAATGCCTTTTTACCCGAAATTAAGTGGATTTTCTGCCTTTTTGCCCCCAAATAAGAAAAAATTTCTGCAATTTTATCCCAAAATAAGGGAAATTTCTGCCTTTTTGCCCCAAAATAAGGGGAATTTTTGCTTTTTTTTCTCTGAAATAAGTGAAATTTCTGCAATTTTGCCCTAAAATAAAGGAAATTTCTGCAATTTTTTCCCATAATAAGGGAAATTTCTGCAATTTTGCCCCAAAATAAGGGGAATTTCTGTTTTTGCCCCCAAATAAGGGAAATTTCTGCAATTTTGCCCTAAAATAAGGGGATTTTCTGCATTTTTTGCCAAAAATAAAAGGAATTTCTGACATTTTGCTGTAAAATAAGTGAAATTTCTGCAGTTTTACCCCAAAATAAGGAAAATTTCTGCCTTTTTGCGCAAAAATTAGGGGAATTTCTGCAATTTTGCTCCAAAATACAAAGAATTTCTGCCCTTTTGCCCGAAAATAAAGGGAATGTATACCTTTTTTACATAAAAAAGCAAATTTCTTCATTTTTGCCCCAAAATAAGGGGAATTTCCACCTTTTTGACTCAAAATAAGTGCAATTTCTGCCTTTTCCCCAAAATAAACGAAATTTCTGTCTTTTTGCCCCAAAATAAGGGGAATTTCAGCCTTTTTACCTCAAAATAAGGGGAATTTCTGCCTTTTTGCCCCAAAATATAGGGAATTTCTGACTTTTTGCCCCAAAATAAGATAAATTTCTGCAATTTTGTACCAAAATAAAAAAAATTTCTGCCTTTTTGCCCCCCAAAAAAAATTTCTGCCTATTTTCCCTGAAATACGTGAAATTTCTGCAATTTTGCCCCAAAATAAAGGAAATTTCTACAATTTTGCCCCAATGTAAAGGAAATTTCTGCAATTTTGCCCCAAAATAAGGGGAATTTCTGACTGTTTGCTCCCGAAAAAGGAGATTTTCTGTCTTTTTGCCCCATAATAAGGAGAATTTCTGCCTTTTTGCCCTAAAATTATGAGAATTTCTGCAATTTTGCTTCAAAATACAGGGAATTTCTGTTTTTTAGCCCCAAAATAAAGGGAATTTCTGCATTTTACCTCAAATTGAGAATAATTTCTGCCTTTTGCCTCAAAATAAGGGGAATTTTCTGCCTTTTTGTTTCAAAATAAGAAAAATTTCTTCAATTTTGTACCATAATAAAAGAAATTTCTGCTCTTTGCCCCAAAATAAAAGGAATTTCTGACTTTTTGCCCTGAAATAAATGAAATTTCTGCAATTTTGCCCGAAAATAAGGGAAATTTGTGCCTCTTTGCCCCAAAATAAGAAGAAGTTTTGCCTTTTGCCCCAAAATATGGGGAATTTCAGCATTTTACCTCCAAATAAGAATTTCAGCCCTTTTGCCCCAATATAAGGAAAATTTCTGCAATTTTGCCCCAAAATAAAGGGAATTTCTTCCTTTTTGCCCCAAAATAAAGGATATTTCAGCCTTTTTACCTGAAAATAAGTGAAATTTCTGCAATTTTGCCCCAAATAAGGGAAATTTCTGCAATTTTGCCTCAAAATAAGGTAAATTCCTGCAATTTTGCCCCAAAATAAGTGGAATTTCTGAGTTTTGTCCCAAAATAAGGAGAATTTCTGTCTTTTTGCCCCAACATATAGGGAATTTCTGCCTTTTTGCCCAACAATTAGGGGAATTTCTTCATTTTTGCTTCAAAATAAGGGGAATTTTTGCCTTTTTGCCTCTAAAGAAGTGGAATTTCTGTATTTTCCTTCCAAAACAAAGGGAATTTCTGTGTTTTTTGCCCCAAAATAAGGAAAATTTCTGACTTATTACCCTGAAATAAGTTAAATGTTTGCAATTTTGCCCCAAAATAAGGGAAATTTCTGCCTTTTTGCCCTAAAATAAGGGGAATTTCAGCCTTTTTACCTCAAAATAAGGGGAATTTCTGCATTTTTGCCACAAAATATTAGGAATTTCTGCCTTTTTGCCCCAAAATAAGAAAAATTTCTGCCATTTTTACCTGAAATAAGTGAAATTTCTCCAATTGTGCCCCAAAATAAGTAAAATTTCTGCAATTTTGCCCCAAAATAAGGGAAATTTCTGGAATTTTGCCCCAAAATAAGTGGAATATCTGAGTTTTGCCCCAAAATAAGGAGAATTTCTGTCTTTTTGCCCCAACATATAGGGAATTTCTGCCTTTTTGCCCCACAATTAGGGGATCTTCTTCAATTCTGCTCCAAAATAGGGGGAATTTCTGCTTTTTTGCCCGAAAATAAGGGGAATGTATACCTTTTGCCACAAAAAAGAGAAATTTCTTCATTTTTGCCCCAAAATAAGAGGAATTTCTGCCTTCTTACCTCAAAATAAGTGAAATTTCTGCCTTTTTACCTAAAAATGAACGGAATTTCTGTCTTTTTGCCCCAAAATAAAAGGAATTTTTGAATTTTGCCCTAAAATAAGTGAAATTTCTGCAATTTTGTCCCAAAATAAGGGAAATTTCTGACTTTTTTGCCACAAAATAAAGGGAATTTCTGTATTTTTGCCCCAAAATAAGGGGAATTTCAGCATTTTACCTCATAATAAGGCAAATCTCTGCATTTTTGCCCCAAAATATGGGGAATTTCTTCATTTTTGCCCCAAAATAAAGAAAATTTCTGCAATTTTGTACCAAAATAAAAGAAATTTCTGCCTTTTTGCCCCAAAATAAGAGAAATTTCTGCATTTTTTCCCTGAAATAAGTGAAATTTCTGCAATTTTGCCCCAAAATAAGGGAAATTTCTGCAATTTTGCCCCAAAATAAAGAAAATTTTTGCAATTTTGTACCAAAATAAAAGAAATTTCTGCCTTTTTGCCCCAAAATAAGAGAAATTTCTGCACTTTTTCCCTGAAATAAGTGAAATTTCTGCAATTTTGCCCCAAAATAAGAGAAATTTCTGCAATTTTGCCCCAAAATAAAGAAAATTTCTGCAATTTTACCCCAAAATAAGGGGAATTTCTGACTTTTTGCCCTGAAATAAGGAGAATTTCTGTCTTTTTGTTCCAAAATAATGTGAATTTCTGCATTTTCCTTTAAAATTAGGGAAATATGTGCAATTTTCCTTCAAAATACGGGGAAATCTGCCTTATTGCACAAAAATAAAGGGAATTTCTCCATTTTTGCACCAATATAAGGGGAATTTCTGAAATTTAGCTTTAAAATACGGGGAATTTCTGCGTTATTGTCCGAAATAAAGTGGAATTTCTGCCTTTTTGCCCTGAAATATTTGAAATTTCTGCAATTTTACCCCAAAATAAGGGGAATTTCTGTTTTTGGCCCCAAAATTAAGGGAATTTCTGCTTTTTGCCCCAAAATAAGGCAAATATCTGACTTTTTGCCCAGAAATAATTGAAATTTCTGCAATTTTGCCCCAAAATAATAGGAATTTCTGCCTTTTTGCCGAAAATAAGGGGAATTTCAGCATTTTACCTTCAAATAAGGGGAATTTCTGCCTTTTTGCCACAAAATAAGGGGAATTTCTGCCCTATTGCCCTTAAATAAGGAAAATTTCTGCTTTTCTGCCCCAATTAACGGGAATTTCTGCCTTTTTGCCACAAAGTAAAGGGAATTTCTGCCTTTTTGCCCCAAAATAACGGGAATTTCAGCCTTTTTACCTCAAAATAAGGGGAATTTCTGCCTTTTTCCCCAAAATATAGGTAATTTTTGCCTTTTTGTTCCAAAATAAGGAAAATTTCTACAATTTTGTATCAAAAGAAAAGAAATTTCTGTTTTTGCCCGAAAATAAAAGGAATTTCTGACTTTTTGCCCTGAAATAAATGAAATTCCTGCAATTATGCCCGAAAATAAGGGAAATTTGTGCCTTTTTGCCCCCAAATGAGGGGAATTTCTGCCTTTTTGCCCCAAAATATGGGGAATTTCAGGATTTTACCTCAAAATAAGGGGAATTTCAGCCTTTTTGCACCAAAATATGGGGAATTTCTGCCATTTTGCCACAAAATAAGAAAAATTTCTGCAAGTCTGTAACAATATAAAAGAAATTTCTAAAATTTTGCCCCAAAATAAAGGAAATTTCTGATTTTTGCCCCAAAATAAAAAGAATTTCTCTATTTTTGCCCCAAAATAAAGGGAAATTCTGCCTTTTTGCCCCAAAATTAGGGGAGTTTCTGCAATTTTGCTCCAAAATACGAGAAATTTCTGCCTTTTTACCCGAAATTAGGTGGATTTTCTGCCTTTTTGCCCCCAAATAAGAAAAAATTTCTGCAATTTTATCCCAAAATAAGGGAAATTTCTGCCTTTTTGCCCCAAAATAAGGGGAATTTTTGCTTTTTTTTCTCTGAAATAAGTGAAATTTCTGCAATTTTGCACTAAAATAAAGGAAATTTCTGCAATTTTTTCCCATAATAAGGGAAATTTCTGCAATTTTGCCCCAAAATAAGGGGAATTTCTGTTTTTGCCCCCAAATAAGGGAAATTTCTGCAATTTTGCCCTAAAATAAGGGGATTTTCTGCATTTTTTGCGAAAATAAGGGGAATTTCTGACATTTTGCCGCCAAATAAGTGAAATTTCTGCAGTTTTACCCCAAAATAAGGAAAATTTCTGCCTTTTTGCCCAAAAATTAGGGAAATTTCTGCAATTTTGCTCCAAAATACAAAGAATTTCTGCCATTTGCCCGAAAATAAAGGGAATGTATACCTTTTTGCCATAAAAAAGCAAATTTCTTCATTTTTGCCCCAAAATAAGGGGATTTTCCACCTTTTTGACTCAAAATAAGTGCAATTTCTGCCTTTTCCCCAATATAAACGAAATTTCTGTATTTTTGCCCCAAAATAAGGGGAATTTCAGCCTTATTACCTCAAAATCAGGGGAATTTCTGCCTTTTTGCCCCAAAATATGGGGAATTTCTGACTTTTTGCCCCAAAATAAGAAAAATTTCTGCAATTTTGTACCAAAATAAAAAAAATTTCTGCCTTTTTGCCCCCCCCCCCAAAAAAAATTTCTACCTTTTTTCCCTGAAATACGTGAAATTTCTGCAATTTTGCCCCAAAATAAGGGAAATTTCTGCAATTTTGCCCCAATGTAAAGGAAATTTCTGCAATTTTGCCCCAAAATAAGGGGAATTTCTGACTGTTTGCTCCCGAAAAAGGAGATTTTCTGTCTTTTTGCCCCAAAATAAAAAGAATTTCTGCCTTTTTGCCCGAAAATTATGAGTATTTCTGCAATTTTGCTTCAAAATACAGGGAATTTCTGCCTTTTAGCCCCAAAATAAAGGGAATTTCTGCATTTTACCTCAAATTGAGAATAATTTCTGCCTTTTGCCTCAAAATAAGGGGAATTTTCTGCCTTTTTGTTTCAAAATAAGAAAAATTTCTTCAATTTTGTACCATAATAAAAGAAATTTCTGCTCTTTGCCCCAAAATAAAAAAAATTTCTGACCTTTTGCCCTGAAATAAATGAAATTTCTGCAATTTTGCCCGAAAATAAGGGAAATTTGTGCCTCTTTGCCCCAAAATAAGAAGAAGTTTTGCCTTTTGCCCCAAAATATGGGGAATTTCAGCATTTTACCTCAAAATAAGAATTTCAGCCCTTTTGCCCCAAAATAAGGAAAATTTCTGCAATTTTGCCCCAAAATAAGGGGAATTTCTTCTTTTTTGCCCCAAAATAAAGGATATTTCAGCCTTTTTACCTGAAAATAAGTGAAATTTCTGCAATTTTACCCCAAATAAGGAAAATTTCTGCAATTTTGCCTCAAAATAAGGTAAATTCCTGCAATTTTGCCCCAAAATAAGTGGAATTTCTGAGTTTTGTCCCAAAATAAGGAGAATTTCTGTCTTTTTTCCCCAACATATAGGGAATTTCTGCCTTTTGGCCCAACAATTAGGGGAATTTCTTCATTTTTGCTTCAAAATAAGGGGAATTTCTGCCTTTTTGTCTCTAAAGAAGTGGAATTTCTGTATTTTCCTTCCAAAACAAAGGGAATTTCTGTCTTTTTTGCCCCAAAATAAGGAACATTTCTGACTTATTACCCAGAAATAAGTGAAATGTTTGCACTTTTGCCCCAAAATTAGGGAAATTTCTGCCTTTTTGCCCCCAAATAAGGGGAATTTCAGCCTTTTTACCTCAAAATAAGGGGAATTTCTGCATTTTTGCCACAAAATATTAGGAATTTCTGCCTTTTTGCCCCAAAATAAGAAAAATTTCTGCCATTTTTACCTGAAATAAGTGAAATTTCTGCAATTTTGCCCCAAAATAAGTAAAATTTCTGCAATTTTGCCCCAAAATAAGGGAAATTTCTGGAATTTTGCCCCAAAATAAGTGGAATTTCTGAGTTTTGCCCCAAAATAAGGAGAATTTCTGTCTTTTTGCCCCAACATATAGGGAATTTCTGCCTTTTTGCCCCACAATTAGGGGATTTTCTTCAATTCTGCTCCAAAATACGGGGAATTTCTGCTTTTTTTGCCCGAAAATAAGGGGAATGTATACCTTTTGCCACAAAAAAGAGAAATTTCTTCATTTTTGCCCCCAAATAAGAGGAATTTCTGCCTTCTTACCTCAAAATAAGTGAAATTTCTGCCTTTTTACCTAAAAATGTACGGAATTTCTGTCTTTTTGCCCTAAAATAAAAGGAATTTTTGAATTTTGCCCTGAAATAAGTGAAATTTCTGCAATTTTGCCCCAAAATAAGGGAAATTTCTGCCTTTTTGCCACAAAATATAGGGAATTTCTGTATTTTTGCCCCAAAATAAGGGGAATTTCAGCATTTTACCTCATAATAAGGCAAATCTCTTCCTTTTTGCCCCAAAATATGGGGAATTTCTTCATTTTTGCCCCAAAATAAAGAAAATTTCTGCAATTTTGTACCAAAATAAAAGAAATTTCTGCCTTTTTGCCCCAAAATAAGAGAAATTTCTGCACTTTTTCCCTGAAATAAGTGAAATTTCTGCAATTTTGCCCCAAAATAAGGGAAATTTCTGCAATTTTGCCCCAAAATAAAGAAAATTTCTGCAATTTTGTACCAAAATAA
This sequence comes from Micromys minutus, assembly GCF_963924665.1. NCBI lineage: Eukaryota > Metazoa > Chordata > Mammalia > Rodentia > Muridae > Micromys > Micromys minutus. The sequence continues at coordinate 616,084 of NW_027667596.1, forward strand.
AAGAAATTTCTGCCTTTTTGCCCCAAAATAAGAGAAATTTCTGCACTTTTTCCCTGAAATAAGTGAAATTTCTGCAATTTTGCCCCAAAATAAGAGAAATTTCTGCAATTTTGCCCCAAAATAAAGAAAATTTCTGCAATTTTACCCCAAAATAAGGGGAATTTCTGACTTTTTGCCCTGAAATAAGGAGAATTTCTGTCTTTTTGTTCCAAAATAATGTGAATTTCTGCATTTTCCTTCAAAATTAGGGAAATATGTGCAATTTTGCTTCAAAATACGGGGAAATCTGCCTTATTGCACAAAAATAAAGGGAATTTCTCCATTTTTGCACCAATATAAGGGGAATTTCTGAAATTTAGCTTTAAAATACGGGGAATTTCTGCGTTATTGTCCGAAATAAAGTGGAATTTCTGCCTTTTTGCCCTGAAATATTTGAAATTTCTGCAATTTTACCCCAAAATAAGGGGAATTTCTGTTTTTGGCCCCAAAATTAAGGGAATTTCTGCTTTTTGCCCCAAAATAAGGCAAATATCTGACTTTTTGCCCAGAAATAATTGAAATTTCTGCAATTTTGCCCCAAAATAATAGGAATTTCTGCCTTTTTGCCGAAAATAAGGGGAATTTCAGCATTTTACCTTCAAATAAGGGGAATTTATGCCTTTTTGCCACAAAATAAGGGGAATTTCTGCCCTATTGCCCTTAAATAAGGAAAATTTCTGCTTTTCTGCCCCAATTAACGGGAATTTCTGCCCTTTTGCCACAAAGTAAAGGGAATTTCTGCCTTTATGCCCCAAAATAACGGGAATTTCAGCCTTTTTACCTCAAAATAAAAGGAATTTCTGCCTTTTTCCCCAAAATATGGGTAATTTTTGCCTTTTTGTTCCAAAATAAGGAAAATTTCTACAATTTTGTATCAAAATAAAGGAAATTTCTGTTTTTGCCCCAAAATAAAAGGAATTTCTGACTTTTTGCCCTGAAATAAATGAAATTCCTGCAATTATGCCCGAAAATAAGGGAAATTTGGGCCTTTTTGCCCCCAAATGAGGGGAATTTCTGCCTTTTTGCCCCAAAATATGGGGAATTTCAGGATTTTACCTCAAAATAAGGGGAATTTCAGCCTTTTTGCACCAAAATATGGGGAATTTCTGCCTTTTTGCCACAAAATAAGAAAAATTTCTGCAAGTCTGTAACAATATAAAAGAAATTTCTAAAATTTTGCCCCAAAATAAAGGAAATTTCTGATTTTTGCCCCAAAATAAAAAGAATTTCTCTATTTTTGCCACAAAATAAAGGGAAATTCTGCCTTTTAGCCCCAAAATTAGGGGAGTTTCTGCAATTTTGCTCCAAAATACGAGAAATTTCTGCCTTTTTACCCGAAATTAAGTGGATTTTCTGCCATTTTGCCCCCAAATAAGGGAAATTTCTGCAATTTTATCCCAAAATAAGGGAAATTTCTGCCTTTTTGCCCCAAAATAGGGGAATTTCTGCCGTTTTGCCCTGAAATATGTGAAATTTCTGCAATTTTACCCCAAAATAAGGTGAATTTCTGCCTTTTTGCCCCAAAATAATGGGAATTTCTGCCTTTTTGCCCCAAAATAAGAAAAATTTTTGCTTTTTTTCTCTGAAATAAGTGAAATTTCTGCAATTTTGCCCTAAAATTAGGGAAATTTCTGCAATTTTTCCCCATAATAAGGGAAATTTCTGCAATTTTGCCCCAAAATAAGGGGAATTTCTGTTTTTGTCCCCAAATAAGGGAAATTTCTGCAATTTTGCCCTAAAATAAGGGGATTTTCTGCATTTTTTGCCAAAAATAAGGGGAATTTCTGACATTTTGCCGCAAAATAAGTGCAATTTCTGCAGTTTTACCCCAAAATAAGGAAAATTTCTGCCTTTTTGCCGAAAAATTAGGGGAATTTCTGCAATTTTGCTCCAAAATACAAAGAATTTCTTCCTTTTTGCCCGAAAATAAAGGGAATGTATACCTTTTTGCCATAAAAAAGAAAATTTCTTCATTTTTGCCCCAAAATAAGGGGATTTTCCACCTTTTTGACTCAAAATAAGTGCAATTTCTGCCTTTTCCCCAAAATAAACGAAATTTCTGCCTTTTTGCCCCAAAATAAGGGGAATTTCAGCCTTATTACCTCAAAATAAGGGGAATTTCTGCCTTTTTGCCCCAAAATATGGGGAATTTCTGACTTTTTGCCCCAAAATAAGAAAAATTTCTGCAATTTTGTACCAAAATAAAAAAAAATTTCTGCCTTTTTGCCCCCCCCAAAAAAATTTCTGCCTTTTTTTTCTCAAATACCTGAAATTTCTGCAATTTTGCCCCAAAATAAGGGAAATTTCTGCAATTTTGCCCCAATGTAAAGGAAATTTCTGCAATTTTGCGCCAAAATAAGGGGAATTTCTGACTGTTTGCTCCCGAAAAAGGAGATTTTCTGTCTTTTTGCCCCAAAATAAGGAGAATTTCTGCCTTTTTGCCCGAAAATTATGAGAATTTCTGCAATTTTGCTTCAAAATACAGGGAATTTCTGCCTTTTAGCCCCAAAATAAAGGGAATTTCTGCATTTTACCTCAAATTGAGAATAATTTCTGCCTTTTGCCTCAAAATAAGGGGAATTTTCTGCCTTTTTGTTTCAAAATAAGAAAAATTTCTTCAATTTTGTACCATAATAAAAGAAATTTCTGCTCTTTGCCCCAAAATAAAAAAAATTTCTGACTTTTTGCCCTGAAATAAATGAAATTTCTGCAATTTTGCCCGAAAATAAGGGAAATTTGTGCCTCTTTGCCCCAAAATAAAAAGAAGTTTTGCCTTTTGCCCCAAAATATGGGGAATTTCAGCATTTTACCTCAAAATAAGAATTTCAGCCTTTTTGCCCCAAAATAAGGAAAATTTCTGCAATTTTGCCCCAAAATAAGGGGAATTTCTTCTTTTTTGCCCCAAAATAAAGGATATTTCAGCCTTTTTACCTGAAAATAAGTGAAATTTCTGCAATTTTGCCCCAAATAAGGGAAATTTCTGCAATTTTGCCTCAAAATAACGTAAATTCCTGCAATTTTGCCCCAAAATAGGTGGAATTTCTGAGTTTTGTCCCAAAATAAGGAGAATTTCTGTCTTTTTTCCCCAACATATAGGGAATTTCTGCCTTTTGGCCCAACAATTAGGGGAATTTCTTCATTTTTGCTTCAAAATAAGGGGAATTTCTGCCTTTTTGTCTCTAAAGAAGTGGAATTTCTGTATTTTCCTTCCAAAACAAAGGGAATTTCTGTCTTTTTTGCCCCAAAATAAGGAAAATTTCTGACTTATTACCCTGAAATAAGTGAAATGTTTGCACTTTTGCCCCAAAATTAGGGAAATTTCTGCCTTTTTGCCCCCAAATAAGCGGAATTTCAGCCTTTTTACCTCAAAATAAGGGGAATTTCTGCAATTTTGCTCCAAAATACTGGGAATTTCTGCTTTTTTGCCCGAAAATAAAAAGAATGCATAACTTTTTGCCATAAAATAGCGAAATTTCTTCATTTTTGCTTCAAAATAATGGGAATTTCTGCTTTTTTGCCTCTAAATAAGTGGAATTTCTGTCCTTTTCCCCAAAAACAAAGGGAATTTCTGTCTTTTTTGCCCCAAAATAAGGTAAATTTCTGACTTATTACCCTGAAATAAGTGAAATTTCTCCAATTTTGCCCCAAAATAAGGAAAATTTCTGCTTTTTTGCCCCCAAATAAGGGAAATTTCAGCCTTTTTACCTCAAAATAAGGGGAATTTCTGCATTTTTGCCACAAAATAAAAGAAATTTCTGTTTTTTTGCCCCAAAATAAGGAAAATTTCTGCCTTTTTTCCCTGACATAAGTGAAATTTCTGCAATTTTGCCCCAAAATAAGTGAAATTTCTGCAATTTTGCCACAAAATAAGGGAAATTTCTGGAAGTTTGCCCCAAAATAAGTGGAATTTCTGTGTTTTGCCCCAAAATAAGGAGAATTTCTGTCTTTTTGCCCTAACATATAGGGAATTTCTGCTTTTTTGCCCCACAATTAGGAGAATTTCTACAATTTTGCTCCATAATACAAGGAATTTCTGTTTTTTAGCCCAAAAATAAGTGGAATGTATACCTTTTGCCACAAAAAAGGGAAATTTCTTCATTTTTACTCCAAAATAAAAGGAATTTCTGCTTTTTTGCCTCTAAAAAAGTGGAATTTCTGTGTTTTTCCCCCAAAACAAAGGGAATTTCGGTCTTTTTTGCCCCAAAATAAGGAAAATTTCTGACTTATTACAATGAAATAAGTGAAATTTCTGCAATTTTGCCTCAAAATAAGGGAAATTTTTGCTTTTTTCCCCCAAATAAGAGAAATTTCAGGCTTTTTACCTCAGAATAAGAGGAATTTCTGCATTTTTCCCCTAAATATGGGAGATTTCTGCATTTTGCCCCACAATAAGAAAATTTTCTGCAATTTTATACCAAAATAAAAGAAATTTCTGCCTTTTTGCACTAAAATAGGAAAAGTTCTGAATTTTTTTCTGAAATAAGTGAAATTTCTGCAATTTTGCCCCAAAATAAGTGAAATTTCTGCAATTTTGCCCCAAAATAAGGGAAATTTCTGGAATTTTGCCCCAAAATAAGTGGAATTTCTGAGTTTTGCTTCAAAATAAGGAGAATTTCTGTCTTTTTGCCCCAACATATAGGGAATTTCTGCCTTTTTGCCCCGCAATTAGGGGATTTTTCTTCAATTCTGCTCCAAAATAGGGGGAATTTCTGCTTTTTTGCCCGAAAATAAGGGGAATGTATACCTTTTGCCACAAAAAGGAGAAATTTCTTCATTTTTGCCCCAAAATAAGAGGAATTTCTGCCTTCTTACCTCAAAATAAGTGAAATTTCTGCCTTTTTACCTAAAAATGAACGGAATTTCTGTCTTTTTGCCCCAAAATAAAAGGAATTTTTGAATTTTGCCCTGAAATAAGTGAAATTTCTGCAATTTTGCCCCAAAATAAGGGAAATTTCTGCCTTTTTGCCACAAAATAAAGGGAATTTCTGTATTTTTGCCCCAAAATAAGGGGAATTTCAGCATTTTACCTCATAATAAGGCAAATCTCTGCCTTTTTGCCAGAAAATATGGGGAATTTCTTCATTTTTGCCCCAAAATAAAGAAAATTTCTGCAATTTTGTACCAAAATAAAAGAAATTTCTGCCTTTTTGCCCCAAAATAAGAGAAATTTCTGCACTTTTTCCCTGAAATAAGTGAAATTTCTGCAATTTTGCCCCAAAATAAGGGAAATTTCTGCAATTTTGCCCCAAAATAAAGAAAATTTCTGCAATTTTGTACCAAAATAAAAGAAATTTCTGCCTTTTTGCCCCAAAATAAGAGAAATTTCTGCACTTTTCCCCTGAAATAAGTGAAATTTCTGCAATTTCGCCCCAAAATAAGAGAAATTTCTGCAATTTTGCCCCAAAATAAAGAAAATTTCTGCAATTTTACCCCAAAAGAAGGGGAATTTCTGACTTTTTGCCCTGAAATAAGGGGAATTTCTGCCTTTTTGCCACAAAATAAGGGGAATTTCTGCCCTATTGCCCTTACATAAGGAAAATTTCTGCTTTTCTGCCCCAATTAACGGGAATTTCTGCCTTTTTGCCACAAAGTAAAGGGAATTTCTGCCTTTTTGCCCCAAAATAACGGGAATTTCAGCCTTTTTACCTCAAAATAAGGGGAATTTCTGCCTTTTTCCCCAAAATATGGGTAATTTTTGCCTTTTTGTTCCAAAATAAGGAAAATTTCTACAATTTTGTATCAAAATAAAAGAAATTTCTGTTTTTGCCCCAAAATAAAAGGAATTTCTGACTTTTTGCCCTGAAATAAATGAAATTCCTGCAATTATGCCCGAAAATAAGGGAAATTTGTGCCTTTTTGCCCCCAAATGAGGGGAATTTCTGCCTTTTTGCCCCAAAATATGGGGAATTTCAGGATTTTACCTCAAAATAAGGGGAATTTCAGCCTTTTTGCACCAAAATATGGGGAATTTCTGCCTTTTTGCCACAAAATAAGAAAAATTTCTGCAAGTCTGTAACAATATAAAAGAAATTTCTAAAATTTTGCCCCAAAATAAAGGAAATTTCTGATTTTTGCCCCAAAATAAAAAGAATTTCTCTATTTTTGCCCCAAAATAAAGGGAAATTCTGCCTTTTAGCCCCAAAATTAGGGGAGTTTCTGCAATTTTGCTCCAAAATACGAGAAATTTCTGCCTTTTTACCCGAAATTAAGTGGATTTTCTGCCTTTTTGCCCCCAAATAAGGGAAATTTCTGCAATTTTATCCCAAAATAAGGGAAATTTCTGCCTTTTTGCCCCAAAATAAGGGGAATTTCTGCCGTTTTGCCCTGAAATATGTGAAATTTCTGCAATTTTACCCCAAAATAAGGTGAATTTCTGCCTTTTTGCCCCAAAATAATGGGAATTTCTGCCTTTTTGCCCCAAAATAAGAAAAATTTTTGCTTTTTTTCTCTGAAATAAGTGAAATTTCTGCAATTTTGCCCTAAAATAAGGGAAATTTCTGCAATTTTTCCCCATAATAAGGGAAATTTCTGCAATTTTGCCCCAAAATAAGGGGAATTTCTGTTTTTGTCCCCAAATAAGGGAAATTTCTGCAATTTTGCCCTAAAATAAGGGGATTTTCTGTATTTTTTGCCAAAAATAAGGGGAATTTCTGACATTTTGCCGCAAAATAAGTGAAATTTCTGCAGTTTTATCCCAAAATAAGGAAAATTTCTGCCTTTTGCCCAAAAATTAGGGGAATTTCTGCAATTTTGCTCCAAAATACAAAGAATTTCTGCCTTTTTGCCCGAAAATAAACGGAATGTATAACTTTTTGCCATAAAAAAGCAAATTTCTTCATTTTTGCCCCCAAATAAGGAGATTTTCCACCTTTTTGACTCAAAATAAGTGCAATTTCTGCCTTTTCCCCAAAATAAACGAAATTTCTGCCTTTTTGCCCCCAAATAAGGGGAATTTCAGCCTTATTACCTCAAAATAAGGGGAATTTCTGCCTTTTTGCCCCAAAATATGGGGAATTTCTGACTTTTTGCCCCAAAATAAGAAAAATTTCTGCAATTTTGTACCAAAATAAAAAAAATTTCTGCCTTTTTGCCCCCCCAAAAAAATATCTGCCTTTTTTTTTCAAATACCTGAAATTTCTGCAATTTTGCCCCCAAATAAGGGAAATTTCTGCAATTTTGCCCCAATGTAAAGGAAATTTCTGCAATTTTGCCCCAAAATAAGGGGAATTTCTGACTGTTTGCTCCCGAAAAAGGAGATTTTCTGTCTTTTTGCCCCAAAATAAGGAGAATTTCTGCCTTTTTGCCCGAAAATTATGAGAATTTCTGCAATTTTGCTCCAAAATACAAAGAATTTCTGCCTTTTTGCCCGAAAATAAAGGGAATGTATACCTTTTTGCCATAAAAAAGAAAATTTCTTCATTTTTGCCCCAAAATAAGAGGAATTTCCACCTTTTTGACTCAAAATAAGTGCAATTTCTGCCTTTTCCCCAAAATAAACGAAATTTCTGTCTTTTTGCCCCAAAATAAGGGGAATTTCAGCCTTTTTACCTCAAAATAAGGGGAATTTCTGCCTTTTTGCCCCAAAATATGGGGAATTTCTGACTTTTTGCCCCAAAATAAGAAAAATTTCTGCAATTTTGTACCAAAATAAAAAAAATTTCTGCCTTTTTGCCCCCCCAAAAAAATATCTGCCTTTTTTTTTTCAAATACCTGAAATTTCTGCAATTTTGCCCCCAAATAAGGGAAATTTCTGCAATTTTGCCCCAATGTAAAGGAAATTTCTGCAATTTTGCCCCAAAATAAGGGGAATTTCTGACTGTTTGCTCCCGAAAAAGGAGATTTTCTGTCTTTTTGCCCCAAAATAAGGAGAATTTCTGCCTTTTTGCCCGAAAATTATGAGAATTTCTGCAATTTTGCTCCAAAATACAAAGAATTTCTGCCTTTTTGCCCGAAAATAAAGGGAATGTATACCTTTTTGCCATAAAAAAGCAAATTTCTTCATTTTTGCCCCAAAATAAGGGGATTTTCCACCTTTTTGACTCAAAATAAGTGCAATTTCTGCCTTTTCCCCAAAATAAACGAAATTTCTGTCTTTTTGCCCCAAAATAAGGGGAATTTCAGCCTTTTTACCTCAAAATAAGGGGAATTTCTGCCTTTTTGCCCCAAAATATGGGGAATTTCTGACTTTTTGCCCCAAAATAAGAAAAATTTCTGCAATTTTGTATCAAAATAAAAAAAATTTCTGCCTTTTTGCCTCCCCAAAAAAATTTCTGCCTTTTTTCCCTGAAATACGTGAAATTTCTGCAATTTTGCCCCAAAATAAGGGAAATTTCTACAATTTTGCCCCAATGTAAAGGAAATTTCTGCAATTTTGCCCCAAAATAAGGGGAATTTCTGACTGTTTGCTCCCGAAAAAGGAGATTTTCTGTCTTTTTGCCCCATAATAAGGAGAATTTCTGCCTTTTTGCCCAAAAATTATGAGAATTTCTGCAATTTTGCTTCAAAATACAGGGAATTTCTGTTTTTTAGCCCCAAAATAAAGGGAATTTCTGCATTTTACCTCAAATTGAGAATAATTTCTGCCTTTTGCCTCAAAATAAGGGGAATTTTCTGCCTTTTTGTTTCAAAATAAGAAAAATTTCTTCAATTTTGTACCATAATAAAAGAAATTTCTGCTCTTTGCCCCAAAATAAAAGGAATTTCTGACTTTTTGCCCTGAAATAAATGAAATTTCTGCAATTTTGCCCGAAAATAAGGGAAATTTGTGCCTCTTTGCCCCAAAATAAAAAGAAGTTTTGCCTTTTGCCCCAAAATATGGGGAATTTCAGCATTTTACCTCAAAATAAGAATTTCAGCCTTTTTGCCCCAAAATAAGGAAAATTTCTGCAATTTTGCCCCAAAATAAGGGGAATTTCTTCTTTTTTGCGCCAAAATAAAGGATATTTCAGCCTTTTTACCTGAAAATAAGTGAAATTTCTGCAATTTTGCCCCAAATAAGGGAAATTTCTGCAATTTTGCCTCAAAATAAGGTAAATTCCTGCAATTTTGCCCCAAAATAAGTGGAATTTCTGAGTTTTGTCCCAAAATAAGGAGAATTTCTGTCTTTTTGCCCCAACATATAGGGAATTTCTGCCTTTTTGCCCAACAATTAGGGGAATTTCTTCATTTTTGCTTCAAAATAAGGGGAATTTCTGCCTTTTTGCCTCTAAAGAAGTGGAATTTCTGTATTTTCCTTCCAAAACAAAGGGAATTTCTGTGTTTTTTGCCCCAAAATAAGGAAAATTTCTGACTTATTACCCTGAAATAAGTGAAATGTTTGCAATTTTGCCCCAAAAAAAGGAAAATTTCTGCCTTTTTGCCCCCAAATAAGGGGAATTTCAGCCTTTTTACCTCAAAATAAGGGGAATTTCTGCATTTTTGCCACAAAATATTAGGAATTTCTGCCTTTTTGCCCCAAAATAAGAAAAATTTCTGCCATTTTTACCTGAAATAAGTGAAATTTCTCCAATTGTGCCCCAAAATAAGTAAAATTTCTGCAATTTTGCCCCAAAATAAGGGAAATTTCTGGAATTTTGCCCCAAAATAAGTGGAATTTCTGAGTTTTGCCCCAAAATAAGGAGAATTTCTGTCTTTTTGCCCCAACATATAGGGAATTTCTGCCTTTTTGCCCCACAATTAGGGGATTTTCTGCAATTGTGCTCCAAAAAACGGGATATTTATGCTTTTTTGCCCGAAAATAAGGGGAATATATACCTTTTGCCACAAAAAAGGGAAATTTCTTCATTTTTGCCCCAAAATAAGAGGAATTTCTGCCTTCTTACCTCAAAATAAGTGAAATTTCTGCCTTTTTACCCAAAAATAAACGGAATTTCTGACTTTTAGCCCCAAAATAAAAGGAATTTTTGAATTTTGCCCTGAAATAAGTGAAATTTCTGCAATTTTGCCCCAAAATAAGGGAAATTTCTGCCTTTTTGCCCCAAAATAAGGGGAATTTCAGCCTTTTTACCTCAAAATAAGGGGAATTTCTGCATTTTTGCCACAAAATATTAGGAATTTTTGCCTTTTTGCCCCAAAATAAGAAAAATTTCTGCCTTTTTTTTATCTGAAATAAGTGAAATTTCTGCAATTTTGCCCCAAAATAAGTGAAATTTCTGCAATTTTGCCCCAAAATAAGGGAAATTTCTGGAATTTTGCTTCAAAATAAGTGGAATTTCTGAGTTTTGCCCCAAAATAAGGAGAATTTCTGTCTTTTTGCCCCAACATATAGGGAATTTCTGCCTTTTTGCCCCACAATTAGGGGATTTTCTGCAATTGTGCTCCAAAAAACGGGATATTTCTGCTTTTTTGCCCGAAAATAAGGAGAATATATACCTTTTGCCACAAAGAAAGAGAAATTTCTTCATTTTTGCCCCAAAATAAGAGGAATTTCTGCCTTCTTACCTCACAATAAGTGAAATTTCTGCCTTTTTACCCAAAAATAAACAAAATTTCTGTCTTTTTGCCCAAAAATAAGAGGAATTTTTGAATTTTGCCCTGAAATAAGTGAAATTTCTGCAATTTTGCCCCAAAATAAGGGAAATTTCTGCCTTTTTGCCACAAAATAAAGGGAATTTCTGTATTTTTGCCCCAAAATAAGGGGAATTTCAGCATTTTACCCCATAATAAGGCGAATCTCTGCCTTTTTGCCCCAAAATATGGGGAATTTCTTTATTTTTGCCCCAAAATAAAGAAAATTTCTGCAATTTTGTACCAAAATAAAAGAAATTTCTGCCTTTTTGCCCCAAAATAAGAGAAATTTCTGCACTTTTTCCCTGAAATAAGTGAAATTTCTGCAATTTTGCCCCAAAATAAGGGAAATTTCTGCAATTTTGCCCCAAAATAAAGAAAATTTCTGCAATTTTACCCCAAAATAAGGGGAATTTCTGACTTTTTGCCCTGAAATAAGGAGAATTTCTGTCTTTTTGTTCCAAAATAATGTGAATTCTTGCATTTTCCTTCAAAATTAGGGAAATATGTGCAATTTTGCTTCAAAATACGGGGAAATCTGCCTTATTGCACAAAAATAAAGGGAATTTCTCCATTTTTGCACCAATATAAGGGGAATTTCTAAAATTTAGCTTTAAAATATGGGGAATTTCTGCGTTATTGTCCAAAATAAAGTGGAATTTCTGCCTTTTTGCCCTGAAATATTTGAAATTTCTGCAATTTTACCCCAAAATAAGGGGAATTTCTGTTTTTGGCCCCAAAATTAAGGGAATTTCTGCTTTTTGCCCCAAAATAAGGCAAATATCTGACTTTTTGCCCAGAAATAATTGAAATTTCTGCAATTTTGCCCCAAAATAATAGGAATTTCTGCCTTTTTGCCGAAAATAAGGGGAATTTCAGCATTTTACCTTCAAATAAGGGGAATTTCTGCCTTTTTGCCACAAAATAAGGGGAATTTCTGCCCTATTGCCCTTAAATAAGGAAAATTTCGCTTTTCTGCCCCAATTAACGGGAATTTCTGCCTTTTTGCCACAAAGTAAAGGGAATTTCTGCCTTTTTGCCCCAAAATAACGGGAATTTCAGCCTTTTTACCTCAAAATAAGGGGAATTTCTGCCTTTTTCCCCAAAATATGGGTAATTTTTGCCTTTTTGTTCCAAAATAAGGAAAATTTCTACAATTTTGTATCAAAATAAAAGAAATTTCTGTTTTTGCCCGAAAATAAAAGGAATTTCTGACTTTTTGCCCTGAAATAAATGAAATTCCTGCAATTATGCCCAAAAATAAGGGAAATTTGTGCCTTTTTGCCCCCAAATGAGGGGAATTTCTGCCTTTTTGCCCGAAAATATGGGGAATTTCAGGATTTTACCTCAAAATAAGGGGAATTTCAGCCTTTTTGCACCAAAGTATGGGGAATTTCTGCCTTTTTGCCACAAAATAAGAAAAATTTCTGCAAGTCTGTAACAATATAAAAGAAATTTCTAAAATTTTGCCCCAAAATAAAGGAAATTTCTGATTTTTGCCCCAAAATAAAAAGAATTTCTCTATTTTTGCCCCAAAATAAAGGGAAATTCTGCCTTTTAGCCCCAAAAGTAGGGGAGTTTCTGCAATTTTGCTCCAAAATACGAGAAATTTCTGCCTTTTTACCCGAAATTAAGTGGATTTTCTGCCTTTTTGCCTCCAAATAAGGGAAATTTCTGCAATTTTATCCCAAAATAAGGGAAATTTCTGCCTTTTTGCCCCAAATAAGGGGAATTTCTGCCGTTTTGCCCTGAAATATGTGAAATTTCTGCAATTTTACCCCAAAATAAGGTGAATTTCTGCCTTTTTGCCCCAAAATAATGGGAATTTCTGCCTTTTTGCCCCAAAATAAGAAAAATTTTTGCTTTTTTTCTCTGAAATAAGTGAAATTTCTGCAATTTTGCCCTAAAATAAGGGAAATTTCTGCAATTTTTCCCCATAATAAGGGAAATTTCTGCAATTTTGCCCCAAAATAAGGGGAATTTCTGTTTTTGTCCCCAAATAAGGGAAATTTCTGCAATTTTGCCCTAAAATAAGGGGATTTTCTGCATTTTTTGCCAAAAATAAGGGGAATTTCTGACATTTTGCCGCAAAATAAGTGAAATTTCTGCAGTTTTACCCCAAAATAAGGAAAATTTCTGCTTTTTGCCCAAAAATTAGGGGAATTTCTGCAATTTTGCTCCAAAATACAAAGAATTTCTGCCTTTTTGCCCGAAAATAAAGGGAATGTATACCTTTTTGCCATAAAAAAGCAAATTTCTTCATTTTTGCCCCCAAATAAGGAGATTTTCCACCTTTTTGACTCAAAATAAGTGCAATTTCTGCCTTTTCCCCAAAATAAACGAAATTTCTGCCTTTTTGCACCAAAATAAGGGGAATTTCAGCCTTATTACCTCAAAATAAGGGGAATTTCTGCCTTTTTGCCCCAAAATATGGGGAATTTCTGACTTTTTGCCCCAAAATAAGAAAAATTTCTGCAATTTTGTACCAAAATAAAAAAAATTTCTGCCTTTTTGCCCCCCCAAAAAAATTTCTGCCTTTTTTTTTTCAAATACCTGAAATTTCTGCAATTTTGCCCCCAAATAAGGGAAATTTCTGCAATTTTGCCCCAATGTAAAGGAAATTTCTGCAATTTTGCCCCAAAATAAGGGGAATTTCTGACTGTTTGCTCCCGAAAAAGGAGATTTTCTGTCTTTTTGCCCCAAAATAAGGAGAATTTCTGCCTTTTTGCCCGAAAATTATGAGAATTTCTGCAATTTTGCTCCAAAATACAAAGAATTTCTGCCTTTTTGCCCGAAAATAAAGGGAATGTATATCTTTTTGCCATAAAAAAGCAAATTTCTTCATTTTTGCCCCAAAATAAGAGGAATTTCCACCTTTTTGACTCAAAATAAGTGCAATTTCTGCCTTTTCCCCAAAATAAACGAAATTTCTGTCTTTTTGCCCCAAAATAAGGGGAATTTCAGCCTTTTTACCTCAAAATAAGGGGAATTTCTGCCTTTTTGCCCCAAAATATGGGGAATTTCTGACTTTTTGCCCCAAAATAAGAAAAATTTCTGCAATTTTGTACCAAAATAAAAAAAATTTCTGCCTTTTTGCCCCCCCAAAAAAATTTCTGCCTTTTTTCCCTGAAATACGTGAAATTTCTGCAATTTTGCCCCAAAATAAGGGAAATTTCTACAATTTTGCCCCAATGTAAAGGAAATTTCTGCAATTTTGCCCCAAAATAAGGGGAATTTCTGACTGTTTGCTCCCGAAAAAGGAGATTTTCTGTCTTTTTGCCCCATAATAAGGAGAATTTCTGCCTTTTTGCCCAAAAATTATGAGAATTTCTGCAATTTTGCTTCAAAATACAGGGAATTTCTGTTTTTTAGCCCCAAAATAAAGGGAATTTCTGCATTTTACCTCAAATTGAGAATAATTTCTGCCTTTTGCCTCAAAATAAGGGGAATTTTCTGCCTTTTTGTTTCAAAATAAGAAAAATTTCTTCAATTTTGTACCATAATAAAAGAAATTTCTGCTCTTTGCCCCAAAATAAAAGGAATTTCTGACTTTTTGCCCTGAAATAAATGAAATTTCTGCAATTTTTCCCGAAAATAAGGGAAATTTGTGCCTCTTTGCCCCAAAATAAAAAGAAGTTTTGCCTTTTGCCCCAAAATATGGGGAATTTCAGCATTTTACCTCAAAATAAGAATTTCAGCCTTTTTGCCCCAAAATAAGGAAAATTTCTGCAATTTTGCCCCAAAATAAGGGGAATTTCTTCTTTTTTGCGCCAAAATAAAGGATATTTCAGCCTTTTTACCTGAAAATAAGTGAAATTTCTGCAATTTTGCCCCAAATAAGGGAAATTTCTGCAATTTTGCCTCAAAATAAGGTAAATTCCTGCAATTTTGCCCCAAAATAAGTGGAATTTCTGAGTTTTGTCCCAAAATAAGGAGAATTTCTGTCTTTTTGCCCCAACATATAGGGAATTTCTGCCTTTTTGCCCAACAATTAGGGGAATTTCTTCATTTTTGCTTCAAAATAAGGGGAATTTCTGCCTTTTTGCCTCTAAAGAAGTGGAATTTCTGTATTTTCCTTCCAAAACAAAGGGAATTTCTGTGTTTTTTGCCCCAAAATAAGGAAAATTTCTGACTTATTACCCTGAAATAAGTGAAATGTTTGCAATTTTGCCCCAAAAAAAGGGAAATTTCTGCCTTTTTGCCCCCAAATAAGGGGAATTTCAGCCTTTTTACCTCAAAATAAGGGGAATTTCTGCATTTTTGCCACAAAATATTAGGAATTTCTGCCTTTTTGCCCCAAAATAAGAAAAATTTCTGCCATTTTTACCTGAAATAAGTGAAATTTCTCCAATTGTGCCCCAAAATAAGTAAAATTTCTGCAATTTTGCCCCAAAATAAGGGAAATTTCTGGAATTTTGCCCCAAAATAAGTGGAATTTCTGAGTTTTGCCCCAAAATAAGGAGAATTTCTGTCTTTTTGCCCCAACATATAGGGAATTTCTGCCTTTTTGCCCCACAATTAGGGGATTTTCTGCAATTGTGCTCCAAAAAACGGGATATTTATGCTTTTTTGCCCGAAAATAAGGGGAATATATACCTTTTGCCACAAAAAAGGGAAATTTCTTCATTTTTGCCCCAAAATAAGAGGAATTTCTGCCTTCTTACCTCAAAATAAGTGAAATTTCTGCCTTTTTACCCAAAAATAAACGGAATTTCTGACTTTTAGCCCCAAAATAAAAGGAATTTTTGAATTTTGCCCTGAAATAAGTGAAATTTCTGCAATTTTGCCCCAAAATAAGGGAAATTTCTGCCTTTTTGCCCCAAAATAAGGGGAATTTCAGCCTTTTTACCTCAAAATAAGGGGAATTTCTGCATTTTTGCCACAAAATATTAGGAATTTTTGCCTTTTTGCCCCAAAATAAGAAAAATTTCTGCCTTTTTTTTATCTGAAATAAGTGAAATTTCTGCAATTTTGCCCCAAAATAAGTGAAATTTCTGCAATTTTGCCCCAAAATAAGGGAAATTTCTGGAATTTTGCTTCAAAATAAGTGGAATTTCTGAGTTTTGCCCCAAAATAAGGAGAATTTCTGTCTTTTTGCCCCAACATATAGGGAATTTCTGCCTTTTTGCCCCACAATTAGGGGATTTTCTGCAATTGTGCTCCAAAAAACGGGATATTTCTGCTTTTTTGCCCGAAAATAAGGAGAATATATACCTTTTGCCACAAAGAAAGAGAAATTTCTTCATTTTTGCCCCAAAATAAGAGGAATTTCTGCCTTCTTACCTCACAATAAGTGAAATTTCTGCCTTTTTACCCAAAAATAAACAAAATTTCTGTCTTTTTGCCCAAAAATAAGAGGAATTTTTGAATTTTGCCCTGAAATAAGTGAAATTTCTGCAATTTTGCCCCAAAATAAGGGAAATTTCTGCCTTTTTGCCACAAAATAAAGGGAATTTCTGTATTTTTTCCCCAAAATAAGGGGAATTTCAGCATTTTACCTCATAATAAGGCAAATCTCTGCCTTTTTGCCCCAAAATATGGGGAATTTCTTTATTTTTGCCCCAAAATAAAGAAAATTTCTGCAATTTTGTACCAAAATAAAAGAAATTTCTGCCTTTTTGCCCCAAAATAAGAGAAATTTCTGCACTTTTTCCCTGAAATAAGTGAAATTTCTGCAATTTTGCCCCAAAATAAGGGAAATTTCTGCAATTTTGCCCCAAAATAAAGAAAATTTCTGCAATTTTACCCCAAAATAAGGGGAATTTCTGACTTTTTGCCCTGAAATAAGGAGAATTTCTGTCTTTTTGTTCCAAAATAATGTGAATTCTTGCATTTTCCTTCAAAATTAGGGAAATATGTGCAATTTTGCTTCAAAATACGGGGAAATCTGCCTTATTGCACAAAAATAAAGGGAATTTCTCCATTTTTGCACCAATATAAGGGGAATTTCTGAAATTTAGCTTTAAAATATGGGGAATTTCTGCGTTATTGTCTGAAATAAAGTGGAATTTCTGCCTTTTTGCCCTGAAATATTTGAAATTTCTGCAATTTTACCCCAAAATAAGGGGAATTTCTGTTTTTGGCCCCAAAATTAAGGGAATTTCTGCTTTTTGCCCCCAAATAAGGCAAATATCTGACTTTTTGCCCAGAAATAATTGAAATTTCTGCAATTTTGCCCCAATGTAAAGGAAATTTCTGCAATTTTGCCCCAAAATAAGGGGAATTTCTGACTGTTTGCTCCCGAAAAAGGAGATTTTCTGTCTTTTTGCCCCATAATAAGGAGAATTTCTGCCTTTTTGCCCAAAAATTATGAGAATTTCTGCAATTTTGCTTCAAAATACAGGGAATTTCTGTTTTTTAGCCCCAAAATAAAGGGAATTTCTGCATTTTACCTCAAATTGAGAATAATTTCTGCCTTTTGCCTCAAAATAAGGGGAATTTTCTGCCTTTTTGTTTCAAAATAAGAAAAATTTCTTCAATTTTGTACCATAATAAAAGAAATTTCTGCTCTTTGCCCCAAAATAAAAGGAATTTCTGACTTTTTGCCCTGAAATAAATGAAATTTCTGCAATTTTTCCCGAAAATAAGGGAAATTTGTGCCTCTTTGCCCCAAAATAAAAAGAAGTTTTGCCTTTTGCCCCAAAATATGGGGAATTTCAGCATTTTACCTCAAAATAAGAATTTCAGCCTTTTTGCCCCAAAATAAGGAAAATTTCTGCAATTTTGCCCCAAAATAAGGGGAATTTCTTCTTTTTTGCGCCAAAATAAAGGATATTTCAGCCTTTTTACCTGAAAATAAGTGAAATTTCTGCAATTTTGCCCCAAATAAGGGAAATTTCTGCAATTTTGCCTCAAAATAAGGTAAATTCCTGCAATTTTGCCCCAAAATAAGTGGAATTTCTGAGTTTTGTCCCAAAATAAGGAGAATTTCTGTCTTTTTGCCCCAACATATAGGGAATTTCTGCCTTTTTGCCCAACAATTAGGGGAATTTCTTCATTTTTGCTTCAAAATAAGGGGAATTTCTGCCTTTTTGCCTCTAAAGAAGTGGAATTTCTGTATTTTCCTTCCAAAACAAAGGGAATTTCTGTGTTTTTTGCCCCAAAATAAGGAAAATTTCTGACTTATTACCCTGAAATAAGTGAAATGTTTGCAATTTTGCCCCCAAAAAAGGGAAATTTCTGCCTTTTTGCCCCCAAATAAGGGGAATTTCAGCCTTTTTACCTCAAAATAAGGGGAATTTCTGCATTTTTGCCACAAAATATTAGGAATTTCTGCCTTTTTGCCCCAAAATAAGAAAAATTTCTGCCATTTTTACCTGAAATAAGTGAAATTTCTCCAATTGTGCCCCAAAATAAGTAAAATTTCTGCAATTTTGCCCCAAAATAAGGGAAATTTCTGGAATTTTGCCCCAAAATAAGTGGAATTTCTGAGTTTTGCCCCAAAATAAGGAGAATTTCTGTCTTTTTGCCCCAACATATAGGGAATTTCTGCCTTTTTGCCCCACAATTAGGGGATTTTCTGCAATTGTGCTCCAAAAAACGGGATATTTATGCTTTTTTGCCCGAAAATAAGGGGAATATATACCTTTTGCCACAAAAAAGGGAAATTTCTTCATTTTTGCCCCAAAATAAGAGGAATTTCTGCCTTCTTACCTCAAAATAAGTGAAATTTCTGCCTTTTTACCCAAAAATAAACGGAATTTCTGACTTTTAGCCCCAAAATAAAAGGAATTTTTGAATTTTGCCCTGAAATAAGTGAAATTTCTGCAATTTTGCCCCAAAATAAGGGAAATTTCTGCCTTTTTGCCCCAAAATAAGGGGAATTTCAGCCTTTTTACCTCAAAATAAGGGGAATTTCTGCATTTTTGCCACAAAATATTAGGAATTTTTGCCTTTTTGCCCCAAAATAAGAAAAATTTCTGCCTTTTTTTTATCTGAAATAAGTGAAATTTCTGCAATTTTGCCCCAAAATAAGTGAAATTTCTGCAATTTTGCCCCAAAATAAGGGAAATTTCTGGAATTTTGCTTCAAAATAAGTGGAATTTCTGAGTTTTGCCCCAAAATAAGGAGAATTTCTGTCTTTTTGCCCCAACATATAGGGAATTTCTGCCTTTTTGCCCCACAATTAGGGGATTTTCTGCAATTGTGCTCCAAAAAACGGGATATTTCTGCTTTTTTGCCCGAAAATAAGGAGAATATATACCTTTTGCCACAAAGAAAGAGAAATTTCTTCATTTTTGCCCCAAAATAAGAGGAATTTCTGCCTTCTTACCTCACAATAAGTGAAATTTCTGCCTTTTTACCCAAAAATAAACAAAATTTCTGTCTTTTTGCCCAAAAATAAGAGGAATTTTTGAATTTTGCCCTGAAATAAGTGAAATTTCTGCAATTTTGCCCCAAAATAAGGGAAATTTCTGCCTTTTTGCCACAAAATAAAGGGAATTTCTGTATTTTTGCCCCAAAATAAGGGGAATTTCAGCATTTTACCCCATAATAAGGCGAATCTCTGCCTTTTTGCCCCAAAATATGGGGAATTTCTTTATTTTTGCCCCAAAATAAAGAAAATTTCTGCAATTTTGTACCAAAATAAAAGAAATTTCTGCCTTTTTGCCCCAAAATAAGAGAAATTTCTGCACTTTTTCCCTGAAATAAGTGAAATTTCTGCAATTTTGCCCCAAAATAAGGGAAATTTCTGCAATTTTGCCCCAAAATAAAGAAAATTTCTGCAATTTTACCCCAAAATAAGGGGAATTTCTGACTTTTTGCCCTGAAATAAGGAGAATTTCTGTCTTTTTGTTCCAAAATAATGTGAATTCTTGCATTTTCCTTCAAAATTAGGGAAATATGTGCAATTTTGCTTCAAAATACGGGGAAATCTGCCTTATTGCACAAAAATAAAGGGAATTTCTCCATTTTTGCACCAATATAAGGGGAATTTCTGAAATTTAGCTTTAAAATATGGAAAATTTCTGCGTTATTGTCCGAAATAAAGTGGAATTTCTGCCTTTTTGCCCTGAAATATTTGAAATTTCTGCAATTTTACCCCAAAATAAGGGGAATTTCTGTTTTTGGCCCCAAAATTAAGGGAATTTCTGCTTTTTGCCCCAAAATAAGGCAAATATCTGACTTTTTGCCCAGAAATAATTGAAATTTCTGCAATTTTGCCCCAAAATAATAGGAATTTCTGCCTTTTTGCCGAAAATAAGGGGAATTTCAGCATTTTACCTTCAAATAAGGGGAATTTCTGCCTTTTTGCCACAAAATAAGGGGAATTTCTGCCCTATTGCCCTTAAATAAGGAAAATTTCGCTTTTCTGCCCCAATTAACGGGAATTTCTGCCTTTTTGCCACAAAGTAAAGGGAATTTCTGCCTTTTTGCCCCAAAATAACGGGAATTTCAGCCTTTTTACCTCAAAATAAGGGGAATTTCTGCCTTTTTCCCCAAAATATGGGTAATTTTTGCCTTTTTGTTCCAAAATAAGGAAAATTTCTACAATTTTGTATCAAAATAAAAGAAATTTCTGTTTTTGCCCGAAAATAAAAGGAATTTCTGACTTTTTGCCCTGAAATAAATGAAATTCCTGCAATTATGCCCAAAAATAAGGGAAATTTGTGCCTTTTTGCCCCCAAATGAGGGGAATTTCTGCCTTTTTGCCCGAAAATATGGGGAATTTCAGGATTTTACCTCAAAATAAGGGGAATTTCAGCCTTTTTGCACCAAAGTATGGGGAATTTCTGCCTTTTTGCCACAAAATAAGAAAAATTTCTGCAAGTCTGTAACAATATAAAAGAAATTTCTAAAATTTTGCCCCAAAATAAAGGAAATTTCTGATTTTTGCCCCAAAATAAAAAGAATTTCTCTATTTTTGCCCCAAAATAAAGGGAAATTCTGCCTTTTAGCCCCAAAAGTAGGGGAGTTTCTGCAATTTTGCTCCAAAATACGAGAAATTTCTGCCTTTTTACCCGAAATTAAGTGGATTTTCTGCCTTTTTGCCTCCAAATAAGGGAAATTTCTGCAATTTTATCCCAAAATAAGGGAAATTTCTGCCTTTTTGCCCCAAATAAGGGGAATTTCTGCCGTTTTGCCCTGAAATATGTGAAATTTCTGCAATTTTACCCCAAAATAAGGTGAATTTCTGCCTTTTTGCCCCAAAATAATGGGAATTTCTGCCTTTTTGCCCCAAAATAAGAAAAATTTTTGCTTTTTTTCTCTGAAATAAGTGAAATTTCTGCAATTTTGCCCTAAAATAAGGGAAATTTCTGCAATTTTTCCCCATAATAAGGGAAATTTCTGCAATTTTGCCCCAAAATAAGGGGAATTTCTGTTTTTGTCCCCAAATAAGGGAAATTTCTGCAATTTTGCCCTAAAATAAGGGGATTTTCTGCATTTTTTGCCAAAAATAAGGGGAATTTCTGACATTTTGCCGCAAAATAAGTGAAATTTCTGCAGTTTTACCCCAAAATAAGGAAAATTTCTGCTTTTTGCCCAAAAATTAGGGGAATTTCTGCAATTTTGCTCCAAAATACAAAGAATTTCTGCCTTTTTGCCCGAAAATAAAGGGAATGTATACCTTTTTGCCATAAAAAAGCAAATTTCTTCATTTTTGCCCCCAAATAAGGAGATTTTCCACCTTTTTGACTCAAAATAAGTGCAATTTCTGCCTTTTCCCCAAAATAAACGAAATTTCTGCCTTTTTGCACCAAAATAAGGGGAATTTCAGCCTTATTACCTCAAAATAAGGGGAATTTCTGCCTTTTTGCCCCAAAATATGGGGAATTTCTGACTTTTTGCCCCAAAATAAGAAAAATTTCTGCAATTTTGTACCAAAATAAAAAAAATTTCTGCCTTTTTGCCCCCCCAAAAAAATTTCTGCCTTTTTTTTTTCAAATACCTGAAATTTCTGCAATTTTGCCCCCAAATAAGGGAAATTTCTGCAATTTTGCCCCAATGTAAAGGAAATTTCTGCAATTTTGCCCCAAAATAAGGGGAATTTCTGACTGTTTGCTCCCGAAAAAGGAGATTTTCTGTCTTTTTGCCCCAAAATAAGGAGAATTTCTGCCTTTTTGCCCGAAAATTATGAGAATTTCTGCAATTTTGCTCCAAAATACAAAGAATTTCTGCCTTTTTGCCCGAAAATAAAGGGAATGTATATCTTTTTGCCATAAAAAAGCAAATTTCTTCATTTTTGCCCCAAAATAAGAGGAATTTCCACCTTTTTGACTCAAAATAAGTGCAATTTCTGCCTTTTCCCCAAAATAAACGAAATTTCTGTCTTTTTGCCCCAAAATAAGGGGAATTTCAGCCTTTTTACCTCAAAATAAGGGGAATTTCTGCCTTTTTGCCCCAAAATATGGGGAATTTCTGACTTTTTGCCCCAAAATAAGAAAAATTTCTGCAATTTTGTACCAAAATAAAAAAAATTTCTGCCTTTTTGCCCCCCCAAAAAAATTTCTGCCTTTTTTCCCTGAAATACGTGAAATTTCTGCAATTTTGCCCCAAAATAAGGGAAATTTCTACAATTTTGCCCCAATGTAAAGGAAATTTCTGCAATTTTGCCCCAAAATAAGGGGAATTTCTGACTGTTTGCTCCCGAAAAAGGAGATTTTCTGTCTTTTTGCCCCATAATAAGGAGAATTTCTGCCTTTTTGCCCAAAAATTATGAGAATTTCTGCAATTTTGCTTCAAAATACAGGGAATTTCTGTTTTTTAGCCCCAAAATAAAGGGAATTTCTGCATTTTACCTCAAATTGAGAATAATTTCTGCCTTTTGCCTCAAAATAAGGGGAATTTTCTGCCTTTTTGTTTCAAAATAAGAAAAATTTCTTCAATTTTGTACCATAATAAAAGAAATTTCTGCTCTTTGCCCCAAAATAAAAGGAATTTCTGACTTTTTGCCCTGAAATAAATGAAATTTCTGCAATTTTTCCCGAAAATAAGGGAAATTTGTGCCTCTTTGCCCCAAAATAAAAAGAAGTTTTGCCTTTTGCCCCAAAATATGGGGAATTTCAGCATTTTACCTCAAAATAAGAATTTCAGCCTTTTTGCCCCAAAATAAGGAAAATTTCTGCAATTTTGCCCCAAAATAAGGGGAATTTCTTCTTTTTTGCGCCAAAATAAAGGATATTTCAGCCTTTTTACCTGAAAATAAGTGAAATTTCTGCAATTTTGCCCCAAATAAGGGAAATTTCTGCAATTTTGCCTCAAAATAAGGTAAATTCCTGCAATTTTGCCCCAAAATAAGTGGAATTTCTGAGTTTTGTCCCAAAATAAGGAGAATTTCTGTCTTTTTGCCCCAACATATAGGGAATTTCTGCCTTTTTGCCCAACAATTAGGGGAATTTCTTCATTTTTGCTTCAAAATAAGGGGAATTTCTGCCTTTTTGCCTCTAAAGAAGTGGAATTTCTGTATTTTCCTTCCAAAACAAAGGGAATTTCTGTGTTTTTTGCCCCAAAATAAGGAAAATTTCTGACTTATTACCCTGAAATAAGTGAAATGTTTGCAATTTTGCCCCAAAAAAAGGGAAATTTCTGCCTTTTTGCCCCCAAATAAGGGGAATTTCAGCCTTTTTACCTCAAAATAAGGGGAATTTCTGCATTTTTGCCACAAAATATTAGGAATTTCTGCCTTTTTGCCCCAAAATAAGAAAAATTTCTGCCATTTTTACCTGAAATAAGTGAAATTTCTCCAATTGTGCCCCAAAATAAGTAAAATTTCTGCAATTTTGCCCCAAAATAAGGGAAATTTCTGGAATTTTGCCCCAAAATAAGTGGAATTTCTGAGTTTTGCCCCAAAATAAGGAGAATTTCTGTCTTTTTGCCCCAACATATAGGGAATTTCTGCCTTTTTGCCCCACAATTAGGGGATTTTCTGCAATTGTGCTCCAAAAAACGGGATATTTATGCTTTTTTGCCCGAAAATAAGGGGAATATATACCTTTTGCCACAAAAAAGGGAAATTTCTTCATTTTTGCCCCAAAATAAGAGGAATTTCTGCCTTCTTACCTCAAAATAAGTGAAATTTCTGCCTTTTTACCCAAAAATAAACGGAATTTCTGACTTTTAGCCCCAAAATAAAAGGAATTTTTGAATTTTGCCCTGAAATAAGTGAAATTTCTGCAATTTTGCCCCAAAATAAGGGAAATTTCTGCCTTTTTGCCCCAAAATAAGGGGAATTTCAGCCTTTTTACCTCAAAATAAGGGGAATTTCTGCATTTTTGCCACAAAATATTAGGAATTTTTGCCTTTTTGCCCCAAAATAAGAAAAATTTCTGCCTTTTTTTTATCTGAAATAAGTGAAATTTCTGCAATTTTGCCCCAAAATAAGTGAAATTTCTGCAATTTTGCCCCAAAATAAGGGAAATTTCTGGAATTTTGCTTCAAAATAAGTGGAATTTCTGAGTTTTGCCCCAAAATAAGGAGAATTTCTGTCTTTTTGCCCCAACATATAGGGAATTTCTGCCTTTTTGCCCCACAATTAGGGGATTTTCTGCAATTGTGCTCCAAAAAACGGGATATTTCTGCTTTTTTGCCCGAAAATAAGGAGAATATATACCTTTTGCCACAAAGAAAGAGAAATTTCTTCATTTTTGCCCCAAAATAAGAGGAATTTCTGCCTTCTTACCTCACAATAAGTGAAATTTCTGCCTTTTTACCCAAAAATAAACAAAATTTCTGTCTTTTTGCCCAAAAATAAGAGGAATTTTTGAATTTTGCCCTGAAATAAGTGAAATTTCTGCAATTTTGCCCCAAAATAAGGGAAATTTCTGCCTTTTTGCCACAAAATAAAGGGAATTTCTGTATTTTTTCCCCAAAATAAGGGGAATTTCAGCATTTTACCTCATAATAAGGCAAATCTCTGCCTTTTTGCCCCAAAATATGGGGAATTTCTTTATTTTTGCCCCAAAATAAAGAAAATTTCTGCAATTTTGTACCAAAATAAAAGAAATTTCTGCCTTTTTGCCCCAAAATAAGAGAAATTTCTGCACTTTTTCCCTGAAATAAGTGAAATTTCTGCAATTTTGCCCCAAAATAAGGGAAATTTCTGCAATTTTGCCCCAAAATAAAGAAAATTTCTGCAATTTTACCCCAAAATAAGGGGAATTTCTGACTTTTTGCCCTGAAATAAGGAGAATTTCTGTCTTTTTGTTCCAAAATAATGTGAATTCTTGCATTTTCCTTCAAAATTAGGGAAATATGTGCAATTTTGCTTCAAAATACGGGGAAATCTGCCTTATTGCACAAAAATAAAGGGAATTTCTCCATTTTTGCACCAATATAAGGGGAATTTCTGAAATTTAGCTTTAAAATATGGGGAATTTCTGCGTTATTGTCCGAAATAAAGTGGAATTTCTGCCTTTTTGCCCTGAAATATTTGAAATTTCTGCAATTTTACCCCAAAATAAGGGGAATTTCTGTTTTTGGCCCCAAAATTAAGGGAATTTCTGCTTTTTGCCCCAAAATAAGGCAAATATCTGACTTTTTGCCCAGAAATAATTGAAATTTCTGCAATTTTGCCCCAAAATAATAGGAATTTCTGCCTTTTTGCCGAAAATAAGGGGAATTTCAGCATTTTACCTTCAAATAAGGGGAATTTCTGCCTTTTTGCCACAAAATAAGGGGAATTTCTGCCCTATTGCCCTTAAATAAGGAAAATTTCGCTTTTCTGCCCCAATTAACGGGAATTTCTGCCTTTTTGCCACAAAGTAAAGGGAATTTCTGCCTTTTTGCCCCAAAATAACGGGAATTTCAGCCTTTTTACCTCAAAATAAGGGGAATTTCTGCCTTTTTCCCCAAAATATGGGTAATTTTTGCCTTTTTGTTCCAAAATAAGGAAAATTTCTACAATTTTGTATCAAAATAAAAGAAATTTCTGTTTTTGCCCGAAAATAAAAGGAATTTCTGACTTTTTGCCCTGAAATAAATGAAATTCCTGCAATTATGCCCAAAAATAAGGGAAATTTGTGCCTTTTTGCCCCCAAATGAGGGGAATTTCTGCCTTTTTGCCCGAAAATATGGGGAATTTCAGGATTTTACCTCAAAATAAGGGGAATTTCAGCCTTTTTGCACCAAAGTATGGGGAATTTCTGCCTTTTTGCCACAAAATAAGAAAAATTTCTGCAAGTCTGTAACAATATAAAAGAAATTTCTAAAATTTTGCCCCAAAATAAAGGAAATTTCTGATTTTTGCCCCAAAATAAAAAGAATTTCTCTATTTTTGCCCCAAAATAAAGGGAAATTCTGCCTTTTAGCCCCAAAAGTAGGGGAGTTTCTGCAATTTTGCTCCAAAATACGAGAAATTTCTGCCTTTTTACCCGAAATTAAGTGGATTTTCTGCCTTTTTGCCTCCAAATAAGGGAAATTTCTGCAATTTTATCCCAAAATAAGGGAAATTTCTGCCTTTTTGCCCCAAATAAGGGAAATTTCTGCCGTTTTGCCCTGAAATATGTGAAATTTCTGCAATTTTACCCCAAAATAAGGTGAATTTCTGCCTTTTTGCCCCAAAATAATGGGAATTTCTGCCTTTTTGCCCCAAAATAAGAAAAATTTTTGCTTTTTTTCTCTGAAATAAGTGAAATTTCTGCAATTTTGCCCTAAAATAAGGGAAATTTCTGCAATTTTTCCCCATAATAAGGGAAATTTCTGCAATTTTGCCCCAAAATAAGGGGAATTTCTGTTTTTGTCCCCTAATAAGGGAAATTTCTGCAATTTTGCCCTAAAATAAGGGGATTTTCTGCATTTTTTGCCAAAAATAAGGGGAATTTCTGACATTTTGCCGCAAAATAAGTGAAATTTCTGCAGTTTTACCCCAAAATAAGGAAAATTTCTGCTTTTTGCCCAAAAATTAGGGGAATTTCTGCAATTTTGCTCCAAAATACAAAGAATTTCTGCCTTTTTGCCCGAAAATAAAGGGAATGTATACCTTTTTGCCATAAAAAAGCAAATTTCTTCATTTTTGCCCCCAAATAAGGAGATTTTCCACCTTTTTGACTCAAAATAAGTGCAATTTCTGCCTTTTCCCCAAAATAAACGAAATTTCTGCCTTTTTGCCCCAAAATAAGGGGAATTTCAGCCTTATTACCTCAAAATAAGGGGAATTTCTGCCTTTTTGCCCCAAAATATGGGGAATTTCTGACTTTTTGCCCCAAAATAAGAAAAATTTCTGCAATTTTGTACCAAAATAAAAAAAATTTCTGCCTTTTTGCCCCCCCAAAAAAATTTCTGCCTTTTTTTTTTCAAATACCTGAAATTTCTGCAATTTTGCCCCCAAATAAGGGAAATTTCTGCAATTTTGCCCCAATGTAAAGGAAATTTCTGCAATTTTGCCCCAAAATAAGGGGAATTTCTGACTGTTTGCTCCCGAAAAAGGAGATTTTCTGTCTTTTTGCCCCAAAATAAGGAGAATTTCTGCCTTTTTGCCCGAAAATTATGAGAATTTCTGCAATTTTGCTCCAAAATACAAAGAATTTCTGCCTTTTTGCCCGAAAATAAAGGGAATGTATATCTTTTTGCCATAAAAAAGCAAATTTCTTCATTTTTGCCCCAAAATAAGAGGAATTTCCACCTTTTTGACTCAAAATAAGTGCAATTTCTGCCTTTTCCCCAAAATAAACGAAATTTCTGTCTTTTTGCCCCAAAATAAGGGGAATTTCAGCCTTTTTACCTCAAAATAAGGGGAATTTCTGCCTTTTTGCCCCAAAATATGGGGAATTTCTGACTTTTTGCCCCAAAATAAGAAAAATTTCTGCAATTTTGTACCAAAATAAAAAAAATTTCTGCCTTTTTGCCCCCCCAAAAAAATTTCTGCCTTTTTTCCCTGAAATACGTGAAATTTCTGCAATTTTGCCCCAAAATAAGGGAAATTTCTACAATTTTGCCCCAATGTAAAGGAAATTTCTGCAATTTTGCCCCAAAATAAGGGGAATTTCTGACTGTTTGCTCCCGAAAAAGGAGATTTTCTGTCTTTTTGCCCCATAATAAGGAGAATTTCTGCCTTTTTGCCCAAAAATTATGAGAATTTCTGCAATTTTGCTTCAAAATACAGGGAATTTCTGTTTTTTAGCCCCAAAATAAAGGGAATTTCTGCATTTTACCTCAAATTGAGAATAATTTCTGCCTTTTGCCTCAAAATAAGGGGAATTTTCTGCCTTTTTGTTTCAAAATAAGAAAAATTTCTTCAATTTTGTACCATAATAAAAGAAATTTCTGCTCTTTGCCCCAAAATAAAAGGAATTTCTGACTTTTTGCCCTGAAATAAATGAAATTTCTGCAATTTTTCCCGAAAATAAGGGAAATTTGTGCCTCTTTGCCCCAAAATAAAAAGAAGTTTTGCCTTTTGCCCCAAAATATGGGGAATTTCAGCATTTTACCTCAAAATAAGAATTTCAGCCTTTTTGCCCCAAAATAAGGAAAATTTCTGCAATTTTGCCCCAAAATAAGGGGAATTTCTTCTTTTTTGCCCCAAAATAAAGGATATTTCAGCCTTTTTACCTGAAAATAAGTGAAATTTCTGCAATTTTGCCCCAAATAAGGGAAATTTCTGCAATTTTGCCTCAAAATAAGGTAAATTCCTGCAATTTTGCCCCAAAATAAGTGGAATTTCTGAGTTTTGTCCCAAAATAAGGAGAATTTCTGTCTTTTTGCCCCAACATATAGGGAATTTCTGCCTTTTTGCCCAACAATTAGGGGAATTTCTTCATTTTTGCTTCAAAATAAGGGGAATTTCTGCCTTTTTGCCTCTAAAGAAGTGGAATTTCTGTATTTTCCTTCCAAAACAAAGGGAATTTCTGTGTTTTTTGCCCCAAAATAAGGACAATTTCTGACTTATTACCCTGAAATAAGTGAAATGTTTGCAATTTTGCCCCAAAAAAGGAAATTTCTGCCTTTTTGCCCCCAAATAAGGGGAATTTCAGCCTTTTTACCTCAAAATAAGGGGAATTTCTGCATTTTTGCCACAAAATATTAGGAATTTCTGCCTTTTTGCCCCAAAATAAGAAAAATTTCTGCCATTTTCACCTGAAATAAGTGAAATTTCTGCAATTTTGCCCCAAAATAAGTAAAATTTCTGCAATTTTGCCCCAAAATAAGGGAAATTTCTGGAATTTTGCCCCAAAATAAGTGGAATTTCTGAGTTTTGCCCCAAAATAAGGAGAATTTCTTTCTTTTTGGCCCAACATATAGGGAATTTCTGCCTTTTTGCCCCACAATTAGGGGATTTTCTGCAATTGTGCTCTAAAAAACGGGATATTTCTGCTTTTTTGCCCGAAAATAAGGAGAATATATACCTTTTGCCACAAAAAAAGAGAAATTTCTTCATTTTTGCCCCAAAATAAGAGGAATTTCTGCCTTCTTACCTCACAATAAGTGAAATTTCTGCCTTTTTACCCAAAAATAAACAAAATTTCTGTCTTTTTGCCCAAAAATAAGAGGAATTTTTGAATTTTGCCCTGAAATAAGTGAAATTTCTGCAATTTTTCCCCAAAATAAGGGAAATTTCTGCCTTTTTGCCACAAAATAAAGGGAATTTCTGTATTTTTGCCCCAAAATAAGGGGAATTTCAGCATTTTACCTCATAATAAGGCGAATCTCTGCCTTTTTGCCCCAAAATATGGGGAATTTCTTCATTTTTGCCCCAAAATAAAGAAAATTTCTGCAATTTTGTACCAAAATAAAAGAAATTTCTGCCTTTTTGCCCCAAAATAAGAGAAATTTCTGCACTTTTTCCCTGAAATAAGTGAAATTTCTGCAATTTTGCCCCAAAATAAGGGAAATTTCTGCAATTTTGCCCCAAAATAAAGAAAATTTCTGCAATTTTACCCCAAAATAAGGGGAATTTCTGACTTTTTGCCCTGAAATAAGGAGAATTTCTGTCTTTTTGTTCCAAAATAATGTGAATTTCTGCATTTTCCTTCAAAATTAGGGAAAAATGTGCAATTTTGCTTCAAAATACGGGGAAATCTGCCTTATTGCACAAAAATAAAGGGAATTTCTCCATTTTTGCACCAATATAAGGGGAATTTCTGAAATTTAGCTTTAAAATATGGGGAATTTCTGCGTTATTGTCCGAAATAAAGTGGAATTATTGCCTTTTTGCCCTGAAATATTTGAAATTTCTGCAATTTTACCCCAAAATAAGGGGAATTTCTGTTTTTGGCCCCAAAATTAAGGGAATTTCTGCTTTTTGCCCCAAAATAAGGCAAATATCTGACTTTTTGCCTAGAAATAATTGAAATTTCTGCAATTTTGCCCCAAAATAATAGGAATTTCTGCCTTTTTGCCGAAAATAAGGGGAATTTCAGCATTTTACCTTCAAATAAGGGGAATTTCTGCCTTTTTGCCACAAAATAAGGGGAATTTCTGCCCTATTGCCCTTAAATAAGGAAAATTTCGCTTTTCTGCCCCAATTAACGGGAATTTCTGCCTTTTTGCCACAAAGTAAAGGGAATTTCTGCCTTTTTGCCCCAAAATAACGGGAATTTCAGCCTTTTTACCTCAAAATAAGGGGAATTTCTGCCTTTTTCCCCAAAATATGGGTAATTTTTGCCTTTTTGTTCCAAAATAAGGAAAATTTCTACAATTTTGTATCAAAATAAAAGAAATTTCTGTTTTTGCCCGAAAATAAAAGGAATTTCTGACTTTTTGCCCTGAAATAAATGAAATTCCTGCAATTATGCCCGAAAATAAGGGAAATTTGTGCCTTTTTGCCCCCAAATGAGGGGAATTTCTGCCTTTTTGCCCGAAAATATGGGGAATTTCAGGATTTTACCTCAAAATAAGGGGAATTTCAGCCTTTTTGCACCAAAATATGGGGAATTTCTGCCTTTTTGCCACAAAATAAGAAAAATTTCTGCAAGTCTGTAACAATATAAAAGAAATTTCTAAAATTTTGCCCCAAAATAAAGGAAATTTCTGATTTTTGCCCCAAAATAAAAAGAATTTCTCTATTTTTGCCCCAAAATAAAGGGAAATTCTGCCTTTTAGCCCCAAAAGTAGGGGAGTTTCTGCAATTTTGCTCCAAAATACGAGAAATTTCTGCCTTTTTACCCGAAATTAAGTGGATTTTCTGCCTTTTTGCCTCCAAATAAGGGAAATTTCTGCAATTTTATCCCAAAATAAGGGAAATTTCTGCCTTTTTGCCCCAAAATAAGGGGAATTTCTGCCGTTTTGCCCTGAAATATGTGAAATATCTGCAATTTTACCCCAAAATAAGGTGAATTTCTGCCTTTTTGCCCCAAAATAATGGGAATTTCTGCCTTTTTGCCCCAAAATAAGAAAAATTTTTGCTTTTTTTCTCTGAAATAAGTGAAATTTCTGCAATTTTGCCCTAAAATAAGGGAAATTTCTGCAATTTTTCCCCATAATAAGGGAAATTTCTGCAATTTTGCCCCAAAATAAGGGGAATTTCTTTTTTTGTCCCCAAATAAGGGAAATTTCTGCAATTTTGCCCTAAAATAAGGGGATTTTCTGCATTTTTTGCCAAAAATAAGGGGAATTTCTGACATTTTGCCGCAAAATAAGTGAAATATCTGCAGTTTTACCCCAAAATAAGGAAAATTTCTGCTTTTTGCCCAAAAATTAGGGGAATTTCTGCAATTTTGCTCCAAAATACAAAGAATTTCTGCCTTTTTGCCCGAAAATAAAGGGAATGTATACCTTTTTGCCATAAAAAAGCAAATTTCTTCATTTTTGCCCCAAAATAAGGGGATTTTCCACCTTTTTGACTCAAAATAAGTGCAATTTCTGCCTTTTCCCCAAAATAAACGAAATTTCTGCCTTTTTGCCCCAAAATAAGGGGAATTTCAGCCTTATTACCTCAAATTGAGAATAATTTCTGCCTTTTGCCTCAAAATAATGGGAATTTTCTGCCTTTTTGTTTCAAAATAAGATAAATTTCTTCAATTTTGTACCATAATAAAAAGAAATTTCTGCTCTTTGCCCCAAAATAAAAGGAATTTCTGACTTTTTGCCCTGAAATAAATGAAATTTCTGCAATTTTGCCCGAAAATAAGGGAAATTTGTGCCTTTTTGCCCCAAAATAAGAAGAAGTTTTGCCTTTTGCCCCAAAATATGGGGAATTTCAGCATTTTACCTCAAAATAAGAATTTCAGCCCTTTTGCCCCAAAATAAGGAAAATTTCTGCAATTTTGCCCCAAAATAAGGGGAATTTCTTCTTTTTTGCCCCAAAATAAAGGATATTTCAGCCTTTTTACCTGAAAATAAGTGAAATTTCTGCAATTTTGCCCCAAATAAGGGAAATTTCTGCAATTTTGCCTCAAAATAAGGTAAATTCCTGCAATTTTGCCCCAAAATAAGTAAAATTTCTGAGTTTTGTCCCAAAATAATGAGAATTTCTGTCTTTTTTCCCCAACATATAGGGAATTTCTGCCTTTTGGCCCAACAATTAGGGGAATTTCTTCATTTTTGCTTCAAAATAAGGGGAATTTCTGCCTTTTTGTCTCTAAAAAATTGGAATTTCTGTATTTTCCTTCCAAAACAAAGGGAATTTCTGTCTTTTTTACCCCAAAATAAGGAAAATTTCTGACTTATTACCCTGAAATAAGTGAAATGTTTGCACTTTTGCCCCAAAATTAGGGAAATTTCTGCCTTTTTGCCCCCAAATAAGGGGAATTTCAGCCTTTTTACCTCAAAATAAGGGGAATTTCTGCATTTTTGCCACAAAATATTAGGAATTTCTGCCTTTTTGCCCCAAAATAAGAAAAATTTCTGCCATTTTTACCTGAAATAAGTGAAATTTCTGCAATTTTGCCCCAAAATAAGTAAAATTTCTGCAATTTTGCCCCAAAATAAGGGAAATTTCTGGAATTTTGCCCCAAAATAAGTGGAATTTCTGAGTTTTGCCCCAAAATAAGGAGAATTTCTGTCTTTTTGCCCCAACATATAGGGAATTTCTGCCTTTTTGCCCCACAATTAGGGGATTTTCTTCAATTCTGCTCCAAAATACGGGGAATTTCTGCTTTTTTTGCCCGAAAATAAGGGGAATGTATACCTTTTGCCACAAAAAAGAGAAATTTCTTCATTTTTGCCCCAAAATAAGAGGAATTTCTGCCTTCTTCCCTCAAAATAAGTGAAATTTCTGCCTTTTTACCTAAAAATGAACGGAATTTCTGTCTTTTTGCCCCAAAATAAAAGGAATTTTTGAATTTTGCCCTGAAATAAGTGAAATTTCTGCAATTTTGCCCCAAAATAAGGGAAATTTCTGCCTTTTTGCCACAAAATGAAGGGAATTTCTGTATTTTTGCCCCAAAATAAGGGGAATTTCAGCATTTTACCTCATAATAAGGCAAATCTCTGCCTTTTTGCCCCAAAATATGGGGAATTTCTTCATTTTTGCCCCAAAATAAAGAAAATTTCTGCAATTTTGTACCAAAATAAAAGAAATTTCTGCCTTTTTGCCCCAAAATAAGAGAAATTTCTGCACTTTTTCCCTGAAATAAGTGAAATTTCTGCAATTTTGCCCCAAAATAAGGGAAATTTCTGCAATTTTGCCCCAAAATAAAGAAAATTTCTGCAATTTTACCCCAAAATAAGGGGAATTTCTGACTTTTTGCCCTGAAATAAGGAGAATTTCTGTCTTTTTGTTCCAAAATAATGTGAATTTCTGCATTTTCCTTCAAAATTAGGGAAATATGTGCAATTTTGCTTCAAAATACGGGGAAATCTGCCTTATTGCACAAAAATAAAGGGAATTTCTCCATTTTTGCACCAATATAAGGGGAATTTCTGAAATTTAGCTTTAAAATACGGGGAATTTCTGCGTTATTGTCCGAAATAAAGTGGAATTTCTGCCTTTTTGCCCTGAAATATTTGAAATTTCTGCAATTTTACCCCAAAATAAGGGGAATTTCTGTTTTTGGCCCCAAAATTAAGGGAATTTCTGCTTTTTGCCCCAAAATAAGGCAAATATCTGCCTTTTGCCTTGAAATATTTGAAATTTCTGCAATTTTGCCCCAAAATAATAGGAATTTCTGCCTTTTTGCCGAAAATAAGGGGAATTTCAGCATTTTACCTTCAAATAAGGGGAATTTCTGCCTTTTTGCCACAAAATAAGGGGAATTTCTGCCCTATTGCCCTTAAATAAGGAAAATTTCTGCTTTTCTGCCCCAATTAAGGGGAATTTCTGCCTTTTTGCCACAAAGTAAAGGGAATTTCTGCCTTTTTGCCCCAAAATAACGGGAATTTCAGCCTTTTTACCTCAAAATAAGGGGAATTTCTGCCTTTTTCCCCAAAATATGGGTAATTTTTGCCTTTTTGTTCCAAAATAAGGAAAATTTCTACAATTTTGTATCAAAAGAAAAGAAATTTCTGTTTTTGCCCGAAAATAAAAGGAATTTCTGACTTTTTGCCCTGAAATAAATGAAATTCCTGCAATTATGCCCGAAAATAAGGGAAATTTGGGCCTTTTTGCCCCCAAATGAGGGGAATTTCTGCCTTTTTGCCCCAAAATATGGGGAATTTCAGGATTTTACCTCAAAATAAGGGGAATTTCAGCCTTTTTGCACCAAAATATGGGGAATTTCTGCCTTTTTGCCACAAAATAAGAAAAATTTCTGCAAGTCTGTAACAATATAAAAGAAATTTCTAAAATTTTGCCCCAAAATAAAGGAAATTTCTGATTTTTGCCCCAAAATAAAAAGAATTTCTCTATTTTTGCCCCAAAATAAAGGGAAATTCTGCCTTTTAGCCCCAAAATTAGGGGAATTTCTGCACTTTTGCTCAAAAATACGAGAAATTTCTGCCTTTTTACCCGAAATTAAGTGGATTTTCTGCCTTTTTGCCCCCAAATAAGGGAAATTTCTGCAATTTTATCCCAAAATAAGGGAAATTTCTGCCTTTTTGCCCCAAAATAAGGGGAATTTCTGCCGTTTTGCCCGGAAATATGTGAAATTTCTGCAATTTTACCCCAAAATAAGGTGAATTTCTGCCTTTTTGCCCCAAAATAATGGGAATTTCTGCCTTTTTGCCCCAAAATAAGAAAAATTTTTGTTTTTTTCTCTGAAATAAGTGAAATTTCTGCAATTTTGCCCTAAAATAAGGGAAATTTCTGCAATTTTTCCCCATAATAAGGGAAATTTCTGCAATTTTGCTCCAAAATAAGGGGAATTTCTGTTTTTGCCCCCAAATAAGGGGAATTTCTGCAATTTTGCTCCAAAATACAAAGGATTTCTGCATTTTTGCCCGAAAATAAAGGGAATGTATACCTTTTTGCCATAAAAAAGCAAATTTCTTCATTTTTGCCCCAAAATAAGGAGATTTTCCACCTTTTTGACTCAAAAAAAGTGCAATTTCTGCCTTTTCCCCAATATAAACGAAATTTCTGTATTTTTGCCCCAAAATAAGGGGAATTTCAGCCTTATTACCTCAAAATAAGGGGAAATTCTGCCGTTTTGCCCCAAAATATGGGGAATTTCTGACTTTTTGCCCCAAAATAAGAAAAATTTCTGCAATTTTGTACCAAAATAAAAAAAATTTCTGCCTTTTTCCCCCCCCCAAAAAAAAATTTCTGCCTTTTTTCCCTGAAAAACGTGAAATTTCTGCAATTTTGCCCCAAAATAAGGGAAATTTCTAACTGTTTGCTCCCGAAAAAGGAGATTTTCTGTCTTTTTGCCCCAAAATAAGGAGAATTTCTGCCTTTTTGCCCGAAAATTATGAGAATTTCTGCAATTTTGCTTCAAAATACAGGGAATTTCTGCCTTTTAGCCCCAAAATAAAGGGAATTTCTGCATTTTACCTCAAATTGAGAATAATTTCTGCCTTTTGCCTCAAAATAAGGGGAATTTTCTGCCTTTTTGTTTCAAAATAAGAAAAATTTCTTCAATTTTGTACCATAATAAAAGAAATTTCTGCTCTTTGCCCCAAAATAAAAAAAATTTCTGACTTTTTGCCCTGAAATAAATGAAATTTCTGCAATTTTGCCCGAAAATAAGGGAAATTTGTGCCTCTTTGCCCCAAAATAAGGAGAAGTTTTGCCTTTTGCCCCAAAATATGGGGAATTTCAGCATTTTACCTCAAAATAAGAATTTCAGCCCTTTTGCCCCAAAATAAGGAAAATTTCTGCAATTTTGCCCCAAAATAAGGGGAATTTCTTCTTTTTTGCCCCAAAATAAAAAATATTTCAGCCTTTTTACCTGAAAATAAGTGAAATTTCTGCAATTTTGCCCGAAATAAGGGAAATTTCTGCAATTTTGCCTAAAAATAAGGTAAATTCCTGCAATTTTGCCCGAAAATAAGTGGAATTTCTGAGTTTTGTCCCAAAATAAGGAGAATTTCTGTCTTTTTTCCCCAACATATAGGGAATTTCTGCCTTTTGGCCAAATAATTAGGGGAATTTCTTCATTTTTGCTTCAAAATAAGGGGAATTTCTGCCTTTTTGTCTCTAAAGAAGTGGAATTTCTGTATTTTCCTTCCAAAACAAAGGGAATTTCTGTCTTTTTTGCCCCAAAATAAGGAAAATTTCTGACTTATTACCCTGAAATAAGTGACATGTTTGCACTTTTGCCCCAAAATTAGGGAAATTTCTGCCTTTTTGCCCCCAAATAAGGGGAATTTCAGCCTTTTTACCTCAAAATAAGGGGAATTTCTGCATTTTTGCCACAAAATATTAGGAATTTCTGCATTTTTGCCCCAAAATAAGAACAATTTCTGCCATTTTTACCTGAAATAAGTGAAATTTCTGCAATTTTGCCCCAAAATAAGTAAAATTTCTGCAATTTTGCCCCAAAATAAAGGAAATTTCTGGAATTTTGCCCCAAAATAAGTGGAATTTCTGAGTTTTGCCCCAAAATAAGGAGAATTTCTCTCTTTTTGCCCTAACATATAGGGAATTTCTGCCTTTTTGCCCCACAATTAGGGGAATTTCTGCATTTTTGCTCCCAAATAATGGGAATTTCAGCCTTTTTACCTCAAAAAGAGGGGAATTTTTGCCTTTTTCCCCAAAATATGGGTAATTTTTGTTTTTTGTTCCAAAATAAGGAAAATTTTTACAATTTTGTATCAAAATAAAATAAATTTCTGCCTTTTTGCCCCAAAATAAATGGAATTTCTGACTTTTTGCCCTGAAATAAATGACATTCCTGCAATTATGCCCGAAAATAAGGGAAATTTGTGCCTTTTTGCCTCCAAATGAGAGGAATTTCTGCTTTTTTCCCCAAAATATGGGGAATTTCAGACTTTTTGCACCAAAGTATGGGGAATTTTTGCCTTTTTGCCACAAAATAAGAAAAATTTCTGCAAGTCTGTAACAATATAAAAGAAATTTCTAAAATTTTGCCCCAAAATAAGGGAAATTTCTGATTATTGCCCTAAAATAAAAAGAATTTCTCTATTTTTGCTTCACAATAAAGGGAAATTCTGCCTTTTTGCCCCAAAATTAGGGGAGTTTCTGCAATTTTGCTCCAAAATACGAGAAATTTCTGCCTTTTTACCCGAAATGAAGTGCATTTTCTGCCTTTTTGCCCCAAAATAAGGGAAATTTCTGCAATTTTATCCCAAAATAAGGGGAATTTCTGCATTTTGCCCCAAAATAAGGGGAATTTCTGCCGTTTTGCCCTGAAATATGTGAAATTTCTGCAATTTTACCCCAAAATAAGGTGAATTTCTGCCTTTTTGCCCCAAAATAATGAAAATTTCTGCCTTTTTGCCCCAAAATAAGAAAATTTTTGCTTTTTTTCTCTGAAATAAGTGAAATTTCTGCAATTTTGCCCTAAAATAAGGGGAATTTCTGCAATTTTTCCCCATAATAAGGAAAATTTCTGCAATTTTGCCCCAAAATAAAGGGAATTTCTGTTTTTGCCCTTAAATAAGGGAGATTTCTGCAATTTTGCCCTAAAATAAGGGGATTTTCTGCCTTTTTTGCCAAAAATAAGGGGAATTTCTGACATTTTGCCGCAAAATAAGTGTAATTTCTGCAGTTTTACCCCAAAATAAGGGGAATTTCTGCCTTTTTACCCAAAAATTAGGGGAATTTCTGCCATTTTGCTCCAAAATACGGGTAATTTCTGCCTTTTTGCCCGAAAGTAAAGGGAATGTATACCTTTTTGCCTTAAAAAAACAAATTTCTTCATTTTTGCCCCAAAATAAGGGGATTTTCCACCTTTTTGACTCAAAATAAGTGCAATTTCTGCCTTTTCCCTAAAATAAACGAAATTTCTGTCTTTTTGCCCCCAAAATAAGGGGAATTTCAGCATTTTTACCTCAAAATAAGGGGAATTTCTGCCTTTTTGCCCCAAAATATTGGGAATTTCTGACTTTTTGCCCCAAAATAAGAAAAATTTCTGCAATTTTGTACCAAAATAAAAAAAATTTCTGCCTTTTTGCCTTCCCAAAAAAAATTTCTGCCTTTTTTCCCTGAAATACGTGAAATTTCTGCAATTTTACCCCAAAATAAGGGAAATTTCTGCAATTTTGCCCCAAAATAAGGGGAATTTCTGACTGTTTGCTCCCGAAAAAGGAGATTTTCTGTCTTTTTGCCCCAAAATAAGGAGAATTTCTGCCTTTTTGCCCGAAAATTATGAGAATTTTTGCAATTTTGCTTCAAAATACAGGGAATTTCTGCCTTTTAGCCCCAAAAATAAGGGAATTTCTGCATTTTACCTCAAATTGAGAATAATTTCTGCCTTTTGCCTCAAAATAAGGGGAATTTTCTGCCTTTTTGTTTCAAAATAAGAAAAATTTCTTCAATTTTGTACCATAATAAAAGAAATTTCTGCTCTTTGCCCCAAAATAAAAGGAATTTCTGACTTTTTGCCCTGAAATAAATGAAATTTCTGCAATTTTGCCCGAAAATAAGGGAAATTTGTGCCTCTTTGCCCCAAAATAAGAAGAAGTTTTGCCTTTTGCCCCAAAATATGGGGAATTTCAGCATTTTACCTCAAAATAAGAATTTCAGCCCTTTTGCCCCAAAATAAGAAAAATTTCTGCAAGTTTGCCCCAAAATAAGGGGAATTTCTTCCTTTTTGCCCCAAAATAAAGGATATTTCAGCCTTTTTACCTGAAAATAAGTGAAATTTCTGCAATTTTGCCCCAAATAAAGGAAATTTCTGCAATTTTGCCTCAAAATAAGGTAAATTCCTGCAATTTTGCCCCAAAATAAGTGGAATTTCTGAGTTTTGTCCCAAAATAAGGAGAATTTCTGTCTTTTTGCCCCAACATATAGGGAATTTCGGCCTTTTGGCCCAACAATTAGGGGAATTTCTTCATTTTTGCTTCAAAATAAGGGGAATTTCTGCCATTTTGCCTCTAAAGAAGTGGAATTTCTGTATTTTCCTTCCAAAACAAAGGGAATTTCTGTCTTTTTTGCCCCAAAATAAAGAAAATTTCTGACTTATTACCCTGAAATAAGTGAAATGTTTGCAATTTTACCCCAAAATAAGGGAAATTTCTGCCTTTTTCCCCCCAAATAAGGGGAATTTCAGCCTTTTTACCTCAAAATAAGGAGAATTTCTGCATTTTTGCCACAAAATATTAGAAATTTCTGCCTTTTTGCCCCAAAATAAGAAAAAATTCTGCCATTTTTACCTGAAATAAGTGAAATTTCTGCAATTTTGCCCCAAAATAAGTAAGATTTCTGCAATTTTGCTTCACAATAAGGGAAATTTCTGGAATTTTGCCCCAAAATAAGTGGAATTTCTGAGTTTTGCCCCAAAATAAGGAGAATTTCTGTCTTTTTGCCCCAACATATAGGGAATTTCTGCCTTTTTGCCCCACAATTAGGGGATTTTCTTCAATTCTGCTCCAAAATAGGGGGAATTTCTGCTTTTTTGCCCGAAAATAAGGGGAATGTATACCTTTTGCCACAAAAAAGAGAAATTTCTTCATTTTTGCCCCAAAATAAGAGGAATTTCTGCCTTCTTACCTCAAAATAAGTGAAATTTCTGCCTTTTTACCCAAAAATAAACGGAATTTCTGTCTTTTTGCCCCAAAATAAAAGGAATTTTTGAATTTTGCCCTGAAATAAGTGAAATTTCTGCAATTTGCCCCAAAATAAGGGAAATTTCTGCCTTTTTGCCACAAAATAAAGGGAATTTCTGTCTTTTTGCCTCAAAATAAGGGGAATTTCAGCATTTTACCTCATAATAAGGGGAATCTCTGCTTTTTTGCCCCAAAATATGGGGAATTTCTGCATTTTCCCCAAAATAAAGAAAATTTCTGCAATTTTGTACCAAAATAAAAGAAATTTCTGCATTTTTTCCCCAAAATAAGAGAAATTTCTGTGCTTTTTCCCTGAAATAAATGAAATTTCTGCAATTTTGCCCCAAAATAAGGGAAATTTCTGCAATTTTGCCCCAAAATAAAGGAAATTTCTGCAATTTTGCCCCAAAATAAGGGGAATTTATTACTTTTTGCCCTGAAATAAGGAGAATTTCTGTCTTTTTGTTCCAAAATAATGTGAATTTCTGCATTTTCCCTCAAAATTACGGGATAATGTGCAATTTTGCTTAAAAATACGGGGAAATCTGCCTTATTGCACAAAAATAGAGGGAATTTCTTCATTTTTGCACCAATATAAGGGGAATTTCTGAAATTTAGCTTTAAAATACGGGGAATTTCTGCGTTATTGTCCGAAATAAAGTGGAATTTCTGCCTTTTTGCCCTGAAATATTTGAAATTTCTGCAATTTTACCCCCAAATAAGGGGAATTTCTGCCTTTTTCCCCCCAAATAAAGGGAATTTCAGCCTTTTTACCTCAAAATAAGGAGAATTTCTGCATTTTTGCCACAAAATATTAGAAATTTCTGCCTTTTTGCCCCAAAATAAGAAAAAATTCTGCCATTTTTACCTGAAATAAGTGAAATTTCTGCAATTTTGCCCCAAAATAAGTAAGATTTCTGCAATTTTGCTTCACAATAAAGGAAATTTCTGGAATTTTGCCCCAAAATAAGTGGAATTTCTGAGTTTTGCCCCAAAATAAGGAGAATTTCTGTCTTTTTGCCCCAACATATAGGGAATTTCTGCCTTTTTGCCCCACAATTAGGGGATTTTCTTCAATTCTGCTCCAAAATAGGGGGAATTTCTGCTTTTTTGCCCGAAAATAAGGGGAATGTATACCTTTTGCCACAAAAAAGAGAAATTTCTTCATTTTTGCCCCAAAATAAGAGGAATTTCTGCCTTCTTACCTCAAAATAAGTGAAATTTCTGCCTTTTTACCCAAAAATAAACGGAATTTCTGTCTTTTTGCCCCAAAATAAAAGGAATTTTTGAATTTTGCCCTGAAATAAGTGAAATTTCTGCAATTTGCCCCAAAATAAGGGAAATTTCTGCCTTTTTGCCACAAAATAAAGGGAATTTCTGTCTTTTTGCCTCAAAATAAGGGGAATTTCAGCATTTTACCTCATAATAAGGGGAATCTCTGCTTTTTTGCCCCAAAATATGGGGAATTTCTGCATTTTCCCCAAAATAAAGAAAATTTCTGCAATTTTGTACCAAAATAAAAGAAATTTCTGCATTTTTTCCCCAAAATAAGAGAAATTTCTGTGCTTTTTCCCTGAAATAAATGAAATTTCTGCAATTTTGCCCCAAAATAAGGGAAATTTCTGCAATTTTGCCCCAAAATAAAGGAAATTTCTGCAATTTTGCCCCAAAATAAGGGGAATTTATTACTTTTTGCCCTGAAATAAGGAGAATTTCTGTCTTTTTGTTCCAAAATAATGTGAATTTCTGCATTTTCCCTCAAAATTACGGGATAATGTGCAATTTTGCTTAAAAATACGGGGAAATC
Organism: Micromys minutus; assembly: GCF_963924665.1. NCBI lineage: Eukaryota > Metazoa > Chordata > Mammalia > Rodentia > Muridae > Micromys > Micromys minutus. The sequence goes on from NW_027667596.1 coordinate 657,359, forward strand.
TGCCTTATTGCACAAAAATAGAGGGAATTTCTTCATTTTTGCACCAATATAAGGGGAATTTCTGAAATTTAGCTTTAAAATACGGGGAATTTCTGCGTTATTGTCCGAAATAAAGTGGAATTTCTGCCTTTTTGCCCTGAAATATTTGAAATTTCTGCAATTTTACCCCAAAATAAGGGGAATTTCTGTTTTTGGCCCCAAAATTAGGGAATTTCTGTTTTTCGCCCCAAAATAAGGCTAATTTCTGACTTTTTGCCCTGAAATAATTGAAATTTCTGCAATATTGCCCCAAAATAATAGGAATTTCTGCCTTTTTGCCGAAAATAAGGGGAAATTCAGCATTTTACCTCCAAATAAGGGGAATTTCTGCCTTTTTGCCACAAAATATGGGGAATTTCTGCCCTATTGCCTTTAAATAAGGAAAATTTCTGCTTTTCTGCCCCAATTAACGGGAATTTCTGCCTTTTTGCCACAAAGTAAAGGGAATTTCTGCCATTTTTTCCCCAAAATTACAGGAATTTCAGCCTTTTTACCTCAAAATAAGGGGAATTTCTGCCTTTTTGCCCAAAATATGGGTAATTTTTGCTTTTTGTTCCAAAATAAGGAAAATTTCTACAATTTTGTATCAAAATAAAAGAAATTTCTGCCTTTTTTCCCCAAAATAAATGGAATTTCTGACTTTTTGCCCTGAAATAAATGAAATTCCTGCAATTATGCCCGAAAATAAGGGAAATTTGTGCTTTTGACCCCAAATGAGAGGAATTTCTGCCTTTTTTCCCCAAAATATGGGGAATTTCAGCCTTTTTGCACCAAAGTATGGGGAATTTCTGCCTTTTTGCCACAAAATAAGAAAAATTTCTGCAAGTCTGTAACAATATAAAAGAAATTTCTAAAATTTTGCGCCAAAATAAGGGAAATTTCTGATTTTTGCCCCAAAATAAAAAGAATTTCTCTATTTTTGCCCCACAATAAAGGGAAATTCTGCCTTTTTGCCCCAAAATTAGGGGAGTTTCTGCAATTTTGCTCCAAAATACGAGAAATTTCTGCCTTTTTACCCGAAATTAAGTGGATTTTCTGCCTTTTTGCCTCCAAATAAGGGAAATTTCTGCAATTTTATCCCAAAATAAGGGAAATTTCTGCCTTTTTGCCCCAAAATAAGGGGAATTTCTGCCGTTTTGCCCTGAAATATGTGAAATTTCTGCAATTTTACCCCAAAATAAGGTGAATTTCTGCCTTTTTGCCCCAAAATAATGGGAATTTCTGCCTTTTTGCCCCAAAATAAGAAAAATTTTTGCTTTTTTTCTCTGAAATAAGTGAAATTTCTGCAATTTTGCCCTAAAATTAGGGAAATTTCTGCAATTTTTCCCCATAATAAGTGAAATTTCTGCAATTTTGCCCCAAAATAAGGGGAATTTCTGTTTTTTTCCCCAAATAAGGGAAATTTCTGCAATTTTGCCCTAAAATAAGGGGATTTTCTGCATTTTTTGCCAAAAATAAGGGGAATTTCTGACATTTTGCCGCAAAATAAGTGAAATTTCTGCAGTTTTACCCCAAAATAAGGAAAATTTCTGCCTTTTTGCCCAAAAATTAGGGGAATTTCTGCAATTTTGCTCCAAAATACAAAGAATTTCTGCCTTTTTGCCCGAAAATAAAGGGAATGTATACCTTTTTGCCATAAAAAAGCAAATTTCTTCATTTTTGCCCCAAAATAAGGGGATTTTCCACCTTTTTGACTCAAAATAAGTGCAATTTCTGCCTTTTCCCCAAAATAAACGAAATTTCTGCCTTTTTGCCCCAAAATAAGGGGAATTTCAGCCTTATTACCTCAAAACAAGGGGAATTTCTGCCTTTTTGCCCCAAAATATGGGGAATTTCTGACTTTTTGCCCCAAAATAAGAAAAATTTCTGCCATTTTGTACCAAAATAAAAAAAATTTCTGCCTTTTTGCCCCCCCCAAAAAAATTTCTGCCTTTTTTTCTCAAATACCTGAAATTTCTGCAATTTTGCCCCAAAATAAGGGAAATTTCTGCAATTTTGCCCCAAAATAAGGGGAATTTCTGACTGTTTGCTCCCGAAAAAGGAGATTTTCTGTCTTTTTGCCCCAAAATAAGGAGAATTTCTGCCTTTTTGCCCGAAAATTATGAGAATTTCTGCAATTTTGCTTCAAAATACAGGGAATTTCTGCCTTTTAGCCCCAAAATAAAGGGAATTTCTGCATTTTACCTCAAATTGAGAATAATTTCTGCCTTTTGCCTCAAAATAAGGGGAATTTTCTGCCTTTTTGTTTCAAAATAAGAAAAATTTCTTCAATTTTGTACCATAATAAAAGAAATTTCTGCTCTTTGCCCCAAAATAAAAAAAAAATTTCTGACTTTTTGCCCTGAAATAAATGAAATTTCTGCAATTTTGCCCGAAAATAAGGGAAATTTGTGCCTCTTTGCCCCAAAATAAGAAGAAGTTTTGCCTTTTGCCCCAAAATATGGGGAATTTCAGCATTTTACCTCAAAATAAGAATTTCAGCCCTTTTGCCCCAAAATAAGGAAAATTTCTGCAATTTTGCCCCAAAATAAGGGGAATTTCTTCTTTTTTGCCCCAAAATAAAGGATATTACAGCCTTTTTACCTGAAAATTAGTGAAATTTCTGCAATTTTGCCCCAAATAAGGGAAATTTCTGCAATTTTGCCTCAAAATAAGGTAAATTCCTGCAATTTTGCCCCAAAATAAGTGGAATTTCTGAGTTTTGTCCCAAAATAAGGAGAATTTCTGTCTTTTTGCCCCAACATATAGAGAATTTCTGACTTTTGGCCCAAAAATTAGGGGATTTTCTTCATTTTTGCTTCAAAATAAGGGGAATTTCTGCCTTTTTGTCTCCAAAGATGTGGAATTTCTGTATTTTCCTTCCAAAACAAAGGGAATTTCTGTCTTTTTTGCCCCAAAATAAGGAAAATTTCTGACTTATTACCCTGAAATAAGTGAAATGTTTGCAATTTTGCCCCAAAATTAGGGAAATTTCTGCCTTTTTGCCCCCAAATAAGGGGAATTTCAACCTTTTTACCTCAAAATAAGGGGAATTTCTGCATTTTTGCCACAAAATATAAGGAATTTCTGCCTTTTTGCCCTAAAATAAGAAAAATTTCTGCCATTTTATCTGAAATAAGTGAAATTTCTGCAATTTTGCCCCAAAATAAGTAAAATTTCTGCAATTTTGCCCCAAAATAAGGGAAATTTCTGGAATTTTGCCCCAAAATAAGTGGAATTTCTGAGTTTTGCCCCAAAATAAGGAGAATTTCTGTCTTTTTGCCCCAACATATAGGGAATTTCTGCCTTTTTGCCCCACAATTAGGGGATTTTCTTCAATTCTGCTCCAAAATACGGGGAATTTCTGCTTTTTTTGCCCGAAAATAAGGGGAATGTATACCTTTTGCCACAAAAAAGAGAAATTTCTTCATTTTTGCCCCAAAATAAGAGGAATTTCTGCCTTCTTCCCTCAAAATAAGTGAAATTTCTGCCTTTTTACCTAAAAATGAACGGAATTTCTGTCTTTTTGCCCCAAAATAAAAGGAATTTTTGAATTTTGCCCTGAAATAAGTGAAATTTCTGCAATTTTGCCCCAAAATAAGGGAAATTTCTGCCTTTTTGCCACAAAATAAAGGGAATTTCTGTATTTTTGCCCCAAAATAAGGGGAATTTCAGCATTTTACCTCATAATAAGGCAAATCTCTGCATTTTTGCCCCAAAATATGGGGAATTTCTTCATTTTTGCCCCAAAATAAAGAAAATTTCTGCAATTTTGTACCAAAATAAAAGAAATTTCTGCCTTTTTGCCCCAAAATAAGAGAAATTTCTGCACTTTTTCCCTGAAATAAGTGAAATTTCTGCAATTTTGCCCCAAAATAAGGGAAATTTCTGCAATTTTGCCCCAAAATAAAGAAAATTTCTGCAATTTTGTACCAAAATAAAAGAAATTTCTACCTTTTTGCCCCAAAATAAGAGAAATTTTGGCACTTTTTCCCTGAAATAAGTGAAATTTCTGCAATTTTGCCCCAAAATAAGAGAAATTTCTGCAATTTTGCCCTAAAATAAGGGGATTTTCTGCATTTTTTGCCAAAAATAAGGGGAATTTCTGACATTTTGCCGCAAAATAAGTGAAATTTCTGCAGTTTTACCCCAAAATAAGGAAAATTTCTGCCTTTTTGCCCAAAAATTAGGGGAATTTCTGCAATTTTGCTCCAAAATACAAAGAATTTCTGCCTTTTTGCCCGAAAATAAAGGGAATGTATACCTTTTTGCCATAAAAAAGCAAATTTCTTCATTTTTGCCCCAAAATAAGGGGATTTTCCACCTTTTTGACTCAAAATAAGTGCAATTTCTGCCTTTTCCCCAAAATAAACGAAATTTCTGCCTTTTTGCCCCAAAATAAGGGGAATTTCAGCCTTATTACCTCAAAACAAGGGGAATTTCTGCCTTTTTGCCCCAAAATATGGGGAATTTCTGACTTTTTGCCCCAAAATAAGAAAAATTTCTGCCATTTTGTACCAAAATAAAAAAAATTTCTGCCTTTTTGCCCCCCCCAAAAAAATTTCTGCCTTTTTTTCTCAAATACCTGAAATTTCTGCAATTTTGCCCCAAAATAAGGGAAATTTCTGCAATTTTGCCCCAAAATAAGGGGAATTTCTGACTGTTTGCTCCCGAAAAAGGAGATTTTCTGTCTTTTTGCCCCAAAATAAGGAGAATTTCTGCCTTTTTGCCCGAAAATTATGAGAATTTCTGCAATTTTGCTTCAAAATACAGGGAATTTCTGCCTTTTAGCCCCAAAATAAAGGGAATTTCTGCATTTTACCTCAAATTGAGAATAATTTCTGCCTTTTGCCTCAAAATAAGGGGAATTTTCTGCCTTTTTGTTTCAAAATAAGAAAAATTTCTTCAATTTTGTACCATAATAAAAGAAATTTCTGCTCTTTGCCCCAAAATAAAAAAAAATTTCTGACTTTTTGCCCTGAAATAAATGAAATTTCTGCAATTTTGCCCGAAAATAAGGGAAATTTGTGCCTCTTTGCCCCAAAATAAGAAGAAGTTTTGCCTTTTGCCCCAAAATATGGGGAATTTCAGCATTTTACCTCAAAATAAGAATTTCAGCCCTTTTGCCCCAAAATAAGGAAAATTTCTGCAATTTTGCCCCAAAATAAGGGGAATTTCTTCTTTTTTGCCCCAAAATAAAGGATATTACAGCCTTTTTACCTGAAAATTAGTGAAATTTCTGCAATTTTGCCCCAAATAAGGGAAATTTCTGCAATTTTGCCTCAAAATAAGGTAAATTCCTGCAATTTTGCCCCAAAATAAGTGGAATTTCTGAGTTTTGTCCCAAAATAAGGAGAATTTCTGTCTTTTTGCCCCAACATATAGAGAATTTCTGACTTTTGGCCCAAAAATTAGGGGATTTTCTTCATTTTTGCTTCAAAATAAGGGGAATTTCTGCCTTTTTGTCTCCAAAGATGTGGAATTTCTGTATTTTCCTTCCAAAACAAAGGGAATTTCTGTCTTTTTTGCCCCAAAATAAGGAAAATTTCTGACTTATTACCCTGAAATAAGTGAAATGTTTGCAATTTTGCCCCAAAATTAGGGAAATTTCTGCCTTTTTGCCCCCAAATAAGGGGAATTTCAACCTTTTTACCTCAAAATAAGGGGAATTTCTGCATTTTTGCCACAAAATATAAGGAATTTCTGCCTTTTTGCCCTAAAATAAGAAAAATTTCTGCCATTTTATCTGAAATAAGTGAAATTTCTGCAATTTTGCCCCAAAATAAGTAAAATTTCTGCAATTTTGCCCCAAAATAAGGGAAATTTCTGGAATTTTGCCCCAAAATAAGTGGAATTTCTGAGTTTTGCCCCAAAATAAGGAGAATTTCTGTCTTTTTGCCCCAACATATAGGGAATTTCTGCCTTTTTGCCCCACAATTAGGGGATTTTCTTCAATTCTGCTCCAAAATACGGGGAATTTCTGCTTTTTTTGCCCGAAAATAAGGGGAATGTATACCTTTTGCCACAAAAAAGAGAAATTTCTTCATTTTTGCCCCAAAATAAGAGGAATTTCTGCCTTCTTCCCTCAAAATAAGTGAAATTTCTGCCTTTTTACCTAAAAATGAACGGAATTTCTGTCTTTTTGCCCCAAAATAAAAGGAATTTTTGAATTTTGCCCTGAAATAAGTGAAATTTCTGCAATTTTGCCCCAAAATAAGGGAAATTTCTGCCTTTTTGCCACAAAATGAAGGGAATTTCTGTATTTTTGCCCCAAAATAAGGGGAATTTCAGCATTTTACCTCATAATAAGGCAAATCTCTGCATTTTTGCCCCAAAATATGGGGAATTTCTTCATTTTTGCCCCAAAATAAAGAAAATTTCTGCAATTTTGTACCAAAATAAAAGAAATTTCTGCCTTTTTGCCCCAAAATAAGAGAAATTTCTGCACTTTTTCCCTGAAATAAGTGAAATTTCTGCAATTTTGCCCCAAAATAAGGGAAATTTCTGCAATTTTGCCCCAAAATAAAGAAAATTTCTGCAATTTTGTACCAAAATAAAAGAAATTTCTGCCTTTTTGCCCCAAAATAAGAGAAATTTTGGCACTTTTTCCCTGAAATATGTGAAATTTCTGCAATTTTGCCCCAAAATAAGAGAAATTTCTGCAATTTTGCCCCAAAATAAAGAAAATTTCTGCAATTTTACCCCAAAATAAGGGGAATTTCTGACTTTTTGCCCTGAAATAAGGAGAATTTCTGCCTTTTTGTTCCAAAATAATGTGAATTTCTGCATTTTCCTTCAAAATTAGGGAAATATGTGCAATTTTGCTTCAAAATACGGGGAAATCTGCCTTATTGCACAAAAATAAAGGGAATTTCTCCATTTTTGCACCAATATAAGGGGAATTTCTGAAATTTAGCTTTAAAATACGGGGAATTTCTGCGTTATTGTCCGAAATAAAGTGGAATTTCTGCCTTTTTGCCCTGAAATATTTGAAATTTCTGCAATTTTACCCCAAAATAAGGGGAATTTCTGTTTTTGGCCCCAAAATTAAGGGAATTTCTGCTTTTTGCCCCAAAATAAGGCAAATATCTGACTTTTTGCCCAGAAATAATTGAAATTTCTGCAATTTTGCCCCAAAATAATAGGAATTTCTGCCTTTTTGCCGAAAATAAGGGGAATTTCAGCATTTTACCTTCAAATAAGGGGAATTTCTGCCTTTTTGCCACAAAATAAGGGGAATTTCTGCCCTATTGCCCTTAAATAAGGAAAATTTCTGCTTTTCTGCCCCAATTAACGGGAATTTCTGCCTTTTTGCCACAAAGTAAAGGGAATTTCTGCCTTTTTGCCCCAAAATAACGGGAATTTCAGCCTTTTTACCTCAAAATAAGGGGAATTTCCGCCTTTTTCCCCAAAATATGGGTAATTTTTGCCTTTTTGTTCCAAAATAAGGAAAATTTCTACAATTTTGTATCAAAATAAAAGAAATTTCTGTTTTTACCCGAAAATAAAAGGAATTTCTGACTTTTTGCCCTGAAATAAATGAAATTCCTGCAATTATGCCCGAAAATAAGGGAAATTTGGGCCTTTTTGCCCCCAAATGAGGGGAATTTCTGCCTTTTTGCCCAAAAATAAAGGGAATTTCTGCATTTTACCTCAAATTGAGAATAATTTCTGCCTTTTGCCTCAAAATAAGGGGAATTTTCTGCCTTTTTGTTTCAAAATAAGAAAAATTTCTTCAATTTTGTACCATAATAAAAGAAATTTCTGCTCTTTGCACCAAAATAAAAGGAATTTCTGACTTTTTGCCCTGAAATAAATGAAATTTCTGCAATTTTGCCCGAAAATAAGGGAAATTTGTGCCTCTTTGCCCCAAAATAAGAAGAAGTTTTGCCTTTTGCCCCAAAATATGGGGAATTTCGGCATTTTACCTCAAAATAAGAATTTCAGCCCTTTTGCCCCAAAATAAGGAAAATTTCTGCAATTTTGCCCCAAAATAAGGGGAATTTCTTCCTTTTTGCCCCAAAATAAAGGATATTTCAGCCTTTTTACCTGAAAATAAGTGAAATTTCTGCAATTTTGCCCTCAAATAAGGGAAATTTCTGCAATTTTGCCTCAAAATAAGGTAAATTCCTGCAATTTTGCCCCAAAATAAGTGGAATTTCTGAGTTTTGTCCCAAAATAAGGAGAATTTCTGTCTTTTTTTCCCCAACATATAGGGAATTTCTGCCTTTTGGCCCAACAATTAGGGGAATTTCTTCATTTTTGCTTCAAAATAAGGGGAATTTCTGCCTTTTTGTCTCTAAAGAAGTGGAATTTCTGTATTTTCCTTCCAAAACAAAGGGAATTTCTGTCTTTTTTGCCCCAAAATAAGGAAAATTTCTGACTTATTACCCTGAAATAAGTAAAATGTTTGCACTTTTGCCCCAACATTAGGGAAATTTCTGCCTTTTTGCCCCCAAATAAAGGGAATTTCAGCCTTTTTACCTCAAAATAAGGGGAATTTCTGCATTTTTGCCACAAAATATTAGGAATTTCTGCCTTTTTGCCCCAAAATAAGAAAAATTTCTGCCATTTTTACCTGAAATAAGTGAAATTTCTGCAATTTTGCCCCAAAATAAGTAAAATTTCTGCAATTTTAGCCCAAAATAAGTGAAATTTCTGAAAATTTGCCCCAAAATAAGTGGAATTTCTGAGTTTTGCCCCAAAATAAGGAGAATTTCTGTCTTTTTGCCCCAACATATAGGGAATTTCTGCCTTTTTGCCCCACAATTAGGGGATTTTCTTCAATTCTGCTCCAAAATACGGGGAATTTCTGCTTTTTTTGCCCGAAAATAAGGGGAATGTATACCTTTTGCCACAAAAAAGAGAAATTTCTTCATTTTTGCCCCAAAATAAGAGGAATTTCTGCCTTCTTACCTCAAAATAAGTGAAATTTCTGCCTTTTTAACCTAAAAATGAACGGAATTTCTGTCTTTTTGCCCTAAAATAAAAGGAATTTTTGAATTTTGCCCTGAAATAAGTGAAATTTCTGCAATTTTGCCCCAAAATAAGGGAAATTTCTGCCTTTTTGCCACAAAATAAAGGGAATTTCTGTATTTTTGCCCCAAAATAAGGGGAATTTCAGCATTTTACCTCATAATAAGGCAAATCTCTGCCTTTTTGCCCCAAAATATGGGGAATTTCTTCATTTTTGCCCCAAAATAAAGAAAATTTTTGCAATTTTGTACCAAAATAAAAGAAATTTCTGCCTTTTTGCCCCAAAATAAGAGAAATTTCTGCACTTTTTCCCTGAAATAAGTGAAATTTCTGCAATTTTGCCCCAAAATAAGGGAAATTTCTGCAATTTTCCCCCAAAATAAAGAAAATTTCTGCAATTTTGTACCAAAATAAAAGAAATTTCTGCCTTTTTGCCCCAAAATAAGAGAAATTTCTGCAATTTTGCCCCAAAATAAAGAAAATTTCTGCAATTTTACCCCAAAAGAAGGAAAATTTCTGACTTTTTGCCCTGAAATAAGGAGAATTTCTGTCTTTTTGTTCCAAAATAATGTGAATTTCTGCATTTTCCTTTAAAATTAGGGAAATATGTGCAATTTTGCTTCAAAATACGGGGAAATCTGCCTTATTGCACAAAAATAAAGGGAATTTCTCCATTTTTGCACCAATATAAGGGGGATTTCTGAAATTTAGTTTTAAAATACAGGGAATTTCTGCGTTATTGTCCGAAATAAAGTGGAATTTCTGCCTTTTTGCCCTGAAATATTTGAAATTTCTGCAATTTTACCCCAAAATAAGGGGAATTTCTGTTTTTGGCCCCAAAATTAAGGGAATTTCTGCTTTTTGCCCCAAAATAAGGCAAATATCTGACTTTTTGCCCAGAAATAATTGAAATTTCTGCAATTTTGCCCCAAAATAATAGGAATTTCTGCCTTTTTGCCGAAAATAAGGGGAATTTCAGCATTTTACCTTCAAATAAGGGGAATTTCTGCCCTATTGCCCTTAAATAAGGAAAATTTCTGCTTTTCTGCCCCAATTAACGGGAATTTCTGCTCTTTTGCCACAAAGTAAAGGGAATTTCTGCCTTTATGCCCCAAAATAACGGGAATTTCAGCCTTTTTACCTCAAAATAAAAGGAATTTCTGCCTTTTTCCCCAAAATATGGGTAATTTTTGCCTTTTTGTTCCAAAATAAGGAAAATTTCTACAATTTTGTATCAAAATAAAAGAAATTTCTGTTTTTGCCCCAAAATAAAAGGAATTTCTGACTTTTTGCCCTGAAATAAATGAAATTCCTGCAATTATGCCCGAAAATAAGGGAAATTTGGGCCTTTTTGCCCCAAAATGAGGGGAATTTCTGCCTTTTTGCCCCAAAATATGGGGAATTTCAGGATTTTACCTCAAAATAAGGGGAATTTCAGCCTTTTTGCACCAAAATATGGGGAATTTCTGCCTTTTTGCCACAAAATAAGAAAAATTTCTGCAAGTCTGTAACAATATAAAAGAAATTTCTAAAATTTTGCCCCAAAATAAAGGAAATTTCTGATTTTTGCCCCAAAATAAAAAGAATTTCTCTATTTTTGCCACAAAATAAAGGGAAATTCTGCCTTTTTGCCCCAAAATTAGGGGAGTTTCTGCAATTTTTCTCCAAAATACGAGAAATTTCTGCCTTTTTACCTGAAATTAAGTGGATTTTCTGCCTTTTTGCCCCCAAATAAGGGAAATTTCTGCAATTTTATCCCAAAATAAGGGAAATTTCTGCCTTTTTGCCCCAAAATAAGGGGAATTTCTGCCGTTTTGCCCTGAAATATGTGAAATTTCTGCAATTTTACCCCAAAATAAGGTGAATTTCTGCCTTTTTGCCCCAATATAATGGGAATTTCTGCCTTTTTGCCCCAAAATAAGAAAAATTTTTGCTTTTTTTTTCTGAAATAAGTGAAATTTCTGCAATTTTGCCCTAAAATAAGGGAAATTTCTGCAATTTTTCCCCATAATAAGGGAAATTTCTGCAATTTTGCCCCAAAATAAGGGGAATTTCTGTTTTTGTCCCCAAATAAGGGAAATTTCTGCAATTTTGCCCTAAAATAAGGGGATTTTCTGCATTTTTTGCCAAAAATAAGGGGAATTTCTGACATTTTGCCCCAAAATAAGTGAAATTTCTGCAGTTTTACCCCAAAATAAGGAAAATTTCTGCATTTTTGCCCAAAAATTAGGGGAATTTCTGTATTTTTGCCCCAATATAATGGGAATTTCTGCCTTTTTGCCCCAAAATAAGAAAAATTTTTGCTTTTTTTTTCTGAAATAAGTGAAATTTCTGCAATTTTGCCCTAAAATAAGGGAAATTTCTGCAATTTTTCCCCATAATAAGGGAAATTTCTGCAATTTTGCCCCAAAATAAGGGGAATTTCTGTTTTTGTCCCCAAATAAGGGAAATTTCTGCAATTTTGCCCTAAAATAAGGGGATTTTCTGCATTTTTTGCCAAAAATAAGGGGAATTTCTGACATTTTGCCCCAAAATAAGTGAAATTTCTGCAGTTTTACCCCAAAATAAGGAAAATTTCTGCCTTTTTGCCCAAAAATTAGGGGAATTTCTGCAATTTTGCTCCAAAATACAAAGAATTTCTGCCTTTTTGCCCGAAAATAAAGGGAATGTATACCTTTATGCCATAAAAAAGCAAATTTCTTCATTTTTGCCCCAAAATAAGGGGATTTTCCACCTTTTTGACTCAAAATAAGTGCAATTTCTGCCTTTTCCCCAAAATAAACGAAATTTCTGCCTTTTTGCCCCAAAATTAGGGGAGTTTCTGCAATTTTGCTCCAAAATACGAGAAATTTCTGCCTTTTTACCTGAAATTAAGTGGATTTTCTGCCTTTTTGCCCCCAAATAAGGGAAATTTCTGCAATTTTATCCCAAAATAAGGGAAATTTCTGCCTTTTTGCCCCAAAATAAGGGGAATTTCTGCCGTTTTGCCCTGAAATATGTGAAATTTCTGCAATTTTACCCCAAAATAAGGTGAATTTCTGCCTTTTTGCCCCAATATAATGGGAATTTCTGCCTTTTTGCCCCAAAATAAGAAAAATTTTTGCTTTTTTTTTCTGAAATAAGTGAAATTTCTGCAATTTTGCCCTAAAATAAGGGAAATTTCTGCAATTTTTCCCCATAATAAGGGAAATTTCTGCAATTTTGCCCCAAAATAAGGGGAATTTCTGTTTTTGTCCCCAAATAAGGGAAATTTCTGCAATTTTGCCCTAAAATAAGGGGATTTTCTGCATTTTTTGCCAAAAATAAGGGGAATTTCTGACATTTTGCCCCAAAATAAGTGAAATTTCTGCAGTTTTACCCCAAAATAAGGAAAATTTCTGCCTTTTTGCCCAAAAATTAGGGGAATTTCTGCCTTTTTGCCCCAATATAATGGGAATTTCTGCCTTTTTGCCCCAAAATAAGAAAAATTTTTGCTTTTTTTTTCTGAAATAATTGAAATTTCTGCAATTTTGCCCTAAAATAAGGGAAATTTCTGCAATTTTTCCCCATAATAAGGGAAATTTCTGCAATTTTGCCCCAAAATAAGGGGAATTTCTGTTTTTGTCCCCAAATAAGGGAAATTTCTGCAATTTTGCCCTAAAATAAGGGGATTTTCTGCATTTTTTGCCAAAAATAAGGGGAATTTCTGACATTTTGCCCCAAAATAAGTGAAATTTCTGCAGTTTTACCCCAAAATAAGGAAAATTTCTGCCTTTTTGCCCAAAAATTAGGGGAATTTCTGCAATTTTGCTCCAAAATACAAAGAATTTCTGCCTTTTTGCCCGAAAATAAAGGGAATGTATACCTTTATGCCATAAAAAAGCAAATTTCTTCATTTTTGCCCCAAAATAAGGGGATTTTCCACCTTTTTGACTCAAAATAAGTGCAATTTCTGCCTTTTCCCCAAAATAAACGAAATTTCTGCCTTTTTGCCCCAAAATTAGGGGAGTTTCTGCAATTTTGCTCCAAAATACGAGAAATTTCTGCCTTTTTACCTGAAATTAAGTGGATTTTCTGCCTTTTTGCCCCCAAATAAGGGAAATTTCTGCAATTTTATCCCAAAATAAGGGAAATTTCTGCCTTTTTGCCCCAAAATAAGGGGAATTTCTGCCGTTTTGCCCTGAAATATGTGAAATTTCTGCAATTTTACCCCAAAATAAGGTGAATTTCTGCCTTTTTGCCCCAATATAATGGGAATTTCTGCCTTTTTGCCCCAAAATAAGAAAAATTTTTGCTTTTTTTTTCTGAAATAAGTGAAATTTCTGCAATTTTGCCCTAAAATAAGGGAAATTTCTGCAATTTTTCCCCATAATAAGGGAAATTTCTGCAATTTTGCCCCAAAATAAGGGGAATTTCTGTTTTTGTCCCCAAATAAGGGAAATTTCTGCAATTTTGCCCTAAAATAAGGGGATTTTCTGCATTTTTTGCCAAAAATAAGGGGAATTTCTGACATTTTGCCCCAAAATAAGTGAAATTTCTGCAGTTTTACCCCAAAATAAGGAAAATTTCTGCCTTTTTGCCCAAAAATTAGGGGAATTTCTGCCTTTTTGCCCCAATATAATGGGAATTTCTGCCTTTTTGCCCCAAAATAAGAAAAATTTTTGCTTTTTTTTTCTGAAATAAGTGAAATTTCTGCAATTTTGCCCTAAAATAAGGGAAATTTCTGCAATTTTTCCCCATAATAAGGGAAATTTCTGCAATTTTGCCCCAAAATAAGGGGAATTTCTGTTTTTGTCCCCAAATAAGGGAAATTTCTGCAATTTTGCCCTAAAATAAGGGGATTTTCTGCATTTTTTGCCAAAAATAAGGGGAATTTCTGACATTTTGCCCCAAAATAAGTGAAATTTCTGCAGTTTTACCCCAAAATAAGGAAAATTTCTGCCTTTTTGCCCAAAAATTAGGGGAATTTCTGCAATTTTGCTCCAAAATACAAAGAATTTCTGCCTTTTTGCCCGAAAATAAAGGGAATGTATACCTTTATGCCATAAAAAAGCAAATTTCTTCATTTTTGCCCCAAAATAAGGGGATTTTCCACCTTTTTGACTCAAAATAAGTGCAATTTCTGCCTTTTCCCCAAAATAAACGAAATTTCTGCCTTTTTGCCCCAAAATTAGGGGAGTTTCTGCAATTTTGCTCCAAAATACGAGAAATTTCTGCCTTTTTACCTGAAATTAAGTGGATTTTCTGCCTTTTTGCCCCCAAATAAGGGAAATTTCTGCAATTTTATCCCAAAATAAGGGAAATTTCTGCCTTTTTGCCCCAAAATAAGGGGAATTTCTGCCGTTTTGCCCTGAAATATGTGAAATTTCTGCAATTTTACCCCAAAATAAGGTGAATTTCTGCCTTTTTGCCCCAATATAATGGGAATTTCTGCCTTTTTGCCCCAAAATAAGAAAAATTTTTGCTTTTTTTTTCTGAAATAAGTGAAATTTCTGCAATTTTGCCCTAAAATAAGGGAAATTTCTGCAATTTTTCCCCATAATAAGGGAAATTTCTGCAATTTTGCCCCAAAATAAGGGGAATTTCTGTTTTTGTCCCCAAATAAGGGAAATTTCTGCAATTTTGCCCTAAAATAAGGGGATTTTCTGCATTTTTTGCCAAAAATAAGGGGAATTTCTGACATTTTGCCCCAAAATAAGTGAAATTTCTGCAGTTTTACCCCAAAATAAGGAAAATTTCTGCCTTTTTGCCCAAAAATTAGGGGAATTTCTGCCTTTTTGCCCCAATATAATGGGAATTTCTGCCTTTTTGCCCCAAAATAAGAAAAATTTTTGCTTTTTTTTTCTGAAATAAGTGAAATTTCTGCAATTTTGCCCTAAAATAAGGGAAATTTCTGCAATTTTTCCCCATAATAAGGGAAATTTCTGCAATTTTGCCCCAAAATAAGGGGAATTTCTGTTTTTGTCCCCAAATAAGGGAAATTTCTGCAATTTTGCCCTAAAATAAGGGGATTTTCTGCATTTTTTGCCAAAAATAAGGGGAATTTCTGACATTTTGCCCCAAAATAAGTGAAATTTCTGCAGTTTTACCCCAAAATAAGGAAAATTTCTGCCTTTTTGCCCAAAAATTAGGGGAATTTCTGCAATTTTGCTCCAAAATACAAAGAATTTCTGCCTTTTTGCCCGAAAATAAAGGGAATGTATACCTTTATGCCATAAAAAAGCAAATTTCTTCATTTTTGCCCCAAAATAAGGGGATTTTCCACCTTTTTGACTCAAAATAAGTGCAATTTCTGCCTTTTCCCCAAAATAAACGAAATTTCTGCCTTTTTGCCCCAAAATAAGGGGAATTTCAGCCTTATTACCTCAAAATAAAGGGAATTTCTGCCTTTTTGCCCCAAAATATGGGGAATTTCTGACTTTTTGCCCCAAAATAAAAAAAATTTCTGCCTTTTTGCCCCCCCAAAAAAAATTTCTGCCTTTTTTTTCTCAAATACCTGAAATTTCTGCAATTTTGCCCCAAAATAAGGGAAATTTCTGCAATTTTGCCCCAATGTAAAGGAAATTTCTGCAATTTTGCCCCAAAATAAGGGGAATTTCTGACTGTTTGCTCCCGAAAAAGGAGATTTTCTGTCTTTTTGCCCCAAAATAAGGAGAATTTCTGCCTTTTTGCCCTAAAATTATGAGAATTTCTGCAATTTTGCTTCAAAATACAGGGAATTTCTGCCTTTTAGCCCCAAAATAAAGGGAATTTCTGCATTTTACCTCAAATTGAGAATAATTTCTGCTTTTTGCCTCAAAATAAGGGGAATTTTCTGCCTTTTTGTTTCAAAATAAGAAAAATTTCTTCAATTTTGTACCATAATAAAAGAAATTTCTGCTCTTTGCCCCAAAATAAAAGGAATTTCTGACTTTTTGCCCTGAAATAAATGAAATTTCTGCAATTTTGCCCGAAAATAAGGGAAATTTGTGCCTCTTTGCCCCAAAATATGAAGAAGTTTTGCCTTTTGCCCCAAAATATGGGGAATTTCAGCATTTTACCTCAAAATAAGAATTTCAGCCCTTTTGCCCCAAAATAAGGAAAATTTCTGCAATTTTGCCCCAAAATAAGGGGAATTTCTTCCTTTTTGCCCCAAGATAAAGGATATTTCAGCCTTTTTACCTGAAAATAAGTGAAATTTCTGCAATTTTGCCCTCAAATAAGGGAAATTTCTGCAATTTTGCCTCAAAATAAGGTAAATTCCTGCAATTTTGCCCCAAAATAAGTGGAATTTCTGAGTTTTGTCCCAAAATAAGGAGAATTTCTGTCTTTTTTCCCCAACATATAGGGAATTTCTGCCTTTTGGCCCAACAATTAGGGGAATTTCTTCATTTTTGCTTCAAAATAAGGGGAATTTCTGCCTTTTTGTCTCTAAAGAAGTGGAATTTCTGTATTTTCCTTCCAAAACAAAGGGAATTTCTGTCTTTTTTGCCCCAAAATAAGGAAAATTTCTGACTTATTACCCTGAAATAAGTGAAATGTTTGCAATTTTACCCCACAATAAGGGAAATTTCTGCCTTTTTGCCCCCAAATAAGGGAAATTTCAGCCTTTTTACCTCAAAATAAGGAGAATTTCTGCATTTTTGCCACAAAATATTAGGAATTTCTGCCTTTTTGCCCCAAAATAAGAAAAATTTCTGCCATTTTTACCTGAAATAAGTGAAATTTCTGCAATTTTGCCCCAAAATAAGTAAAATTTTTGCAATTTTGCCCCAAAATAAGGGAAATTTCTGGAATTTTGCCTCAAAATTAGTGGAATTTCTGAGTTTTGCCACAAAATAAGGAGAATTTCTGTCTTTTTGCCCCAACATATAGGGAATTTCTGCCTTTTTGCCCCACAATTAGGGGATTTTCTTCAATTCTGCTCCAAAATAGGGGGGATTTCTGCTTTTTTGCCCGAAAATAAGGGGAATGTATACCTTTTGCCACAAAAAAGAGAAATTTCTTCATTTTTGCCCCAAAATAAGAGGAATTTCTGCCTTCTTACCTCAAAATAAGTGAAATTTCTGCCTTTTTACCCAAAATAAACGGAATTTCTGTCTTTTTGCCCCAAAATAAAAGGAATTTTTGAATTTTGCCCTGAAATAAGTGAAATTTCTGCAATTTTGCCCCCAAATAAGGGAAATTTCTGCCTTTTTGCCACAAAATAAAGGGAATTTCTGTCTTTTTGCCTCAAAAAAAGGGGAATTTCAGCATTTTACCTCATAATAAGGGGAATCTCTGCTTTTTTGCCCCAAAATATGGGGAATTTCTGCATTTTCCCCAAAATAAAGAAAATTTCTGCAATTTTGTACCAAAATAAAAGAAATTTCTGCCTTTTTTCCCCAAAATAAGAGAAATTTCTGTGCTTTTTCCCTGAAATAAGTGAAATTTCTGCAATTTTGCCCCAAAATAAGGGAAATTTCTGCAATTTTGCCCAAAAATAAAGGAAATTTCTGCAATTTTGCCCCAAAATAAGGGGAATTTATGACTTTTTGCCCTGAAATAAGGAAAATTTCTGTCTTTTTGTTCCAAAATAATGTGAATTTCTGCATTTTCCCTCAAAATTAGGGGATAATGTGCAATTTTGCTTCAAAATACGGGGAAATCTGCCTTATTGCACAAAAATAGAGGGAATTTCTGCATTTTTGCACCAATATAAGGGGAATTTCTGAAATTTAGCTTTAAAATACGGGGAATTTCTGCGTTATTGTCCGAAATAAAGTGGAATTTCTGCCTTTTTGCCCTGAAATATTTGAAATTTCTGCAATTTTACCCCAAAATAATGGGAATTTCTGTTTTTGGCCCCCAAATTAGGGAATTTCTGTTTTTCGCCCCAAAATAAGGCTAATTTCTGACTTTTTGCCCTGAAATAATTGAAATTTCTGCAATTTTGCCCCAAAATAATAGGAATTTCTGCCTTTTTGCCGAAAATAAGGGGAAATTCAGCATTTTACCTCCAAATAAGGGGAATTTCTGCCTTTTTGCCACAAAATAAGGGGAATTTCTGCCCTATTGCCTTTAAATAAGGAAAATTTCTGCTTTTCTGCCCCAATTAACGGGAATTTCTGCCTTTTTGCCACAAAGTAAAGGGAATTTCTGCCTTTTTTTTCCCAAAATTACAGGAATTTCAGCCTTTTTACCTCAAAATAAGGGGAATTTCTGCCTTTTTGCCCAAAATATGGGTAATTTTTGCATTTTGTTCCAAAATAAGGAAAATTTCTACAATTTTGTATCAAAATAAAAGAAATTTCTGCCTTTTTTCCCCAAAATAAATGGAATTTTTGACTTTTTGCCCTGAAAGAAATGAAATTCCTGCAATTATGCCCGAAAATAAGGGAAATTTGTGCCTTTTTGCCCCCAAATGAGAGGAATTTCTGCCTTTTTTCCCCAAAATATGGGGAATTTCAGCCTTTTTGCACCAAAGTATGGGGAATTTCTGCCTTTTTGCCACAAAATAAGAAAAGTTTCTGCAAGTCTGTAACAATATAAAAGAAATTTCTAAAATTTTGCCCCAAAATAAGGGAAATTTCTGATTTTTGCCCCAAAATAAAAAGAATTTCTCTATTTTTGCCCCACAATAAAGGGAAATTCTGCCTTTTTGCCCGAAAATTAGGGGAGTTTCTGCAATTTTGCTCCAAAATACGAGAAATTTCTGCCTTTTTACCCGAAATTAAGTGGATTTTCTGCCTTTTTGCCACCAAATAAGGGAAATTTCTGCAATTTTTCCCCATAATAAGGGAAATTTCTGCAATTTTGCCCCAAAATAAAGGGAATTTCTATTTTTGCCCCCAAATAAGGGAGATTTCTGCAATTTTGCCCTAAAATAAGGGGATTTTCTGCATTTTTTGCCGAAAATAATAGGAATTTCTGACATTTTGCCGCAAAATAAGTGAAATTTCTGCAGTTTTACCCCAAAATAAGGGGAATTTCTGCCTTTTTACCCAAAAATTAGGGGAATTTCTGCAATTTTGCTCCAAAATACAAAGAATTTCTGCCTTTTTGCCCGAAAATAAAGGGAATGTATAACTTTTTGCCATAAAAAAGCAAATTTTTCATTTTTGCCCCAAAATAAGGGAATTTTCCACCTTTTTGACTCAAAATAAGTGCAATTTCTGCCTTTTCCCCAAAATAAACGAAATTTCTGCCTTTTTGCCCCAAAATAAGGGGAATTTCAGCCTTATTACCTCAAAATAAGGGGAATTTCTGCCTTTTTGCCCCAAAATATGGGGAATTTCTGACTTTTTGCCCCAAAATAAGAAAAATTTCTGCAATTTTGTACCAAAATAAAAAAATTTCTGCCTTCTTGCCCCCAAATAAAGGGAATTTTGGCCTTTTTACCTCAAAATAAGGGGAATTTCTGCATTTTTGCCACAAAATATTAGGAATTTCTGCCTTTTTGCCCCAAAATATGGGGAATTTCAGGATTTTACCTCAAAATAAGGGGAATTTCAGCATTTTGCACCAAAATATGGGGAATTTCTGCCTTTTTGCCACAAAATAAGAAAAATTTCTGCAAGTCTGTAACAATATAAAAGAAATTTCTAAAATTTTGCCCCAAAATAAAGGAAATTTCTGATTTTTGCCCCAAAATAAAAAGAATTTCTCTATTTTTGCCCCAAAATAAAGGGAAATTCTGCCTTTTTGCCCCAAAAGTAGGGGAGTTTCTGCAATTTTGCTCCAAAATACGAGAAATTTCTGCCCTTTTACCCGAAATTAAGTGGATTTTCTGCCTTTTTGCCCCCAAATAAGAAAAAATTTCTGCAATTTTATCCCAAAATAAGGGAAATTTCTGCCTTTTTGCCCCAAAATAAGGGGAATTTCTGCCGTTTTGCCCTGAAATATGTGAAATTTCTGCAATTTTACCCCAAAATAAGGTGAATTTCTGCCTTTTTGCCCCAAAATAATGGGAATTTCTGCCTTTTTGCCCCAAAATAAGAAAAATTTTTGTTTTTTTCTCTGAAATAAGTGAAATTTCTGCAATTTTGCCCTAAAATAAGGGAAATTTCTGCAATTTTTCCCCATAATAAGGGAAATTTCTGCAATTTTGCCCCAAAATAAGGGGAATTTCTGTTTTTGCCCCCAAATAAAAGAAATTTCTGCAATTTTGCCCTAAAATAAGGGGATTTTCTGCATTTTTTGCCAAAAATAAGGGGAATTTCTGACATTTTGCCGCAAAATAAGTGAAATTTCTGCAGTTTTACCCCAAAATAAAAAAAATTTCTGCCTTTTTGCCCAAAAATTAGGGGAATTTCTGCAATTTTGCTCCAAAATACAAAGAATTTCTGCCTTTTTGCGCGAAAATAAAGGGAATGTATACCTTTTTGCCATAAAAAAGCAAATTTCTTCATTTTTGCCCCAAAATAAGGGAATTTTCCACCTTTTTGACTCAAAATAAGTGCAATTTCTGCCTTTTCCCCAAAATAAACGAAATTTCTGTCTTTTTGCCCCAAAATAAGGGGAATTTCAGCCTTATTACCTCAAAATAAGGGGAATTTATGCCTTTTTGCCCCAAAATATGGGGAATTTCTGACTTTTTGCCCCAAAATAAGAAAAATTTCTGCAATTTTGTACCAAAATAAAAAAATTTCTCCTTTTTTGCCCCCCCCAAAAAATTTCTGCCTTTTTCCCCTGAAATACGTGAAATTTCTGCAATTTTGCCCCAAAATAAGGGAAATTTCTGCAATTTTGCCCCAAAATAATGGGAATTTCTGACTGTTTGCTCCCGAAAAAGGAGATTTTCTGTCTTTTTGCCCCAAAATAAGGAGAATTTCTGCCTTTTTGCCCGAAAATTATGAGAATTTCTGCAATTTTGCTTCAAAATACAGGGAATTTCTGCCTTTTAGCCCCAAAATAAAGGGAATTTCTGCATTTTACCTCAAATTGAGAATAATTTCTGCTTTTTGCCTCAAAATAAGGGGAATTTTCTGCCTTTTTGTTTCAAAATAAGAAAAATTTCTTCAATTTTGTACCATAATAAAAGAAATTTCTGCTCTTTGCCCCAAAATAAAATGAATTTCTGACTTTTTGCCCTGAAATAAATGAAATTTCTAGAATTTTGCCCGAAAATAAGGGAAATTTGTGCCTCTTTGCCCCAAAATAAGAAGAAGTTTTGCCTTTTGCCCCAAAATATGGGGAATTTCAGCATTTTACCTCAAAATAAGAATTTCAGCCCTTTTGCCCCAAAATAAGGAAAATTTCTGCAATTTTGCCCCAAAATAAGGGGAATTTCTTCCTTTTTGCCCCAAAATAAAGGATATTTCAGCCTTTTTACCTGAAAATAAGTGAAATTTCTGCAATTTTGCCCTCAAATAAGGGAAATTTCTGCAATTTTGCCTCAAAATAAGGTAAATTCCTGCAATTTTGCCCCAAAATAAGTGGAATTTCTGAGTTTTGTCCCAAAATAAGGAGAATTTCTTCCTTTTTACCCCAACATATAGGGAATTTCTGTCTTTTTGTCCAACAATTAGGGGAATTTCTTCATTTTTGCTTCAAAATAAGGGGAATTTCTGCCTTTTTGCCTCTAAAGAAGTGGAATTTCTGTATTTTCCTTCCAAAACAAAGGGAATTTCTGTGTTTTTTGCCCCAAAATAAGGAAAATTTCTGACTTATTACCCTGAAATAAGTGAAATGTTTGCAATTTTGCCCCAAAATAAGGGAAATTTCTGCCTTTTTGCCCCCAAATAAGGGGGATTTCAGCCTTTTTACCTCAAAATAAGGGGAATTTCTGCATTTTTGCCACAAAATATTAGGAATTTCTGCCTTTTTGCCCCAAAATAAGAAAAATTTCTGCCATTTTTACCTGAAATAAGTGAAATTTCTGCAATTTTGCCCCAAAATAAGTGAAATTTCTGCAATTTTGCCCCAAAATAAAGGAAATTTCTGGAATTTTGCCCCAAAATAAGTGGAAATTCTGAGTTTTGCCCCAAAATAAGGAGAATTTCTGTCTTTTTGCCCCAACATATAGGGAATTTCTGCCTTTTTGCCCCACAATTAGGGGATTTTCTGCAATTGTGCTCCAAAAAACGGGATATTTCTGCTTTTTTGCCCGAAAATAAGGGGAATATATACCTTTTGCCACAAAAAAGGGAAATTTCTTCATTTTTGCCCCAAAATAAGAGGAATTTCTGCCTTCTTACCTCAAAATAAGTGAAATTTCTGCCTTTTTACCCAAAAATAAACGGAATTTCTGACTTTTAGCCCCAAAATAAAAGGAATTTTTGAATTTTGCCCTGAAATAAGTGAAATTTCTGCAATTTTGCCCCAAAATAAGGGAAATTTCTGCCTTATTGCCCCCAAATAATGGAAATTTCAGCCTTTTTACCTCAAAATAATGGGAATTTCTGCATTTTTGCCACAAAATATTAGGAATTTCTGCCTTTTTGCCCCAAAATAAGAAAAATTTCTGCCTTTTTTTTATCTGAAATAAGTGAAATTTCTGCAATTTTGCCCCAAAATAAGTGAAATTTCTGCAAATTTGCACCAAAATAAGGGAAATTTCTGGAATTTTGCCCCAAAATAAGTGGAATTTCTGAGTTTTGCCCCAAAATAAGGAGAATTTCTGTCTTTTTGCCCCAACATATAGGGAATTTCTGCCTTTTTGCCCCACAATTAGGGGATTTTCTGCAATTGTGCTCCAAAAAACGGGATATTTCTGCTTTTTTGCCCGAAAATAAGGAGAATATATACCTTTTGCCACAAAAAAAGAGAAATTTCTTCATTTTTGCCCCAAAATAAGAGGAATTTCTGCCTTCTTACCTCACAATAAGTGAAATTTCTGCCTTTTTACCCAAAAATAAACAAAATTTCTGTCTTTTTGCCCAAAAATAAAAGGAATTTTTGAATTTTGCCCAGAAATAAGTGAAATTTCTACAATTTTGCCCCAAAATAAGGGAAATTTCTGCCTTTTTGCCACAAAATAAAGGGAATTTCTGTATTTTTGCCCCAAAATAAGGGGAATTTCAGCATTTTACCTCATAATAAGGCGAATCTCTGCCTTTTTGCCCCAAAATATGGGGAATTTCTTTATTTTTGCCCCAAAATAAAGAAAATTTCTGCAATTTTGTACCAAAATAAAAGAAATTTCTGCCTTTTTGCCCCAAAATAAGAGAAATTTCTGCACTTTTTCCCTGAAATAAGTGAAATTTCTGCAATTTTGCCCCAAAATAAGGGAAATTTCTGCAATTTTACCCCAAAATAAGGGGAATTTCTGAATTTTTGCCCTGAAATAAGGAGAATTTCTGTCTTTTTGTTCCAAAATAATGTGAATTTCTGCATTTTGCTTCAAAATTAGGGAAATATGTGCAATTTTGCTTCAAAATACGGGGAAATCTGCCTTATTGCACAAAAATAAAGGGAATTTCTCCATTTTTGCACCAATATAAGGGGAATTTCTGAAATTTAGCTTTAAAATACGGGGAATTTCTGCGTTATTGTCCGAAATAAAGTGGAATTTCTGCCTTTTTGCCCTGAAATATTTGAAATTTCTGCAATTTTACCCCAAAATAAGGGGAATTTCTGTTTTTGGCCCCAAAATTAAGGGAATTTCTGCTTTTTGCCCCAAAATAAGGCAAATATCTGACTTTTTGCCCAGAAATAATTGAAATTTCTGCAATTTTGCCCCAAAATAATAGGAATTTCTGCCTTTTTGCCGAAAATAAGGGGAATTTCAGCATTTTACCTTCAAATAAGGGGAATTTCTGCCTTTTTGTCACAAAATAAGGGGAATTTCTGCCCTATTGCCCTTAAATAAGGAAAATTTAGCTTTTCTGCCCCAATTAACGGGAATTTCTGCCTTTTTGCCACAAAATAAAGAGAATTTCTGCCTTTTTGCCCCAAAATAACGGGAATTTCAGCCTTTTTACCTCAAAATAAGGGGAATTTCTGCCTTTTTCCCCAAAATATGGGTAATTTTTGCCTTTTTGTTCCAAAATAAGGAAAATTTCTACAATTTTGTATCAAAATAAAAGAAATTTCTGTTTTTGCCCGAAAATAAAAGGAATTTCTGACTTTTTGCCCTGAAATAAATGAAATTCCTGCAATTATGCCCGAAAATAAGGGAAATTTGTGCCTTTTTGCCCCCAAATGAGGGGAATTTCTGCCTTTTTGCCCCAAAATATGGGGAATTTCAGGATTTTACCTCAAAATAAGGGGAATTTCAGCCTTTTTGCACCAAAATATGGGGAATTTCTGCCTTTTTGCCCCAAAATAAGAAAAATTTCTGCCTTTTTTTTATCTGAAATAAGTGAAATTTCTGCAATTTTGCCCCAAAATAAGTGAAATTTCTGCAATTTTGCCCCAAAATAAGGGAAATTTCTGGAATTTTCCCCAAAATAAGTGGAATTTCTGAGTTTTGCCCCAAAATAAGGAGAATTTCTGTCTTTTTGCCCCAACATATAGGGAAATTCTGCCTTTTTGCCCCACAATTAGGGGATTTTCTTCAATTCTGCTCCAAAATAGGGGGAATTTCTGCTTTTTTGCCCGAAAATAAGGAGAATATATACCTTTTGCCACAAAAAAGGGAAATTTCTTCATTTTTGCCCCAAAATAAGAGCAATTTCTGCCTTCTTACCTCACAATAAGTGAAATTTCTGCCTTTTTACCCAAAAATAAACAAAATTTCTGTCTTTTTGCCCAAAAAGAAAAGGAATTTTTGAATTTTGCCCTGAAATAAGTGAAATTTCTGCAATTTTGCCCCAAAATAAGGGAAATTTCTGCCTTTTTGCCACAAAATAAAGGGAATTTCTGTATTTTTGCCCCAAAATAAGGGGAATTTCAGCATTTTACCTCATAATAAGGCGAATCTCTGCCTTTTTGCCCCAAAATATGGGGAATTTCTTCATTTTTGCCCCAAAATAAAGAAAATTTCTGCAATTTTGTACCAAAATAAAAGAAATTTCTGCCTTTTTGCCCCAAAATAAGAGAAATTTCTGCACTTTTTCCCTGAAATAAGTGAAATTTCTGCAATTTTGCCCCCAAATAAGGGAAATTTCTGCAATTTTGCCCCAAAATAAAGAAAATTTCTGCAATTTTACCCCAAAATAAGGGGAATTTCTGACTTTTTGCCCAGAAATAAGGAGAATTTCTGTCTTTTTGTTCCAAAATAATGTGAATTTCTGCATTTTCCTTCAAAATTTGGGAAATATGTGCAATTTTGCTTCAAAATACGGGGAAATCTGCCTTATTGCACAAAAATAAAGGGAATTTCTCCATTTTTGCACCAATATAAGGGGAATTTCTGAAATTTAGCTTTAAAATACGGGGAATTTCTGCGTTATTGTCCGAAATAAAGTGGAATTTCTGCCTTTTTGCCCTGAAATATTTGAAATTTCTGCAATTTTACCCCAAAATAAGGGGAATTTCTGTTTTTGGCCCCAAAATTAAGAGAATTTCTGCTTTTTGCCCCAAAATAAGGCAAATATCTGACTTTTTGCCCAGAAATAATTGAAATTTCTGCAATTTTGCCCCAAAATAATAGGAATTTCTGCCTTTTTGCCGAAAATAAGGGGAATTTCAGCATTTTACCTTCAAATAAGGGGAATTTCTGCCTTTTTGCCACAAAATAAGGGGAATTTCTGCCCTATTGCCCTTAAATAAGGAAAATTTCTGCTTTTCTGCCCCAATTAACGGGAATTTCTGCCCTTTTGCCAGAAAGTAAAGGGAATTTCTGCCTTTATGCCCCAAAATAACGGGAATTTCAGCCTTTTTACCTCAAAATAAAAGGAATTTCTGCCTTTTTCCCCAAAATATGGGTAATTTTTGCCTTTTTGTTCCAAAATAAGGAAAATTTCTACAATTTTGTATCAAAATAAAAGAAATTTCTGTTTTTGCCTGAAAATAAAAGGAATTTCTGAATTTTTGCCCTGAAATAAATGAAATTCCTGCAATTATGCCCGAAAATAAGGGAAATTTGTGCCTTTTTGCCCCCAAATGAGGGGAATTTCTGCCTTTTTGCCCCAAAATATGGGGAATTTCAGGATTTTACCTCAAAATAAGGGGAATTTCAGCCTTTTTGCACCAAAATATGGGGAATTTCTGCCTTTTTGCCACAAAATAAGAAAAATTTCTGCAAGTCTGTAACAATATAAAAGAAATTTCTAAAATTTTGCCCCAAAATAAAGGAAATTTCTGATTTTTGCCCCAAAATAAAAAGAATTTCTCTATTTTTGCCACAAAATAAAGGGAAATTCTGCCTTTTAGCCCCAAAATTAGGGGAGTTTCTGCAATTTTGCTCCAAAATACGAGAAATTTCTGCCTTTTTACCCGAAATTAAGTGGATTTTCTGCCTTTTTGCCCCCAAATAAGGGAAATTTCTGCAATTTTATCCCAAAATAAGGGAAATTTCTGCATTTTTGCCCCAAAATAAGGGGAATTTCTGCCGTTTTGCCCTGAAATATGTAAAATTTCTGCAATTTTACCCCAAAATAAGGTGAATTTCTGCCTTTTTGCCCCAAAATAATGGGAATTTCTGCCTTTTTGCCCCAAAATAAGAAAAATTTTTGCTTTTTTTCTCTGAAATAAGTGAAATTTCTGCAATTTTGCCCTAAAATAAGGGAAATTTCTGCAATTTTTCCCCATAATAAGGGAAATTTCTGCAATTTTGCCCCAAAATAAGGGGAATTTCTGTTTTTGTCCCCAAATAAGGGAAATTTCTGCATTTTTGCCCTAAAATAAGGGGATTTTCTGCATTTTTTGCCAAAAATAAGGGGAATTTCTGACATTTTGCCGCAAAATAAGTGAAATTTCTGCAGTTTTACCCCAAAATAAGGAAAATTTCTGCCTTTTTGCCGAAAAATTAGGGGAATTTCTGCAATTTTGCTCCAAAATACAAAGAATTTCTTCCTTTTTGCCCGAAAATAAAGGGAATGTATACCTTTTTGCCATAAAAAAGCAAATTTCTTCATTTTTGCCCCAAAATAAGGGGATTTTCCACCTTTTTGACTCAAAATAAGTGCAATTTCTGCCTTTTCCCCAAAATAAACGAAATTTCTGCCTTTTTGCCCCAAAATAAGGGGAATTTCAGCCTTATTACCTCAAAATAAGGGGAATTTCTGCCTTTTTGCCCCAAAATATGGGGAATTTCTGACTTTTTGCCCCAAAATAAGAAAAATTTCTGCAATTTTGTACCAAAATAAAAAAAATTTCTGCCTTTTTGCCCCCCCAAAAAAATTTCTGCCTTTTTTTTCTCAAATACCTGAAATTTCTGTAATTTTGCCCCAAAATAAGGGAAATTTCTGCAATTTTGCCCCAATGTAAAGGAAATTTCTGCAATTTTGCCCCAAAATAAGGGGAATTTCTGACTGTTTGCTCCCGAAAAAGGAGATTTTCTGTCTTTTTGCCCCAAAATAAGGAGAATTTCTGCCTTTTTGCCCGAAAATTAAGAGAATTTCTGCAATTTTGCTTCAAAATACAGGGAATTTCTGCCTTTTAGCCCCAAAATAAAGGGAATTTCTGCATTTTACCTCAAATTGAGAATAATTTCTGCCTTTTGCCTCAAAATAAGGGGAATTTTCTGCCTTTTTGTTTCAAAATAAGATAAATTTCTTCAATTTTGTACCATAATAAAAGAAATTTCTGCTCTTTGCCCCAAAATAAAAGGAATTTCTGACTTTTTGCCCTGAAATAAATGAAATTTCTGCAATTTTGCCCGAAAATAAGGGAAATTTGTGCCTCTTTGCCCCAAAATAAGAAGTTTTGCCTTTTGCCCCAAAATATGGGGAATTTCAGCATTTTACCTCAAAATAAGAATTTCAGCCTTTTTGCCCCAAAATAAGGAAAATTTCTGCAATTTTGCCCCAAAATAAGGGCAATTTCTTCCTTTTTGCCCCAAAATAAAGGATATTTCAGCCTTTTTACCTGAAAATAAGTGAAATTTCTGCAATTTTGCCCCAAATAAGGGAAATTTCTGCAATTTTGCCTCAAAATAAGGTAAATTCCTGCAATTTTGCCCCAAAATAAGTGGAATTTCTGAGTTTTGTCCCAAAATAAGGAGAATTTCTGTCTTTTTGCCCCAACATATAGGGAATTTCTTCCTTTTTGCCCAACAATTAGGGGAATTTCTTCATTTTTGCTTCAAAATAAGGGGAATTTCTGCCTTTTTGCCTCTAAAGAAGTGGAATTTCTGTATTTTCCTTCCAAAACAAAGGGAATTTATGTGTTTTTTGCCCCAAAATAAGGAAAATTTCTGACTTATTACCCTGAAATAAGTGAAATGTTTGCAATTTTGCCCCAAAATAAGGGAAATTTCTGCCTTTTTGCCCCCAAATAAGGGGAATTTCAGCCTTTTTACCTCTAAATAAGGGGAATTTCTGCATTTTTGCCACAAAATATTAGGAATTTCTGCCTTTTTGCCCCAAAATAAGAAAAATTTCTGCCATTTTTACCTGAAATAAGTGAAATTTCTGCAATTGTGCCCCAAAATAAGTAAAATTTCTGCAATTTTGCCCCAAAATAAGGGAAATTTCTGGAATTTTGCCCCAAAATAAGTGGAATTTCTGAGTTTTGCCCCAAAATAAGGAGAATTTCTGTCTTTTTGCCCCAACATATAGGGAAATTCTGCCTTTTTGCCCAACAATTAGGGGATTTTCTGCAATTGTGCTCCAAAAAACGGGATATTTCTGCTTTTTTGCCCGAAAATAAGGAGAATATATACCTTTTGCCACAAAAAAGGGAAATTTCTTCATTTTTGCCCAAAAATAAGAGCAATTTCTGCCTTCTTACCTCACAATAAGTGAAATTTCTGCCTTTTTACCCAAAAATAAACAAAATTTCTGTCTTTTTGCCCAAAAAGAAAAGGAATTTTTGAATTTTGCCCTGAAATAAGTGAAATTTCTGCAATTTTGCCCCAAAATAAGGGAAATTTCTGCCTTTTTGCCACAAAATAAAGGGAATTT
Source organism: Micromys minutus (assembly GCF_963924665.1). Classification (NCBI taxonomy): domain Eukaryota; kingdom Metazoa; phylum Chordata; class Mammalia; order Rodentia; family Muridae; genus Micromys; species Micromys minutus. The sequence goes on from NW_027667596.1 coordinate 686,242, forward strand.
CTGTATTTTTGCCCCAAAATAAAGGGAATTTCAGCATTTTACCTCATAATAAGGCGAATCTCTGCCTTTTTGCCCCAAAATATGGGGAATTTCTTCATTTTTGCCCCAAAATAAAGAAAATTTCTGCAATTTTGTACCAAAATAAAAGAAATTTCTGCCTTTTTGCCCCAAAATAAGAGAAATTTCTGCACTTTTTCCCTGAAATAAGTGAAATTTCTGCAATTTTGCCCCAAAATAAGGGAAATTTTTGCAATTTTGCCCCAAAATAAAGAAAATTTCTGCAATTTTACCCCAAAATAAGGGGAATTTCTGACTTTTTGCCCAGAAATAAGGAGAATTTCTGTCTTTTTGTTCCAAAATAATGTGAATTTCTGCATTTTCCTTCAAAATTAGGGAAATATGTGCAATTTTGCTTCAAAATACGGGGAAATCTGCCTTATTGCACAAAAATAAAGGGAATTTCTCCATTTTTGCACCAATATAAGGGGAATTTCTGAAATTTAGCTTTAAAATACGGGGAATTTCTGCGTTATTGTCCGAAATAAAGTGGAATTTCTGCCTTTTTGCCCTGAAATATTTGAAATTTCTGCAATTTTACCCCAAAATAAGGGGAATTTCTGTTTTTGGCCCCAAAATTAAGGGAATTTCTGCTTTTTGCCACAAAATAAGGCAAATATCTGACTTTTTGCCCAGAAATAATTGAAATTTCTACAATTTTGCCCCAAAATAATAGGAATTTCTGCCTTTTTGCCGAAAATAAGGGGAATTTCAGCATTTTACCTTCAAATAAGGGGAATTTCTGCCTTTTTGCCACAAAATAAGGGGAATTTCTGCCCTATTGCCCTTAAATAAGGAAAATTTCTGCTTTTCTGCCCCAATTAACGGGAATTTCTGCCCTTTTGCCAGAAAGTAAAGGGAATTTCTGCCTTTATGCCCCAAAATAACGGGAATTTCAGCCTTTTTACCTCAAAATAAAAGGAATTTCTGCCTTTTTCCCCAAAATATGGGTAATTTTTGCCTTTTTGTTCCAAAATAAGGAAAATTTCTACAATTTTGTATCAAAATAAAAGAAATTTCTGTTTTTGCCTGAAAATAAAAGGAATTTCTGAATTTTTGCCCTGAAATAAATGAAATTTCTGCAATTATGCCCGAAAATAAGGGAAATTTGTGCCTTTTTGCCCCCAAATGAGGGGAATTTCTGCCTTTTTGCCCCAAAATATGGGGAATTTCAGGATTTTACCTCAAAATAAGGGGAATTTCAGCCTTTTTGCACCAAAATATGGGGAATTTCTGCCTTTTTGCCACAAAATAAGAAAAATTTCTGCAAGTCTGTAACAATATAAAAGAAATTTCTAAAAATTTGCCCCAAAATAATGGAAATTTCTGATTTTTGCCCCAAAATAAAAAGAATTTCTCTATTTTTGCCCCAAAATAAAGGGAAATTCTGCCTTTTAGCCCCAAAATTAGGGGAGTTTCTGCAATTTTGCTCCAAAATACGAGAAATTTCTGCCTTTTTACCCGAAATTAAGTGGATTTTCTGCCTTTTTGCCCCCAAATAAGGGAAATTTCTGCAATTTTATCCCAAAATAAGGGAAATTTCTGCATTTTTGCCCCAAAATAAGGGGAATTTCTGCCGTTTTGCCCTGAAATATGTAAAATTTCTGCAATTTTACCCCAAAATAAGGTGAATTTCTGCCTTTTTGCCCCAAAATAATGGGAATTTCTGCCTTTTTGCCCCAAAATAAGAAAAATTTTTGCTTTTTTTCTCTGAAATAAGTGAAATTTCTGCAATTTTGCCCTAAAATAAGGGAAATTTCTGCAATTTTTCCCCATAATAAGGGAAATTTCTGCAATTTTGCCCCAAAATAAGGGGAATTTCTGTTTTTGTCCCCAAATAAGGGAAATTTCTGCATTTTTGCCCTAAAATAAGGGGATTTTCTGCATTTTTTGCCAAAAATAAGGGGAATTTCTGACATTTTGCCGCAAAATAAGTGAAATTTCTGCAGTTTTACCCCAAAATAAGGAAAATTTCTGCCTTTTTGCCGAAAAATTAGGGGAATTTCTGCAATTTTGCTCCAAAATACAAAGAATTTCTTCCTTTTTGCCCGAAAATAAAGGGAATGTATACCTTTTTGCCATAAAAAAGCAAATTTCTTCATTTTTGCCCCAAAATAAGGGGATTTTCCACCTTTTTGACTCAAAATAAGTGCAATTTCTGCCTTTTCCCCAAAATAAACGAAATTTCTGCCTTTTTGCCCCAAAATAAGGGGAATTTCAGCCTTATTACCTCAAAATAAGGGGAATTTCTGCCTTTTTGCCCCAAAATATGGGGAATTTCTGACTTTTTGCCCCAAAATAAGAAAAATTTCTGCAATTTTGTACCAAAATAAAAAAAATTTCTGCCTTTTTGCCCCCCCAAAAAAATTTCTGCCTTTTTTTTCTCAAATACCTGAAATTTCTGCAATTTTGCCCCAAAATAAGGGAAATTTCTGCAATTTTGCCCCAATGTAAAGGAAATTTCTGCAATTTTGCCCCAAAATAAGGGGAATTTCTGACTGTTTGCTCCCGAAAAAGGAGATTTTCTGTCTTTTTGCCCCAAAATAAGGAGAATTTCTGCCTTTTTGCCCGAAAATTAAGAGAATATCTGCAATTTTGCTTCAAAATACAGGGAATTTCTGCCTTTTAGCCCCAAAATAAAGGGAATTTCTGCATTTTACCTCAAATTGAGAATAATTTCTGCCTTTTGCCTCAAAATAAGGGGAATTTTCTGCCTTTTTGTTTCAAAATAAGATAAATTTCTTCAATTTTGTACCATAATAAAAGAAATTTCTGCTCTTTGCCCCAAAATAAAAGGAATTTCTGACTTTTTGCCCTGAAATAAATGAAATTTCTGCAATTTTGCCCGAAAATAAGGGAAATTTGTGCCTCTTTGCCCCAAAATAAGAAGTTTTGCCTTTTGCCCCAAAATATGGGGAATTTCAGCATTTTACCTCAAAATAAGAATTTCAGCCTTTTTGCCCCAAAATAAGGAAAATTTCTGCAATTTTGCCCCAAAATAAGGGGAATTTCTTCCTTTTTGCCCCAAAATAAAGGATATTTCAGCCTTTTTACCTGAAAATAAGTGAAATTTCTGCAATTTTGCCCCAAATAAGGGAAATTTCTGCAATTTTGCCTCAAAATAAGGTAAATTCCTGCAATTTTGCCCCAAAATAAGTGGAATTTCTGAGTTTTGTCCCAAAATAAGGAGAATTTCTGTCTTTTTGCCCCAACATATAGGGAATTTCTGCCTTTTTGCCCAACAATTAGGGGAATTTCTTCATTTTTGCTTCAAAATAAGGGGAATTTCTGCCTTTTTGCCTCTAAAGAAGTGGAATTTCTGTATTTTCCTTCCAAAACAAAGGGAATTTCTGTGTTTTTTGCCCCAAAAAAATGAAAATTTCTGACTTATTAGCCTGAAATAAGTGAAATGTTTGCAATTTTGCCCCAAAATAAGGGAAATTTCTGCCTTTTTGCCCCCAAATAAGGGGAATTTCAGCCTTTTTACCTCAAAATAAGGGGAATTTCTGCATTTTTGCCACAAAATATTAGGAATTTCTGCCTTTTTGCCCCAAAATAAGAAAAATTTCTGCCATTTTTACCTGAAATAAGTGAAATTTCTGCAATTGTGCCCCAAAATAAGTAAAATTTCTGCAATTTTGCCCCAAAATAAGGGAAATTTCTGGAATTTTGCCCCAAAATAAGTGGAATTTCTGAGTTTTGCCCCAAAATAAGGAGAATTTCTGTCTTTTTGCCCCAACATATAGGGAAATTCTGCCTTTTTGCCCAACAATTAGGGGATTTTCTGCAATTGTGCTCCAAAAAACGGGATATTTCTGCTTTTTTGCCCGAAAATAAGGAGAATATATACCTTTTGCCACAAAAAAGGGAAATTTCTTCATTTTTGCCCGAAAATAAGAGCAATTTCTGCCTTCTTACCTCACAATATGTGAAATTTCTGCCTTTTTACCCAAAAATAAACAAAATTTCTGTCTTTTTGCCCAAAAAGAAAAGGAATTTTTGAATTTTGCCCTGAAATAAGTGAAATTTCTGCAATTTTGCCCCAAAATAAGGGAAATTTCTGCCTTTTTGCCACAAAATAAAGGGAATTTCTGTATTTTTGCCCCAAAATAAGGGGAATTTCAGCATTTTACCTCATAATAAGGCGAATCTCTGCCTTTTTGCCCCAAAATATGGGGAATTTCTTCATTTTTGCCCCAAAATAAAGAAAATTTCTGCAATTTTGTACCAAAATAAAAGAAATTTCTGCCTTTTTGCCCCAAAATAAGAGAAATTTCTGCACTTTTTCCCTGAAATAAGTGAAATTTCTGCAATTTTGCCCCAAAATAAGGGAAATTTTTGCAATTTTGCCCCAAAATAAAGAAAATTTCTGCAATTTTACCCCAAAATAAGGGGAATTTCTGACTTTTTGCCCAGAAATAAGGAGAATTTTTGTCTTTTTGTTCCAAAATAATGTGAATTTCTGCATTTTCCTTCAAAATTAGGGAAATATGTGCAATTTTGCTTCAAAATACGGGGAAATCTGCCTTATTGCACAAAAATAAAGGGAATTTCTCCATTTTTGCACCAATATAAGGGGAATTTCTGAAATTTAGCTTTAAAATACGGGGAATTTCTGCGTTATTGTCCGAAATAAAGTGGAATTTCTGCCTTTTTGCCCTGAAATATTTGAAATTTCTGCAATTTTACCCCAAAATAAGGGGAATTTCTGTTTTTGGCCCCAAAATTAAGGGAATTTCTGCTTTTTGCCACAAAATAAGGCAAATATCTGACTTTTTGCCCAGAAATAATTGAAATTTCTACAATTTTGCCCCAAAATAATAGGAATTTCTGCCTTTTTGCCGAAAATAAGGGGAATTTCAGCGTTTTACCTTCAAATAAGGGGAATTTCTGCCTTTTTGCCACAAAATAAGGGGAATTTCTGCCCTATTGCCCTTAAATAAGGAAAATTTCTGCTTTTCTGCCCCAATTAACGGGAATTTCTGCCCTTTTGCCAGAAAGTAAAGGGAATTTCTGCCTTTATGCCCCAAAATAACGGGAATTTCAGCCTTTTTACCTCAAAATAAAAGGAATTTCTGCCTTTTTCCCCAAAATATGGGTAATTTTTGCCTTTTTGTTCCAAAATAAGGAAAATTTCTACAATTTTGTATCAAAATAAAAGAAATGTCTGTTTTTGCCTGAAAATAAAAGGAATTTCTGACTTTTTGCCCTGAAATAAATGAAATTCCTGCAATTATGCCCGAAAATAAGGGAAATTTGGGCCTTTTTGCCCCCAAATGAGGGGAATTTCTGCCTTTTTGCCCCAAAATATGGGGAATTTCAGGATTTTACCTCAAAATAAGGGGAATTTCAGCCTTTTTGTACCAAAATATGGGGAATTTCTGCCTTTTTGCCACAAAATAAGAAAAATTTCTGCAAGTCTGTAACAATATAAAAGAAATTTCTAAAATTTTGCCCCAAAATAAAGGAAATTTCTGATTTTTGCCCCAAAATAAAAAGAATTTCTCTATTTTTGCCCCAAAATAAAGGGAAATTCTGCCTTTTAGCCCCAAAATTAGGGGAGTTTCTGCAATTTTGCTCCAAAATACGAGAAATTTCTGCCTTTTTACCCGAAATTAAGTGGATTTTCTGCCTTTTTGCCCCCAAATAAGGGAAATTTCTGCAATTTTATCCCAAAATAAGGGAAATTTCTGCATTTTTGCCCCAAAATAAGGGGAATTTCTGCCGTTTTGCCCTGAAATATGTAAAATTTCTGCAATTTTACCCCAAAATAAGGTGAATTTCTGCCTTTTTGCCCCAAAATAATGGGAATTTCTGCCTTTTTGCCCCAAAATAAGAAAAATTTTTGCTTTTTTTCTCTGAAATAAGTGAAATTTCTGCAATTTTGCCCTAAAATAAGGGAAATTTCTGCAATTTTTCCCCATAATAAGGGAAATTTCTGCAATTTTGCCCCAAAATAAGGGGAATTTCTGTTTTTGTCCCCAAATAAGGGAAATTTCTGCATTTTTGCCCTAAAATAAGGGGATTTTCTGCATTTTATGCCAAAAATAAGGGGAATTTCTGACATTTTGCCGCAAAATAAGTGAAATTTCTGCAGTTTTACCCCAAAATAAGGAAAATTTCTGCCTTTTTGCCGAAAAATTAGGGGAATTTCTGCAATTTTGCTCCAAAATACAAAGAATTTCTTCCTTTTTGCCCGAAAATAAAGGGAATGTATACCTTTTTGCCATAAAAAAGCAAATTTCTTCATTTTTGCCCCAAAATAAGGGGATTTTCCACCTTTTTGACTCAAAATAAGTGCAATTTCTGCCTTTTCCCCAAAATAAACGAAATTTCTGCCTTTTTGCCCCAAAATAAGGGGAATTTCAGCCTTATTACCTCAAAATAAGGGGAATTTCTGCCTTTTTGCCCCAAAATATGGGGAATTTCTGACTTTTTGCCCCAAAATAAGAAAAATTTCTGCAATTTTGTACCAAAATAAAAAAAATTTCTGCCTTTTTGCCCCCCCAAAAAAATTTCTGCCTTTTTTTTCTCAAATACCTGAAATTTCTGCAATTTTGCCCCAATGTAAAGGAAATTTCTGCAATTTTGCCCCAAAATAAGGGGAATTTCTGACTGTTTGCTCCCGAAAAAGGAGATTTTCTGTCTTTTTGCCCCAAAATAAGGAGAATTTCTGCCTTTTTGCCCGAAAATTAAGAGAATATCTGCAATTTTGCTTCAAAATACAGGGAATTTCTGCCTTTTAGCCCCAAAATAAAGGGAATTTCTGCATTTTACCTCAAATTGAGAATAATTTCTGCCTTTTGCCTCAAAATAAGGGGAATTTTCTGCCTTTTTGTTTCAAAATAAGATAAATTTCTTCAATTTTGTACCATAATAAAAGAAATTTCTGCTCTTTGCCCCAAAATAAAAGGAATTTCTGACTTTTTGCCCTGAAATAAATGAAATTTCTGCAATTTTGCCCGAAAATAAGGGAAATTTGTGCCTCTTTGCCCCAAAATAAGAAGTTTTGCCTTTTGCCCCAAAATATGGGGAATTTCAGCATTTTACCTCAAAATAAGAATTTCAGCCTTTTTGCCCCAAAATAAGGAAAATTTCTGCAATTTTGCCCCAAAATAAGGGGAATTTCTTCCTTTTTGCCCCAAAATAAAGGATATTTCAGCCTTTTTACCTGAAAATAAGTGAAATTTCTGCAATTTTGCCCCAAATAAGGGAAATTTCTGCAATTTTGCCTCAAAATAAGGTAAATTCCTGCAATTTTGCCCCAAAATAAGTGGAATTTCTGAGTTTTGTCCCAAAATAAGGAGAATTTCTGTCTTTTTGCCCCAACATATAGGGAATTTCTGCCTTTTTGCCCAACAATTAGGGGAATTTCTTCATTTTTGCTTCAAAATAAGGGGAATTTCTGCCTTTTTGCCTCTAAAGAAGTGGAATTTCTGTATTTTCCTTCCAAAACAAAGGGAATTTATGTGTTTTTTGCCCCAAAATAAGGAAAATTTCTGACTTATTACCCTGAAATAAGTGAAATGTTTGCAATTTTGCCCCAAAATAAAAGAAATTTCTGCCTTTTTGCTCCCAAATAAGGGGAATTTCAGCCTTTTTACCTCAAAATAAGGGGAATTTCTGCATTTTTGCCACAAAATATTAGGAATTTCTGCCTTTTTGCCCCAAAATAAGAAAAATTTCTGCCATTTTTACCTGAAATAAGTGAAATTTCTGCAATTGTGCCCCAAAATAAGTAAAATTTCTGCAATTTTGCCCCAAAATAAGGGAAATTTCTGGAATTTTGCCCCAAAATAAGTGGAATTTCTGAGTTTTGCCCCAAAATAAGGAGAATTTCTGTCTTTTTGCCCCAACATATAGGGAAATTCTGCCTTTTTGCCCAACAATTAGGGGATTTTCTGCAATTGTGCTCCAAAAAACGGGATATTTCTGCTTTTTTGCCCGAAAATAAGGAGAATATATACCTTTTGCCACAAAAAAGGGAAATTTCTTCATTTTTGCCCGAAAATAAGAGCAATTTCTGCCTTCTTACCTCACAATATGTGAAATTTCTGCCTTTTTACCCAAAAATAAACAAAATTTCTGTCTTTTTGCCCAAAAAGAAAAGGAATTTTTGAATTTTGCCCTGAAATAAGTGAAATTTCTGCAATTTTGCCCCAAAATAAGGGAAATTTCTGCCTTTTTGCCACAAAATAAAGGGAATTTCTGTATTTTTGCCCCAAAATAAGGGGAATTTCAGCATTTTACCTCATAATAAGGCGAATCTCTGCCTTTTTGCCCCAAAATATGGGGAATTTCTTCATTTTTGCCCCAAAATAAAGAAAATTTCTGCAATTTTGTACCAAAATAAAAGAAATTTCTGCCTTTTTGCCCCAAAATAAGAGAAATTTCTGCACTTTTTCCCTGAAATAAGTGAAATTTCTGCAATTTTGCCCCAAAATAAGGGAAATTTTTGCAATTTTGCCCCAAAATAAAGAAAATTTCTGCAATTTTACCCCAAAATAAGGGGAATTTCTGACTTTTTGCCCAGAAATAAGGAGAATTTCTGTCTTTTTGTTCCAAAATAATGTGAATTTCTGCATTTTCCTTCAAAATTAGGGAAATATGTGCAATTTTGCTTCAAAATACGGGGAAATCTGCCTTATTGCACAAAAATAAAGGGAATTTCTCCATTTTTGCACCAATATAAGGGGAATTTCTGAAATTTAGCTTTAAAATACGGGGAATTTCTGCGTTATTGTCCGAAATAAAGTGGAATTTCTGCCTTTTTGCCCTGAAATATTTGAAATTTCTGCAATTTTACCCCAAAATAAGGGGAATTTCTGTTTTTGGCCCCAAAATTAAGGGAATTTCTGCTTTTTGCCACAAAATAAGGCAAATATCTGACTTTTTGCCCAGAAATAATTGAAATTTCTACAATTTTGCCCCAAAATAATAGGAATTTCTGCCTTTTTGCCGAAAATAAGGGGAATTTCAGCATTTTACCTTCAAATAAGGGGAATTTCTGCCTTTTTGCCACAAAATAAGGGGAATTTCTGCCCTATTGCCCTTAAATAAGGAAAATTTCTGCTTTTCTGCCCCAATTAACGGGAATTTCTGCCCTTTTGCCAGAAAGTAAAGGGAATTTCTGCCTTTATGCCCCAAAATAACGGGAATTTCAGCCTTTTTACCTCAAAATAAAAGGAATTTCTGCCTTTTTCCCCAAAATATGGGTAATTTTTGCCTTTTTGTTCCAAAATAAGGAAAATTTCTACAATTTTGTATCAAAATAAAAGAAATTTCTGTTTTTGCCTGAAAATAAAAGGAATTTCTGACTTTTTGCCCTGAAATAAATGAAATTCCTGCAATTATGCCCGAAAATAAGGGAAATTTGGGCCTTTTTGCCCCCAAATGAGGGGAATTTCTGCCTTTTTGCCCCAAAATATGGGGAATTTCAGGATTTTACCTCAAAATAAGGGGAATTTCGGCCTTTTTGCACCAAAATATGGGGAATTTCTGCCTTTTTGCCACAAAATAAGAAAAATTTCTGCAAGTCTGTAACAATATAAAAGAAATTTCTAAAATTTTGCCCCAAAATAAAGGAAATTTCTGATTTTTGCCCCAAAATAAAAAGAATTTCTGTATTTTTGCCCCAAAATAAAGGGAAATTCTGCCTTTTAGCCCCAAAATTAGGGGAGTTTCTGCAATTTTGCTCCAAAATACGAGAAATTTCTGCCTTTTTACCCGAAATTAAGTGGATTTTCTGCCATTTTGCCCCCAAATAAGGGAAATTTCTGCAATTTTATCCCAAAATAAGGGAAATTTCTGCCTTTTTGCCCCAAAATAAGGGGAATTTCTGCCGTTTTGCCCGGAAATATGTAAAATTTCTGCAATTTTACCCCAAAATAAGGTGAATTTCTGCCTTTTTGCCCCAAAATAATGGGAATTTCTGCCTTTTTGCCCCAAAATAAGAAAAATTTTTGCTTTTTTTCTCTGAAATAAGTGAAATTTCTGCAATTTTGCCCTAAAATAAGGGAAATTTCTGCAATTTTTCCCCATATTAAGGGAAATTTCTGCAATTTTGCCCCAAAATAAGGGGAATTTCTGTTTTTGTCCACAAATAAGGGAAATTTCTGCATTTTTGCCCTAAAATAAGGGGATTTTCTGCATTTTTTGCCAAAAATAAGGGGAATTTCTGACATTTTGCCGCAAAATAAGTGAAATTTCTGCAGTTTTACCCCAAAATAAGGAAAATTTCTGCCTTTTTGCCGAAAAATTAGGGAAATTTCTGCAATTTTGCTCCAAAATACAAAGAATTTCTTCCTTTTTGCCCGAAAATAAAGGGAATGTATACCTTTTTGCCATAAAAAAGCAAATTTCTTCATTTTTGCCCCAAAATAAGGGGATTTTCCACCTTTTTGACTCAAAATAAGTGCAATTTCTGCCTTTTCCCCAAAATAAACGAAATTTCTGCCTTTTTGTCCCAAAATAAGGGGAATTTCAGCCTTATTACCTCAAAATAAGGGGAATTTCTGCCTTTTTGCCCCAAAATATGGGGAATTTCTGACTTTTTGCCCCAAAATAAGAAAAATTTCTGCAATTTTGTACCAAAATAAAAAAAATTTCTGCCTTTTTGCCCCCCCAAAAAAATTTCTGCCTTTTTTTTCTCAAATACCTGAAATTTCTGCAATTTTGCCCCAAAATAAGGGAAATTTCTGCAATTTTGCCCCAATGTAAAGGAAATTTCTGCAATTTTGCCCCAAAATAAGGGGAATTTCTGACTGTTTGCTCCCGAAAAAGGAGATTTTCTGTCTTTTTGCCCCAAAATAAGGAGAATTTCTGCCTTTTTGCCCGAAAATTAAGAGAATTTCTGCAATTTTGCTTCAAAATACAGGGAATTTCTGCCTTTTAGCCCCAAAATAAAGGGAATTTCTGCATTTTACCTCAAATTGAGAATAATTTCTGCCTTTTGCCTCAAAATAAGGGGAATTTTCTGCCTTTTTGCCCCCAAATAAGGGGAATTTCAGCCTTTTTACCTCAAAATAAGGGGAATTTCTGCATTTTTGCCACAAAATATTAGGAATTTCTGCCTTTTTGCCCCAAAATAAGAAAAATTTCTGCCTTTTTTTTATCTGAAATAAGTGAAATTTCTGCAATTTTGCCCCAAAATAAGTGAAATTTCTGCAATTTTGCCCCAAAATAAGGGAAATTTCTGGAATTTTCCCCAAAATAAGTGGAATTTCTGAGTTTTGCCCCAAAATAAGGAGAATTTCTGTCTTTTTGCCCCAACATATAGGGAAATTCTGCCTTTTTGCCCCACAATTAGGGGATTTTCTGCAATTGTGCTCCAAAAAACGGGATATTTCTGCTTTTTTGCCCGAAAATAAGGAGAATATATACCTTTTGCCACAAAAAAGGGAAATTTCTTCATTTTTGCCCCAAAATAAGAGCAATTTCTGCCTTCTTACCTCACAATAAGTGAAATTTCTGCCTTTTTACCCAAAAATAAACAAAATTTCTGTCTTTTTGCCCAAAAAGAAAAGGAATTTTTGAATTTTGCCCTGAAATAAGTGAAATTTCTGCAATTTTGCCCCAAAATAAGGGAAATTTCTGCCTTTTTGCCACAAAATAAAGGGAATTTCTGTATTTTTGCCCCAAAATAAGGGGAATTTCAGCATTTTACCTCATAATAAGGCGAATCTCTGCCTTTTTGCCCCAAAATATGGGGAATTTCTTCATTTTTGCCCCAAAATAAAGAAAATTTCTGCAATTTTGTACCAAAATAAAAGAAATTTCTGCCTTTTTGCCCCAAAATAAGAGAAATTTCTGCACTTTTTCCCTGAAATAAGTGAAATTTCTGCAATTTTGCCCCAAAATAAGGGAAATTTTTGCAATTTTGCCCCAAAATAAAGAAAATTTCTGCAATTTTACCCCAAAATAAGGGGAATTTCTGACTTTTTGCCCAGAAATAAGGAGAATTTTTGTCTTTTTGTTCCAAAATAATGTGAATTTCTGCATTTTCCTTCAAAATTAGGGAAATATGTGCAATTTTGCTTCAAAATACGGGGAAATCTGCCTTATTGCACAAAAATAAAGGGAATTTCTCCATTTTTGCACCAATATAAGGGGAATTTCTGAAATTTAGCTTTAAAATACGGGGAATTTCTGCGTTATTGTCCGAAATAAAGTGGAATTTCTGCCTTTTTGCCCTGAAATATTTGAAATTTCTGCAATTTTACCCCAAAATAAGGGGAATTTCTGTTTTTGGCCCCAAAATTAAGGGAATTTCTGCTTTTTGCCACAAAATAAGGCAAATATCTGACTTTTTGCCCAGAAATAATTGAAATTTCTACAATTTTGCCCCAAAATAATAGGAATTTCTGCCTTTTTGCCGAAAATAAGGGGAATTTCAGCGTTTTACCTTCAAATAAGGGGAATTTCTGCCTTTTTGCCACAAAATAAGGGGAATTTCTGCCCTATTGCCCTTAAATAAGGAAAATTTCTGCTTTTCTGCCCCAATTAACGGGAATTTCTGCCCTTTTGCCAGAAAGTAAAGGGAATTTCTGCCTTTATGCCCCAAAATAACGGGAATTTCAGCCTTTTTACCTCAAAATAAAAGGAATTTCTGCCTTTTTCCCCAAAATATGGGTAATTTTTGCCTTTTTGTTCCAAAATAAGGAAAATTTCTACAATTTTGTATCAAAATAAAAGAAATGTCTGTTTTTGCCTGAAAATAAAAGGAATTTCTGACTTTTTGCCCTGAAATAAATGAAATTCCTGCAATTATGCCCGAAAATAAGGGAAATTTGGGCCTTTTTGCCCCCAAATGAGGGGAATTTCTGCCTTTTTGCCCCAAAATATGGGGAATTTCAGGATTTTACCTCAAAATAAGGGGAATTTCAGCCTTTTTGTACCAAAATATGGGGAATTTCTGCCTTTTTGCCACAAAATAAGAAAAATTTCTGCAAGTCTGTAACAATATAAAAGAAATTTCTAAAATTTTGCCCCAAAATAAAGGAAATTTCTGATTTTTGCCCCAAAATAAAAAGAATTTCTCTATTTTTGCCCCAAAATAAAGGGAAATTCTGCCTTTTAGCCCCAAAATTAGGGGAGTTTCTGCAATTTTGCTCCAAAATACGAGAAATTTCTGCCTTTTTACCCGAAATTAAGTGGATTTTCTGCCTTTTTGCCCCCAAATAAGGGAAATTTCTGCAATTTTATCCCAAAATAAGGGAAATTTCTGCATTTTTGCCCCAAAATAAGGGGAATTTCTGCCGTTTTGCCCTGAAATATGTAAAATTTCTGCAATTTTACCCCAAAATAAGGTGAATTTCTGCCTTTTTGCCCCAAAATAATGGGAATTTCTGCCTTTTTGCCCCAAAATAAGAAAAATTTTTGCTTTTTTTCTCTGAAATAAGTGAAATTTCTGCAATTTTGCCCTAAAATAAGGGAAATTTCTGCAATTTTTCCCCATAATAAGGGAAATTTCTGCAATTTTGCCCCAAAATAAGGGGAATTTCTGTTTTTGTCCCCAAATAAGGGAAATTTCTGCATTTTTGCCCTAAAATAAGGGGATTTTCTGCATTTTATGCCAAAAATAAGGGGAATTTCTGACATTTTGCCGCAAAATAAGTGAAATTTCTGCAGTTTTACCCCAAAATAAGGAAAATTTCTGCCTTTTTGCCGAAAAATTAGGGGAATTTCTGCAATTTTGCTCCAAAATACAAAGAATTTCTTCCTTTTTGCCCGAAAATAAAGGGAATGTATACCTTTTTGCCATAAAAAAGCAAATTTCTTCATTTTTGCCCCAAAATAAGGGGATTTTCCACCTTTTTGACTCAAAATAAGTGCAATTTCTGCCTTTTCCCCAAAATAAACGAAATTTCTGCCTTTTTGCCCCAAAATAAGGGGAATTTCAGCCTTATTACCTCAAAATAAGGGGAATTTCTGCCTTTTTGCCCCAAAATATGGGGAATTTCTGACTTTTTGCCCCAAAATAAGAAAAATTTCTGCAATTTTGTACCAAAATAAAAAAAATTTCTGCCTTTTTGCCCCCCCAAAAAAATTTCTGCCTTTTTTTTCTCAAATACCTGAAATTTCTGCAATTTTGCCCCAATGTAAAGGAAATTTCTGCAATTTTGCCCCAAAATAAGGGGAATTTCTGACTGTTTGCTCCCGAAAAAGGAGATTTTCTGTCTTTTTGCCCCAAAATAAGGAGAATTTCTGCCTTTTTGCCCGAAAATTAAGAGAATATCTGCAATTTTGCTTCAAAATACAGGGAATTTCTGCCTTTTAGCCCCAAAATAAAGGGAATTTCTGCATTTTACCTCAAATTGAGAATAATTTCTGCCTTTTGCCTCAAAATAAGGGGAATTTTCTGCCTTTTTGTTTCAAAATAAGATAAATTTCTTCAATTTTGTACCATAATAAAAGAAATTTCTGCTCTTTGCCCCAAAATAAAAGGAATTTCTGACTTTTTGCCCTGAAATAAATGAAATTTCTGCAATTTTGCCCGAAAATAAGGGAAATTTGTGCCTCTTTGCCCCAAAATAAGAAGTTTTGCCTTTTGCCCCAAAATATGGGGAATTTCAGCATTTTACCTCAAAATAAGAATTTCAGCCTTTTTGCCCCAAAATAAGGAAAATTTCTGCAATTTTGCCCCAAAATAAGGGGAATTTCTTCCTTTTTGCCCCAAAATAAAGGATATTTCAGCCTTTTTACCTGAAAATAAGTGAAATTTCTGCAATTTTACCCCAAATAAGGGAAATTTCTGCAATTTTGCCTCAAAATAAGGTAAATTCCTGCAATTTTGCCCCAAAATAAGTGGAATTTCTGAGTTTTGTCCCAAAATAAGGAGAATTTCTGTCTTTTTGCCCCAACATATAGGGAATTTCTGCCTTTTTGCCCAACAATTAGGGGAATTTCTTCATTTTTGCTTCAAAATAAGGGGAATTTCTGCCTTTTTGCCTCTAAAGAAGTGGAATTTCTGTATTTTCCTTCCAAAACAAAGGGAATTTATGTGTTTTTTGCCCCAAAATAAGGAAAATTTCTGACTTATTACCCTGAAATAAGTGAAATGTTTGCAATTTTGCCCCAAAATAAGGGAAATTTCTGCCTTTTTGCCCCCAAATAAGGGGAATTTCAGCCTTTTTACCTCAAAATAAGGGGAATTTCTGCATTTTTGCCACAAAATATTAGGAATTTCTGCCTTTTTGCCCCAAAATAAGAAAAATTTCTGCCATTTTTACCTGAAATAAGTGAAATTTCTGCAATTGTGCCCCAAAATAAGTAAAATTTCTGCAATTTTGCCCCAAAATAAGGGAAATTTCTGGAATTTTGCCCCAAAATAAGTGGAATTTCTGAGTTTTGCCCCAAAATAAGGAGAATTTCTGTCTTTTTGCCCCAACATATAGGGAAATTCTGCCTTTTTGCCCAACAATTAGGGGATTTTCTGCAATTGTGCTCCAAAAAACGGGATATTTCTGCTTTTTTGCCCGAAAATAAGGAGAATATATACCTTTTGCCACAAAAAAGGGAAATTTCTTCATTTTTGCCCGAAAATAAGAGCAATTTCTGCCTTCTTACCTCACAATATGTGAAATTTCTGCCTTTTTACCCAAAAATAAACAAAATTTCTGTCTTTTTGCCCAAAAAGAAAAGGAATTTTTGAATTTTGCCCTGAAATAAGTGAAATTTCTGCAATTTTGCCCCAAAATAAGGGAAATTTCTGCCTTTTTGCCACAAAATAAAGGGAATTTCTGTATTTTTGCCCCAAAATAAGGGGAATTTCAGCATTTTACCTCATAATAAGGCGAATCTCTGCCTTTTTGCCCCAAAATATGGGGAATTTCTTCATTTTTGCCCCAAAATAAAGAAAATTTCTGCAATTTTGTACCAAAATAAAAGAAATTTCTGCCTTTTTGCCCCAAAATAAGAGAAATTTCTGCACTTTTTCCCTGAAATAAGTGAAATTTCTGCAATTTTGCCCCAAAATAAGGGAAATTTTTGCAATTTTGCCCCAAAATAAAGAAAATTTCTGCAATTTTACCCCAAAATAAGGGGAATTTCTGACTTTTTGCCCAGAAATAAGGAGAATTTCTGTCTTTTTGTTCCAAAATAATGTGAATTTCTGCATTTTCCTTCAAAATTAGGGAAATATGTGCAATTTTGCTTCAAAATACGGGGAAATCTGCCTTATTGCACAAAAATAAAGGGAATTTCTCCATTTTTGCACCAATATAAGGGGAATTTCTGAAATTTAGCTTTAAAATACGGGGAATTTCTGCGTTATTGTCCGAAATAAAGTGGAATTTCTGCCTTTTTGCCCTGAAATATTTGAAATTTCTGCAATTTTACCCCAAAATAAGGGGAATTTCTGTTTTTGGCCCCAAAATTAAGGGAATTTCTGCTTTTTGCCACAAAATAAGGCAAATATCTGACTTTTTGCCCAGAAATAATTGAAATTTCTACAATTTTGCCCCAAAATAATAGGAATTTCTGCCTTTTTGCCGAAAATAAGGGGAATTTCAGCATTTTACCTTCAAATAAGGGGAATTTCTGCCTTTTTGCCACAAAATAAGGGGAATTTCTGCCCTATTGCCCTTAAATAAGGAAAATTTCTGCTTTTCTGCCCCAATTAACGGGAATTTCTGCCCTTTTGCCAGAAAGTAAAGGGAATTTCTGCCTTTATGCCCCAAAATAACGGGAATTTCAGCCTTTTTACCTCAAAATAAAAGGAATTTCTGCCTTTTTCCCCAAAATATGGGTAATTTTTGCCTTTTTGTTCCAAAATAAGGAAAATTTCTACAATTTTGTATCAAAATAAAAGAAATTTCTGTTTTTGCCTGAAAATAAAAGGAATTTCTGACTTTTTGCCCTGAAATAAATGAAATTCCTGCAATTATGCCCGAAAATAAGGGAAATTTGGGCCTTTTTGCCCCCAAATGAGGGGAATTTCTGCCTTTTTGCCCCAAAATATGGGGAATTTCAGGATTTTACCTCAAAATAAGGGGAATTTCGGCCTTTTTGCACCAAAATATGGGGAATTTCTGCCTTTTTGCCACAAAATAAGAAAAATTTCTGCAAGTCTGTAACAATATAAAAGAAATTTCTAAAATTTTGCCCCAAAATAAAGAAAATTTCTGATTTTTGCCCCAAAATAAAAAGAATTTCTCTATTTTTGCCCCAAAATAAAGGGAAATTCTGCCTTTTAGCCCCAAAATTAGGGGAGTTTCTGCAATTTTGCTCCAAAATACGAGAAATTTCTGCCTTTTTACCCGAAATTAAGTGGATTTTCTGCCTTTTTGCCCCCAAATAAGGGAAATTTCTGCAATTTTATCCCAAAATAAGGGAAATTTCTGCCTTTTTGCCCCAAAATAAGGGGAATTTCTGCCGTTTTGCCCGGAAATATGTAAAATTTCTGCAATTTTACCCCAAAATAAGGTGAATTTCTGCCTTTTTGCCCCAAAATAATGGGAATTTCTGCCTTTTTGCCCCAAAATAAGAAAAATTTTTGCTTTTTTTCTCTGAAATAAGTGAAATTTCTGCAATTTTGCCCTAAAATAAGGGAAATTTCTGCAATTTTTCCCCATATTAAGGGAAATTTCTGCAATTTTGCCCCAAAATAAGGGGAATTTCTGTTTTTGTCCACAAATAAGGGAAATTTCTGCATTTTTGCCCTAAAATAAGGGGATTTTCTGCATTTTTTGCCAAAAATAAGGGGAATTTCTGACATTTTGCCGCAAAATAAGTGAAATTTCTGCAGTTTTACCCCAAAATAAGGAAAATTTCTGCCTTTTTGCCCAAAAATTAGGGAAATTTCTGCAATTTTGCTCCAAAATACAAAGAATTTCTTCCTTTTTGCCCGAAAATAAAGGGAATGTATACCTTTTTGCCATAAAAAAGCAAATTTCTTCATTTTTGCCCCAAAATAAGGGGATTTTCCACCTTTTTGACTCAAAATAAGTGCAATTTCTGCCTTTTCCCCAAAATAAACGAAATTTCTGCCTTTTTGTCCCAAAATAAGGGGAATTTCAGCCTTATTACCTCAAAATAAGGGGAATTTCTGCCTTTTTGCCCCAAAATATGGGGAATTTCTGACTTTTTGCCCCAAAATAAGAAAAATTTCTGCAATTTTGTACCAAAATAAAAAAAATTTCTGCCTTTTTGCCCCCCCAAAAAAATTTCTGCCTTTTTTTTCTCAAATACCTGAAATTTCTGCAATTTTGCCCCAAAATAAGGGAAATTTCTGCAATTTTGCCCCAATGTAAAGGAAATTTCTGCAATTTTGCCCCAAAATAAGGGGAATTTCTGACTGTTTGCTCCCAAAAAAGGAGATTTTCTGTCTTTTTGCCCCAAAATAAGGAGAATTTCTGCCTTTTTGCCCGAAAATTAAGAGAATTTCTGCAATTTTGCTTCAAAATACAGGGAATTTCTGCCTTTTAGCCCCAAAATAAAGGGAATTTCTGCATTTTACCTCAAATTGAGAATAATTTCTGCCTTTTGCCTCAAAATAAGGGGAATTTTCTGCCTTTTTGCCCCCAAATAAGGGGAATTTCAGCCTTTTTACCTCAAAATAAGGGGAATTTCTGCATTTTTGCCACAAAATATTAGGAATTTCTGCCTTTTTGCCCCAAAATAAGAAAAATTTCTGCCATTTTTACCTGAAATAAGTGAAATTTCTGCAATTGTGCCCCAAAATAAGTAAAATTTCTGCAATTTTGCCCCAAAATAAGGGAAATTTCTGGAATTTTGCCCCAAAATAAGTGGAATTTCTGGGTTTTGCCCCAAAATAAGGAGAATTTCTGTCTTTTTGCCCCAACATATAGGGAAATTCTGCCTTTTTGCCCAACAATTAGGGGATTTTCTGCAATTGTGCTCCAAAAAACGGGATATTTCTGCTTTTTTGCCCGAAAATAAGGAGAATATATACCTTTTGCCACAAAAAAGGGAAATTTCTTCATTTTTGCCCGAAAATAAGAGCAATTTCTGCCTTCTTACCTCACAATATGTGAAATTTCTGCCTTTTTACCCAAAAATAAACAAAATTTCTGTCTTTTTGCCCAAAAAGAAAAGGAATTTTTGAATTTTGCCCTGAAATAAGTGAAATTTCTGCAATTTTGCCCCAAAATAAGGGAAATTTCTGCCTTTTTGCCACAAAATAAAGGGAATTTCTGTATTTTTGCCCCAAAATAAGGGGAATTTCAGCATTTTACCTCATAATAAGGCGAATCTCTGCCTTTTTGCCCCAAAATATGGGGAATTTCTTCATTTTTGCCCCAAAATAAAGAAAATTTCTGCAATTTTGTACCAAAATAAAAGAAATTTCTGCCTTTTTGCCCCAAAATAAGAGAAATTTCTGCACTTTTTCCCTGAAATAAGTGAAATTTCTGCAATTTTGCCCCAAAATAAGGGAAATTTTTGCAATTTTGCCCCAAAATAAAGAAAATTTCTGCAATTTTACCCCAAAATAAGGGGAATTTCTGACTTTTTGCCCATAAATAAGGAGAATTTCTGTCTTTTTGTTCCAAAATAATGTGAATTTCTGCATTTTCCTTCAAAATTAGGGAAATATGTGCAATTTTGCTTCAAAATACGGGGAAATCTGCCTTATTGCACAAAAATAAAGGGAATTTCTCCATTTTTGCACCAATATAAGGGGAATTTCTGAAATTTAGCTTTAAAATACGGGGAATTTCTGCGTTATTGTCCGAAATAAAGTGGAATTTCTGCCTTTTTGCCCTGAAATATTTGAAATTTCTGCAATTTTACCCCAAAATAAGGGGAATTTCTGTTTTTGGCCCCAAAATTAAGGGAATTTCTGCTTTTTGCCACAAAATAAGGCAAATATCTGACTTTTTGCCCAGAAATAATTGAAATTTCTACAATTTTGCCCCAAAATAATAGGAATTTCTGCCTTTTTGCCGAAAATAAGGGGAATTTCAGCATTTTACCTTCAAATAAGGGGAATTTCTGCCTTTTTGCCACAAAATAAGGGGAATTTCTGCCCTATTGCCCTTAAATAAGGAAAATTTCTGCTTTTCTGCCCCAATTAACGGGAATTTCTGCCCTTTTGCCAGAAAGTAAAGGGAATTTCTGCCTTTATGCCCCAAAATAACGGGAATTTCAGCCTTTTTACCTCAAAATAAAAGGAATTTCTGCCTTTTTCCCCAAAATATGGGTAATTTTTGCCTTTTTGTTCCAAAATCAGGAAAATTTCTACAATTTTGTATCAAAATAAAAGAAATTTCTGTTTTTGCCTGAAAATAAAAGGAATTTCTGACTTTTTGCCCTGAAATAAATGAAATTCCTGCAATTATGCCCGAAAATAAGGGAAATTTGGGCCTTTTTGCCCCCAAATGAGGGGAATTTCTGCCTTTTTGCCCCAAAATATGGGGAATTTCAGGATTTTACCTCAAAATAAGGGGAATTTCGGCCTTTTTGCACCAAAATATGGGGAATTTCTGCCTTTTTGCCACAAAATAAGAAAAATTTCTGCAAGTCTGTAACAATATAAAAGAAATTTCTAAAATTTTGCCCCAAAATAAAGGAAATTTCTGATTTTTGCCCCAAAATAAAAAGAATTTCTGTATTTTTGCCCCAAAATAAAGGGAAATTCTGCCTTTTAGCCCCAAAATTAGGGGAGTTTCTGCAATTTTGCTCCAAAATACGAGAAATTTCTGCCTTTTTACCCGAAATTAAGTGGATTTTCTGCCTTTTTGCCCCCAAATAAGGGAAATTTCTGCAATTTTATCCCAAAATAAGGGAAATTTCTGCCTTTTTGCCCCAAAATAAGGGGAATTTCTGCCGTTTTGCCCGGAAATATGTAAAATTTCTGCAATTTTACCCCAAAATAAGGTGAATTTCTGCCTTTTTGCCCCAAAATAATGGGAATTTCTGCCTTTTTGCCCCAAAATAAGAAAAATTTTTGCTTTTTTTCTCTGAAATAAGTGAAATTTCTGCAATTTTGCCCTAAAATAAGGGAAATTTCTGCAATTTTTCCCCATATTAAGGGAAATTTCTGCAATTTTGCCCCAAAATAAGGGGAATTTCTGTTTTTGTCCACAAATAAGGGAAATTTCTGCATTTTTGCCCTAAAATAAGGGGATTTTCTGCATTTTTTGCCAAAAATAAGGGGAATTTCTGACATTTTGCCGCAAAATAAGTGAAATTTCTGCAGTTTTACCCCAAAATAAGGAAAATTTCTGCCTTTTTGCCGAAAAATTAGGGAAATTTCTGCAATTTTGCTCCAAAATACAAAGAATTTCTTCCTTTTTGCCCGAAAATAAAGGGAATGTATACCTTTTTGCCATAAAAAAGCAAATTTCTTCATTTTTGCCCCAAAATAAGGGGATTTTCCACCTTTTTGACTCAAAATAAGTGCAATTTCTGCCTTTTCCCCAAAATAAACGAAATTTCTGCCTTTTTGCCCCAAAATAAGGGGAATTTCAGCCTTATTACCTCAAAATAAGGGGAATTTCTGCCTTTTTGCCCCAAAATATGGGGAATTTCTGACTTTTTGCCCCAAAATAAGAAAAATTTCTGCAATTTTGTACCAAAATAAAAAAAATTTCTGCCTTTTTGCCCCCCCAAAAAAATTTCTGCCTTTTTTTTCTCAAATACCTGAAATTTCTGCAATTTTGCCCCAAAATAAGGGAAATTTCTGCAATTTTGCCCCAATGTAAAGGAAATTTCTGCAATTTTGCCCCAAAATAAGGGGAATTTCTGACTGTTTGCTCCCGAAAAAGGAGATTTTCTGTCTTTTTGCCCCAAAATAAGGAGAATTTCTGCCTTTTTGCCCGAAAATTAAGAGAATTTCTGCAATTTTGCTTCAAAATACAGGGAATTTCTGCCTTTTAGCCCCAAAATAAAGGGAATTTCTGCATTTTACCTCAAATTGAGAATAATTTCTGCCTTTTGCCTCAAAATAAGGGGAATTTTCTGCCTTTTTGTTTCAAAATAAGATAAATTTCTTCAATTTTGTACCATAATAAAAGAAATTTCTGCTCTTTGCCCCAAAATAAAAGGAATTTCTGACTTTTTGCCCTGAAATAAATGAAATTTCTGCAATTTTGCCCGAAAATAAGGGAAATTTGTGCCTCTTTGCCCCAAAATAAGAAGTTTTGCCTTTTGCCCCAAAATATGGGGAATTTCAGCATTTTACCTCAAAATAAGAATTTCAGCCTTTTTGCCCCAAAATAAGGAAAATTTCTGCAATTTTGCCCCAAAATAAGGGCAATTTCTTCCTTTTTGCCCCAAAATAAAGGATATTTCAGCCTTTTTACCTGAAAATAAGTGAAATTTCTGCAATTTTGCCCCAAATAAGGGAAATTTCTGCAATTTTGCCTCAAAATAAGGTAAATTCCTGCAATTTTGCCCCAAAATAAGTGGAATTTCTGAGTTTTGTCCCAAAATAAGGAGAATTTCTGTCTTTTTGCCCCAACATATAGGGAATTTCTGCCTTTTTGCCCAACAATTAGGGGAATTTCTTCATTTTTGCTTCAAAATAAGGGGAATTTCTGCCTTTTTGCCTCTAAAGAAGTGGAATTTCTGTATTTTCCTTCCAAAACAAAGGGAATTTCTGTGTTTTTTGCCCCAAAATAAGGAAAATTTCTGACTTATTAGCCTGAAATAAGTGAAATGTTTGCAATTTTGCCCCAAAATAAGGGAAATTTCTGCCTTTTTGCCCCCAAATAAGGGGAATTTCAGCCTTTTTACCTCAAAATAAGGGGAATTTCTGCATTTTTGCCACAAAATATTAGGAATTTCTGCCTTTTTGCCCCAAAATAAGAAAAATTTCTGCCATTTTTACCTGAAATAAGTGAAATTTCTGCAATTGTGCCCCAAAATAAGTAAAATTTCTGCAATTTTGCCCCAAAATAAGGGAAATTTCTGGAATTTTGCCCCAAAATAAGTGGAATTTCTGAGTTTTGCCCCAAAATAAGGAGAATTTCTGTCTTTTTGCCCCAACATATAGGGAAATTCTGCCTTTTTGCCCAACAATTAGGGGATTTTCTGCAATTGTGCTCCAAAAAACGGGATATTTCTGCTTTTTTGCCCGAAAATAAGGAGAATATATACCTTTTGCCACAAAAAAGGGAAATTTCTTCATTTTTGCCCGAAAATAAGAGCAATTTCTGCCTTCTTACCTCACAATAAGTGAAATTTCTGCCTTTTTACCCAAAAATAAACAAAATTTCTGTCTTTTTGCCCAAAAAGAAAAGGAATTTTTGAATTTTGCCCTGAAATAAGTGAAATTTCTGCAATTTTGCCCCAAAATAAGGGAAATTTCTGCCTTTTTGCCACAAAATAAAGGGAATTTCTGTATTTTTGCCCCAAAATAAAGGGAATTTCAGCATTTTACCTCATAATAAGGCGAATCTCTGCCTTTTTGCCCCAAAATATGGGGAATTTCTTCATTTTTGCCCCAAAATAAAGAAAATTTCTGCAATTTTGTACCAAAATAAAAGAAATTTCTGCCTTTTTGCCCCAAAATAAGAGAAATTTCTGCACTTTTTCCCTGAAATAAGTGAAATTTCTGCAATTTTGCCCCAAAATAAGGGAAATTTTTGCAATTTTGCCCCAAAATAAAGAAAATTTCTGCAATTTTACCCCAAAATAAGGGGAATTTCTGACTTTTTGCCCAGAAATAAGGAGAATTTCTGTCTTTTTGTTCCAAAATAATGTGAATTTCTGCATTTTCCTTCAAAATTAGGGAAATATGTGCAATTTTGCTTCAAAATACGGGGAAATCTGCCTTATTGCACAAAAATAAAGGGAATTTCTCCATTTTTGCACCAATATAAGGGGAATTTCTGAAATTTAGCTTTAAAATACGGGGAATTTCTGCGTTATTGTCCGAAATAAAGTGGAATTTCTGCCTTTTTGCCCTGAAATATTTGAAATTTCTGCAATTTTACCCCAAAATAAGGGGAATTTCTGTTTTTGGCCCCAAAATTAAGGGAATTTCTGCTTTTTGCCACAAAATAAGGCAAATATCTGACTTTTTGCCCAGAAATAATTGAAATTTCTACAATTTTGCCCCAAAATAATAGGAATTTCTGCCTTTTTGCCGAAAATAAGGGGAATTTCAGCATTTTACCTTCAAATAAGGGGAATTTCTGCCTTTTTGCCACAAAATAAGGGGAATTTCTGCCCTATTGCCCTTAAATAAGGAAAATTTCTGCTTTTCTGCCCCAATTAACGGGAATTTCTGCCCTTTTGCCAGAAAGTAAAGGGAATTTCTGCCTTTATGCCCCAAAATAACGGGAATTTCAGCCTTTTTACCTCAAAATAAAAGGAATTTCTGCCTTTTTCCCCAAAATATGGGTAATTTTTGCCTTTTTGTTCCAAAATCAGGAAAATTTCTACAATTTTGTATCAAAATAAAAGAAATTTCTGTTTTTGCCTGAAAATAAAAGGAATTTCTGACTTTTTGCCCTGAAATAAATGAAATTCCTGCAATTATGCCCGAAAATAAGGGAAATTTGGGCCTTTTTGCCCCCAAATGAGGGGAATTTCTGCCTTTTTGCCCCAAAATATGGGGAATTTCAGGATTTTACCTCAAAATAAGGGGAATTTCGGCCTTTTTGCACCAAAATATGGGGAATTTCTGCCTTTTTGCCACAAAATAAGAAAAATTTCTGCAAGTCTGTAACAATATAAAAGAAATTTCTAAAATTTTGCCCCAAAATAAAGGAAATTTCTGATTTTTGCCCCAAAATAAAAAGAATTTCTGTATTTTTGCCCCAAAATAAAGGGAAATTCTGCCTTTTAGCCCCAAAATTAGGGGAGTTTCTGCAATTTTGCTCCAAAATACGAGAAATTTCTGCCTTTTTACCCGAAATTAAGTGGATTTTCTGCCTTTTTGCCCCCAAATAAGGGAAATTTCTGCAATTTTATCCCAAAATAAGGGAAATTTCTGCCTTTTTGCCCCAAAATAAGGGGAATTTCTGCCGTTTTGCCCGGAAATATGTAAAATTTCTGCAATTTTACCCCAAAATAAGGTGAATTTCTGCCTTTTTGCCCCAAAATAATGGGAATTTCTGCCTTTTTGCCCCAAAATAAGAAAAATTTTTGCTTTTTTTCTCTGAAATAAGTGAAATTTCTGCAATTTTGCCCTAAAATAAGGGAAATTTCTGCAATTTTTCCCCATATTAAGGGAAATTTCTGCAATTTTGCCCCAAAATAAGGGGAATTTCTGTTTTTGTCCACAAATAAGGGAAATTTCTGCATTTTTGCCCTAAAATAAGGGGATTTTCTGCATTTTTTGCCAAAAATAAGAGGAATTTCTGACATTTTGCCGCAAAATAAGTGAAATTTCTGCAGTTTTACCCCAAAATAAGGAAAATTTCTGCCTTTTTGCCCAAAAATTAGGGAAATTTCTGCAATTTTGCTCCAAAATACAAAGAATTTCTTCCTTTTTGCCCGAAAATAAAGGGAATGTATACCTTTTTGCCATAAAAAAGCAAATTTCTTCATTTTTGCCCCAAAATAAGGGGATTTTCCACCTTTTTGACTCAAAATAAGTGCAATTTCTGCCTTTTCCCCAAAATAAACGAAATTTCTGCCTTTTTGCCCCAAAATAAGGGGAATTTCAGCCTTATTACCTCAAAATAAGGGGAATTTCTGCCTTTTTGCCCCAAAATATGGGGAATTTCTGACTTTTTGCCCCAAAATAAGAAAAATTTCTGCAATTTTGTACCAAAATAAAAAAAATTTCTGCCTTTTTGCCCCCCCAAAAAAATTTCTGCCTTTTTTTTCTCAAATACCTGAAATTTCTGCAATTTTGCCCCAAAATAAGGGAAATTTCTGCAATTTTGCCCCAATGTAAAGGAAATTTCTGCAATTTTGCCCCAAAATAAGGGGAATTTCTGACTGTTTGCTCCCGAAAAAGGAGATTTTCTGTCTTTTTGCCCCAAAATAAGGAGAATTTCTGCCTTTTTGCCCGAAAATTAAGAGAATTTCTGCAATTTTGCTTCAAAATACAGGGAATTTCTTTTTTTTAGCCCCAAAATAAAGGGAATTTCTGCATTTTACCTCAAATTGAGAATAATTTCTGCCTTTTGCCTCAAAATAAGGGGAATTTTCTGCCTTTTTGTTTCAAAATAAGATAAATTTCTTCAATTTTGTACCATAATAAAAGAAATTTCTGCTCTTTGCCCCAAAATAAAAGGAATTTCTGACTTTTTGCCCTGAAATAAATGAAATTTCTGCAATTTTGCCCGAAAATAAGGGAAATTTGTGCCTCTTTGCCCCAAAATAAGAAGTTTTGCCTTTTGCCCCAAAATATGGGGAATTTCAGCATTTTACCTCAAAATAAGAATTTCAGCCTTTTTGCCCCAAAATAAGGAAAATTTCTGCAATTTTGCCCCAAAATAAGGGCAATTTCTTCCTTTTTGCCCCAAAATAAAGGATATTTCAGCCTTTTTACCTGAAAATAAGTGAAATTTCTGCAATTTTGCCCCAAATAAGGGAAATTTCTGCAATTTTGCCTCAAAATAAGGTAAATTCCTGCAATTTTGCCCCAAAATAAGTGGAATTTCTGAGTTTTGTCCCAAAATAAGGAGAATTTCTGTCTTTTTGCCCCAACATATAGGGAATTTCTGCCTTTTTGCCCAACAATTAGGGGAATTTCTTCATTTTTGCTTCAAAATAAGGGGAATTTCTGCCTTTTTGCCTCTAAAGAAGTGGAATTTCTGTATTTTCCTTCCAAAACAAAGGGAATTTATGTGTTTTTTGCCCCAAAATAAGGAAAATTTCTGACTTATTACCCTGAAATAAGTGAAATGTTTGCAATTTTGCCCCAAAATAAGGGAAATTTCTGCCTTTTTGCCCCCAAATAAGGGGAATTTCAGCCTTTTTACCTCAAAATAAGGGGAATTTCTGCATTTTTGCCACAAAATATTAGGAATTTCTGCCTTTTTGCCCCAAAATAAGAAAAATTTCTGCCATTTTTACCTGAAATAAGTGAAATTTCTGCAATTGTGCCCCAAAATAAGTAAAATTTCTGCAATTTTGCCCCAAAATAAGGGAAATTTCTGGAATTTTGCCCCAAAATAAGTGGAATTTCTGAGTTTTGCCCCAAAATAAGGAGAATTTCTGTCTTTTTGCCCCAACATATAGGGAAATTCTGCCTTTTTGCCCAACAATTAGGGGATTTTCTGCAATTGTGCTCCAAAAAACGGGATATTTCTGCTTTTTTGCCCGAAAATAAGGAGAATATATACCTTTTGCCACAAAAAAGGGAAATTTCTTCATTTTTGCCCAAAAATAAGAGCAATTTCTGCCTTCTTACCTCACAATAAGTGAAATTTCTGCCTTTTTACCCAAAAATAAACAAAATTTCTGTCTTTTTGCCCAAAAAGAAAAGGAATTTTTGAATTTTGCCCTGAAATAAGTGAAATTTCTGCAATTTTGCCCCAAAATAAGGGAAATTTCTGCCTTTTTGCCACAAAATAAAGGGAATTTCTGTATTTTTGCCCCAAAATAAAGGGAATTTCAGCATTTTACCTCATAATAAGGCGAATCTCTGCCTTTTTGCCCCAAAATATGGGGAATTTCTTCATTTTTGCCCCAAAATAAAGAAAATTTCTGCAATTTTGTACCAAAATAAAAGAAATTTCTGCCTTTTTGCCCCAAAATAAGAGAAATTTCTGCACTTTTTCCCTGAAATAAGTGAAATTTCTGCAATTTTGCCCCAAAATAAGGGAAATTTTTGCAATTTTGCCCCAAAATAAAGAAAATTTCTGCAATTTTACCCCAAAATAAGGGGAATTTCTGACTTTTTGCCCAGAAATAAGGAGAATTTCTGTCTTTTTGTTCCAAAATAATGTGAATTTCTGCATTTTCCTTCAAAATTAGGGAAATATGTGCAATTTTGCTTCAAAATACGGGGAAATCTGCCTTATTGCACAAAAATAAAGGGAATTTCTCCATTTTTGCACCAATATAAGGGGAATTTCTGAAATTTAGCTTTAAAATACGGGGAATTTCTGCGTTATTGTCCGAAATAAAGTGGAATTTCTGCCTTTTTGCCCTGAAATATTTGAAATTTCTGCAATTTTACCCCAAAATAAGGGGAATTTCTGTTTTTGGCCCCAAAATTAAGGGAATTTCTGCTTTTTGCCACAAAATAAGGCAAATATCTGACTTTTTGCCCAGAAATAATTGAAATTTCTACAATTTTGCCCCAAAATAATAGGAATTTCTGCCTTTTTGCCGAAAATAAGGGGAATTTCAGCATTTTACCTTCAAATAAGGGGAATTTCTGCCTTTTTGCCACAAAATAAGGGGAATTTCTGCCCTATTGCCCTTAAATAAGGAAAATTTCTGCTTTTCTGCCCCAATTAACGGGAATTTCTGCCCTTTTGCCAGAAAGTAAAGGGAATTTCTGCCTTTATGCCCCAAAATAACGGGAATTTCAGCCTTTTTACCTCAAAATAAAAGGAATTTCTGCCTTTTTCCCCAAAATATGGGTAATTTTTGCCTTTTTGTTCCAAAATAAGGAAAATTTCTACAATTTTGTATCAAAATAAAAGAAATTTCTGTTTTTGCCTGAAAATAAAAGGAATTTCTGACTTTTTGCCCTGAAATAAATGAAATTCCTGCAATTATGCCCGAAAATAAGGGAAATTTGGGCCTTTTTGCCCCCAAATGAGGGGAATTTCTGCCTTTTTGCCCCAAAATATGGGGAATTTCAGGATTTTACCTCAAAATAAGG